>NC_043009.1:20901642-20916642 GCF_006345805.1 Octopus sinensis | reverse complement strand
CAGTCAGTGGGAAAGAGCAGGAGAGAGGTGGTAGTGAAGTACCAAGGCATACTCATATGGAACAGGGATCAGGATATAAATGGAATGGTAGAGTAGACCAAATGAGAGATAGATAGTGGCATAGCACCAGGGTATATCCTCTGAATATGAGGGTCAGAATTTAAATGGTAGGGTATTGCCAAAGGTGCATGAGAAGGAAGTATAGATTTCACATGAATGCAAAGAGTGTTGGGGTGGAAAATGCAGTGAATGGTGAAACCTGGGTATATAGAGGGGGTGAGGTACAACAGGATAATAGTGATACAGTGAGCAGGGTAGTGAGGACGGGATTGGGGAGCAAGAGATATGTATAAGCGTAGCGCATGAGAAGAGGAAATGTGAGGAAGAGAAGAGATGTAGTTTGGTTTGTTGGGATAGAGTGTGGGAAAAGTTTAATTGTTGTTACATGTAGTTGGAACCCACAGCGCTTCTAGAACTCAGTTTCAGCGAGTCTTCTCAAGGACTCCATATTGCCAAACATCTTGGTCCATTGTCATCTCCTCTGTGAAGCCCAGCATCCTGAGATTAGTCCTCACCATTTCCCAAATTTTCCTGGGTCTCCCTCTTCTACTGGTGCCATCACTATATATAATGAACTTATTATATACAGTGCTCAGGGGCACCACAACTTATCAGGAAAAGTAGCAAAGTGTGCATGAACAGTAGATAGGATAATGCATAAGAAGTGAACAATGTACATAAAGTGTGAAATCTGTTTCTGTACTAAGATCTTCTTGTCATTCCTTTAACTTTTTGACACCAAACCTACCTGACATTCTTATTTTTTACATAAAAATTCTTCTTTTAAAGGCACTGTGTTTAAATTAGATGCATCCTTTTCATAATTTTAAGGAAGAACCTTTATACAAAAAAGTATCAAACACCAGATTTATAATTTATTTTACTTAATCCTCTCTCTTGATTATATGCAAAATTAATTGAAACACATAGATGGCACTGTATTTCATTGATGGATGGAAGCACTCCTTCGGTTACGACGACGAGGGTTCCGGTTGATCCGATCAACGGAACAGCCTGCTCGTGAAATTAACGTGCAAGTGGCTAAGCACTCCTCAGACACGTGTACCCTTAACGTAGTTCTCAGGGATATTCAGCGTGACACAGAGAGTGACAAGGCCAGCCCTTTGAAATACAGGTACAACAGAAACAGGAAGTAAGAGTGAGAGAAAGTTGTGGTGAAATAGTACAGCAGGGATCACCACCATCCCTGCCGGAGCCTCGTGGAGCTTTAGGTGTTTTCGCTCAATAAACACTCACAACGCCCGGTCTAGGAATCGAAACCGCGAGTCCGCTGCCCTAACCACTGGGCCATTGCGCCTCCACTGTATTCCATTACCTACTTGTATTAAAGGGTCTTTAAAAACATGTATCAGGGAGTACTGTACATGTGTAGAATTGATAATCTGTTTTCCATGTAGTTAATAGAATGTTGGAATTTCTATAATTAATATTGCTGTTGTTTTTCTGTTGAAATTTGGTTTGCGAAGGATCAAACTGAATTTATTAGAATGGATATTACACTTCAGAAGGGATAACATTTCACCTTCTATTGACTCTATCAATCAGTATATCAATGCTGCCTGTGTGTTTCAGTTTGGAATTACTCAAGATTTTGGTGAAGTTTAAAAATAATATCTGTAACTTTTTATAGATTAGTCATTGTTGTTTAGCCTTTGGCATCCCAGATTGAGTGGATATGTAGTCAGGTAGTTCAACTTTGACCTCTCCTATTTTATACTGAAACAGTATATATTGGACTACAGTAGCTGTGTGTGCTTTTTAAATGACAGTAAAGTGTGATTTGAGGATATCTTGACTGCTATTTCTCACAGACCAAGCAGCTACATAGAGGTTCTCTCAATTCTTCATCTATATTAGTGTTGGTGTTGATCAACTGAAATATTATAAGATTATTAATGTTATTATATCTTATTTAAACATTCTAATTAAATACTTCAGAGATTCGCCTACACTACTCCTGATTTTCTCCACTCCATACACACACAAGCATGTATCTGACTCATACATTGTTCGCTTTCCAGACATTTATGCATTACTGCATATACTTTATACGCACTTTCTGACAAGTTGTGGTGCACCTGAGCACTGTATACAATAATTTCATTACTATTATTATATTTGCTAAGACATGTTGATATTAAAAGGTTTTTAATGACATTTATTTGATAAAAAATATGGCATTTCATTTCAGGCTATTTATTATCGAGGAATTGTGAAAATCCACTTGAATATGTGTGATTTTATCCGTGATTTTAATAAATCTCTTACATCTGGCCGTCGCAATGCTCAGGTAAGTAAATCACGTGAACAATTTTATTTCTAAATTTCTTATTTCTCCTTTACATTACCAATTCCTTAATGCAACCAGTTGAAAACCCTAAACCCTACAACTGCTGTCTAGTCTGGCTAGATTCAGTGATATCTCTATTATAAAGTTACTTGGAAATATTCTGTTTAAAGTTTTCTTCTCCTTTATAATTCCATTTGCATCTTGGAATATTGAATTGACGAATAATAATAAGGGTTAGATGGTTTTATAAATTTAGACATTGACATAAAGCGTTGATAAGTCTTCTTGTAGTCATACAATGCCCCATAAAAGTTGTTTAAATGTTGCTACATAAACAGATGGATTGGTCAAAGAAAGTCAGTAGAGTACATTCCGCATTCACTGAATCAAACACCGTTAGACGTTTTTGTGGATATTTAAAAGGTAAAGTTTACTAAATAAAAAACTAACAACAATCAATAATAAAGAAAAGTGGTAGTAATGGTACTTTTACAATCGTTTCTGTTTATTAGTTGTAGCAGTAGACATCATCAGAATGCACAGCCATATGTAGAGGTAGGAAGAGCGAAAGTCATAGGGATACATTCACGTCACCAATATATCCCTATGTCTTTCACTCTTCCTATCTCTACATATGGCTATGCATTCTGATGATGTCTACCACTACAACTAGTAAACAGAAACGATCGTAAAAGTACCATTACTACCACTTTTCTTTATTAATTAATTAAATTAATAGCTTACTAGTGCAAACGACCAACTTCTTCCTGTTATTTTTCCTCCATTTTCTTCTTGCATATAATTTAAACTACTGTTTACCTGTTGAATTACCTGCTACCATATAGCTTTTACCAAGGACTGTACCTACGCAGCTAATCACCAGGAGTGCCTTTGGATTTAACCATCCCTTAGAGATTTTAAACACCTCTAACTTATACCTATACATATATATATGAGAGTATATACAATACACAATGCTTCAAGCAAACTACGATACTCTCCTATCTCTACGTCTGGGCCAGGCTGAGTTCGCAACTGCTAGGGAGTTAATTAAGCTATCAGAGAAACTTGCTAAAATTGGATGCCAAATAAACTTTCTTAAACAGTGCCTAAAAAACAATATAATTCCCAACACTATCAGGTACATACCCTTCGACAATCACTGAAAGACATACATACGTTCATCATCAGAAAAATCATACACCATCTACACCACCAACTACATGAGCACATACAAAAATTCTCTGAAATAATATGCAGCATCACATCAACCATTGAACATACATACTGAAGAACTATCGCAGCTTTTGACTGATGCTACCACCACTGCATTGACCAAGAGAAAAAATGCCTCAAACTTAAATTCCTGAAGCTTTGTACCAAATACCACCACAACTCAGCCTATTGCACCAACACAGATGAACAGGACATGTCCACCAAACAAGATAACACTAACATTGAGGACACCAGCACACCTTCAACATGAAATCCCTAATCACAGACTTGAGTGGGTCACTCTCCCATAAAGAACTAGAACTTCTCAGTCTGAGCCCTAAATTTATCTTGAGCTAACAGCTGAATGAGAAAATCTTATTCAACCTGGAAGCCAACTTTTGTTGAACAGCCTACCAACTCAAATGGCTATCGGTGATAAAGAACAACAGCAACATACTCGGCAAATTTCCCACATACCAACTAGATTACCCACTTCACCCATCCCCAGCCAACCAAGAACTCAACCACAATCTATCCAGATTGAAACAGTCTATCTCCAACATCGTAAGGAAGGAATCGAAAAAAATAATACCAAACTTACCCATGGTGCAACATAAAACATTGACAAAACTTAAAAATGGAAGGAGAGATCCACACCGAGTTCTACAGGAAAGCAGCCAGTAGAGATATGTTTGTCCAGTACAATTCAGCACTTCCACTTGGTGCTAAAATAGGATACGCCAGAAATGAACTTGCATGCATCCAGGGCAAGTGCAGCAGGACAGAGGACAAGCTGACCCACATGGCACACTCCCTAGAGATATTGAAAGCCAACAGGTACCCTATATCCATTGTAAATCAGCTTAAGTACCCAAGACGACCAACACACAGAAAAGCTAGCAACACATGCTCCCTTAAAATACCCTATTTTAGTGAAGAGCCATAAGAAGAGAAGGGCTAGACATACAACTAGCCCACTCTGGCCCCTCTCTGAGAAGACACCTCGCAAAGAAATGAGCAAGAGACAGCAATCAATGCACACTAGCAAACTGCCCCATCCATGATACAGGTTTATGCCAAAGGGTAAATGTTATGTATAGAATACAATGTAACAAATGCAACAAGTTCTATGTGGGTAGCACAACAAGACCATTACACATCTGCTTCAAAGAACATCTGAACACGAGAGCCTCCTCCTCAGGAAAACATCTAGACAGATGCCAGAACACCAACAAAAGCATAACAGTCACAATTGAGGCCAATGAAAGAAATTTGGGTAGTCTAAGAATTAAGGAAGCTATCCTCATAGACAGATTAGGGCCCCAAATTAACAACAGGCCGGAGGTTGGCAGTCAGTATATTATTTAGCTACATCTGGATGCGTGTAGGTTCATTTTTGAAAACATGCTCATGTATTATTTATAAAAAAAGAAAGGAGGGAAAAAAAGGAAACTGCACATATGATACATAACTTAGAAGCAGCACTATGGATGTACCAGCACACAAGAGCTTGAGACATGGTTGCGCTCATGTACTTCTCATGAGGCATTCTGGAAGGAGCTTTGTGAGACCACTGCAGAGACGCCTCCATAAATAAAAAAAAACGTTGGAAAACTGCTTATAGCAGTGACTTGATCAATTCCTAGCGATATCTGAAGAAGGAATTTTTATATTCCGAAATATCATATCAGACTATGGATGATTAAATTTTAACAGTTATTATAGTCCATTGTTGTTATTATTGTGCCATTCAAAACACATTATTTTTTACAATATATATATATATTGTCATCATCATCTTCATTTAATATCTACTTTCCCTGCTGGCATGAGTTAGACAATACTTGACTAGAACTGGTAAGCCAGAGAGCTACACTGGATTCCAGTCTGAATTTGGCTTGGTTTCTACAGCTGAATGCCCTTCATAACACCAGCCACTCCAGGAGTGTAGTGGGTGACTTTTATGTGTGCTTTTCCATGTCACCAGCACCAACCACAGCCATGATTTCACTTAGCTCAATAAGTTTTCTCAAGCACAACAAATCACCAAACCTCACAATCACTCGTCACCATCGCCATGAGGCCCTACATATGCAGATCATGCTTCACCACCTTGTCCTATGTCTTCCTGGGCCTACCTCTTCCACAGGTTCCCTCTATAGTTAGAGTTTGACACTTCTTTACACAGCTCCTCTTCCATATGCATCACACACACTCATAATATTTATCTGTCTGTTTATCTATACATATATACATGTACACACACACACATATTTATATGACCCACATACATTATGCATGTGTCAGTCAGTCGGTCAGTCTTCAGCAGCAGCAGCGGCATCATGTCTACTCTCCATGCTGGCATAAAATGAGTTCTTGTTTGAGGTTAGGGGATCATGCACTCCCTAAAAATCATCCACTTTCCAAAATGAACTGGGTGCATTTTATCACCACATCAGCACCACACGTTCTGGGAAGGAAGTACTAACCATAAGGATTAGTGGAGGACCAGCCTGGGGATGGGGATAAACACAACAGTCATAATGAGAGCAAGAGTGAGATGGGAAAACCTGAGCATCCAACCCATTCCAAAGAGCAGAGGCCATTACAGTAATGGTAGAAAAGGCAAAGAAGACAGCTTCTCTGTAACCAGTGACTGAGTGTATCTGTGATTTATGCCAATCAGTCAGGTGGCCCTTTGCTAAATACAGGCTAGGCTTTTTGTGTGTACAGCAACAGTACCATCTCATGTATGTATGCGTGCGTGTGTGTGTTTCACCAATGCATTTTGTGGAAGGATTTAAACAGTAGTTAGAAAACCAAAAGTACAATGTTTTGTAAACCAAGTCTCTTGTGATATTCATTTTGTCTCAAGTTAGAGACACTCCCTTGTCTGCTCTCATAGCCAGAAATTGTGAAGTGTAACCGATTCATTGGCAATGAGTAAGCAATGGCAGTGCTCTGCTTCACCAGTTGTGATATGAAGTAAAACATAAGCTGAGTATTGACAGCAAGGGCTGTACCATTTTCTGTGAATCTGCCAACACTATGTCCACTGTCACCTTTTTCCAGACTAAAAATAGAATAAAAATATGCAATATCATTGATATTAACTGAAAAAGATAATTTTTATAATTATTATTAATCAATGATTTATACAATTTTTGAAATCAGTGCTTTTATTTTATTAAACTGTTTTACCATCATTCACTTTATTTGAAAATAAGTTAATGTCACAATTTTCTTTTTGATTAATGAAATATGAATTTTTTTAATGTCAGGTTTTCCTAAGTAGAGCCTGTTATTTTGGTATGCTAAAAAACTATCCAAAAGCAATATTAAATTGCAATGAAGCCCTTGAAATAGAACCTCAAAGTATTAAAGGATTACTCTACAGGTATTATATATCAATGTTTGACTTGTTTCTTTTCTAAATTTTTCATATAAAAATTCTCCAATTGCCAGCCTTCTTTAAATTCAATAAGATTTTCATCTCTGCTGCATTTCATTTATTTTCAAATGTTCAGTGCTATGAATGCCCCCCCCCCCGCACTTCAAACAAAGCAATTAAACATAAAAAAACTCATTAAATTATTTCTAATTCACATTAAAACAACGAAAAGTCATCTTTAATGGCATTAAAACTGCAATGCAAGCATTTTGTATTTTGCTTTCTATGTTATGTTAGATTGTTAAAATTTTTGTTTGTTTAAAGAACTTAAAAGATTTGAGAGATTTTTCTTATTTTCCAGGGGAGCTTTAAAGTATTTCATAGGAGCATATAAATTTGCCATCGTTGACCTGACAGAAGCCATCAAAATACAAAGAAATGTAGCTGTAGCTTATTTTAATCGAGCAGTCTGCTATGCAGCTTATGGCAAAAAGACTAAGGTTTGTATTGAAACATGGATATTTGTATGAGGCTGAGTAAAAAGTAACGTTTTGAAACATGAAATTCATCACAATATATTTCAACAATGTGGGAACTTTATTCATCAAAGTAAGTACCATTAAAATCAACACATATTTGCCAACGAGTTACAAGTTTGTTTATTCTGATAACATAAAAATCTGGAGTCCTGGAGCTGATGAACTCTTTGAACGCACTTTCAGCATTGGTTTGATTTTTGAACTCCTCCTCTGACAGGAAATCATCAGATGATTGTAACAATGGTGAAAAAAAATCAATGTTAATTTATTGATGCATTTGGGTAAGACTGTATTATCAGACAATTGCAAAAATATGTTTAAAAAAATTCAAAACTCTGCAAAAATCCGGTCCAAATTCTTCATGGTTCAAAACGTTGCTTACTTTTTACTCAACCTGAGATATCTCAGGATAAATATGATTTTGGTAAATTAGTTGAAGATCATAGTTAGTGTAATTACAAACATACCCTTTTACTCTTTATACTTTTACTTGTTTCAGTCATTTGACTTCAGCCATGCTGGAGCAGCGCCTTTAGTCGAGCAAATCAACCCCAGGACTCATTGTTTGGCAGCCTAGTACTTATTTTATTGGTCTCTTTTGCCGAACCGCTAAGTTACGGGGACATAAACACACCACCATCAGTTGTCAAGTGATGTTGGGGGGACAAATATAGACACACAAACATATACAGACACATACATATATATATATATATATATATATACATATACATATATACGACGGGCTTCTTTCAGTTTCCATCTACCTGATCCACTCACAAGGCTTTGGTCGGCCCAAGGCTATAGTAGAAGACACTTGCCCAAGGTGCCATGGAGTGGGAATGAACCCAGAACCATGTGGTTGGTAAGCAAGCTATCTACCACACAACCACATTTTCAGTTTCGTTGCTTTTTCTAACTGTGCTGCAAATATTGAACGTCACTGATATTCAATAATACCAATCATTCTTTTCTCTAGTCTGCCAGATGTTGGTAGGCAGGGGTTAAAGTATGATAGAGAGATAAGCACAGGAGATATGTGGCTACCCTACATTATATAGGGGTGGGTGGGAGTAGCTAGAAAGATGGGGATGGTTAGTGACAAGATGCGAGACACAAGAAGTACAAGAGAGAATTTAGATGCAGGGAGGGGAGTAATATCAAAGGAGTGTTAGAAGAGGGTGACAGAATGGTGAGAGATGGATGGGAGTATAGGGGAATGTAGTGAGTGGAAAACAAGGATGACAGTGTGCTTGATGGGAAATAGCGAGTAGGAGGGATGAGTGATGGAGATAGAATTGGTTCAGGAAGGAGAGAAAAGATGGCAACAGCAGTGGAGAGGGGAAAATTGATGGCAGGTAATAAGAGGGAGTCGAGAATGATAGCAAATATGTGAGGTGTTGAAGATGGGGTATGGCAAGTCTAAGTTGTAACTCAGAAAAGAAGGAGAGAATATATTAAATATATGCAATATTTTGTATTGCGCTAAGAGTACCATACGAGTGAGATCGTTGCCAAAGCAACAAGCTGGCCTTTTGTGCCGATGGCATGTTAAACACACCATTCGAGCGTGATCGTTACCGCATCACCTTACTAGCACTTGTGCTGGGTGGCACATGAAACATTCGAGCGAGGTCGTCGCCAGTGCTGCTGGACTGGCTCCTGTGCAGGTGGCACATGAAAAGCACCATTTGAGCGTGGCCGTTGCCAGTACCACCAAACTGGCCCTCGTGCTGGTGACACGTAAAAGCACCCACTACACTCTTGGAGTGGTTGGCATTAGGAAGAGTATCCAGCTGTAGAAACTCTGTCAGATCAGATGGGAGTCTGGTTTGCCAGACCTCAGCCAAATCGTCCAACCCATGCTAGCATGGAAAATGGACATTAAACAATGATGATGATGATGATGTATATTGAATATATTAAATGCATATTTTATATAAAATATATGTTTTCTATTTGAAGGCTTTACGGGATTATGCTATTGCATTGCTTATTGGAGGAAAAATGGATTACAAAGTAAGAACCGTGTTTATTTTCATTGTTACTGTTTTATTTAGATTTGTTCTCATAAGAATTCACCTTCCGTACAATATAGAGAAAAAAAAAACTTTAAATTTAAACTTCAATTAAATCTTCCATTGTAAGGAATTTTAGTTTTGTTCCAAACACCAGCTTAATAATGAAAAATAATTTTTTACTAAATCCACCCCACTGGCATTACTCTTAATTATTTTCGACATTAAATAAAACCCATTAGAAATACCATGGCAGGTTCTGTGGTCAAGAAACACACATTGTAACTACAAACTTCACGGTTTGATACCATGGTATGACACTTTGGGCAAGTTTCCTTGACCTTAGCCTCAAGTTGACCAATACCTTGTTAGTAGATTTAGGCAGATGGAAACTGTACTGAAGCTTATCACATGCATGCACACACACTCACACACACACACAGGTGTAGCAACATTAAGGTCACCTGTTACAAGTAAAAGATATGCCTCAGAGAGAAATAATTACAGAGGTATCAAATTGCTGAACCAGGTTATGCAAGTTACAGGAAAAAGTTATAGCTCAACTAATTAGGAAAAGAGTTACATTAGTTCTGTAATTAAGAGATGAGGAAGTATGCACATTATTTACATTTGACGGATATTTGTCCTCATCTTGTTTGTTGTTAACACAACATTTCTGCTGATATACCCTCCAGCCTTCATCAGGTGTCTTGGGGAAATTTCAAACCTGGGTTCTCATTCCTAAGGTATTTTTTTTCGATCCTGTCAAACTGTCCAACCCATGACAGCATAGAATACAGACATCAGATGATGATGATGATGGTGGTAAAATGTGTTTGTGTATGTCTGTGTGTACAGGGAGAGAAAGACAGAGAATGTAGTAACACTGGAGTGCTGTCTGTATCAGATACTTTTCACCCTTGTACACTGATATATTACTTCTGCAAAAGATTGAATTGTAAAATTCTGATTAAATGGTATTATCCATGCAATTAGTGAGCAATAACTTCCTTTAGGAATTAGCATATTGATTCTCTGTAAATGGGTGTATTGATGCCCAGGAATAAATGTATTGATATTGTGAAATAGATATTACAATTATAGTTTGTATATTTTGATTTATTTTGTAAAATAATTTATCTTGACTAACCTTGTGATTTCAAGTCCTTTTCTCATTTTTTCTTTCCTCTCTCTCTCTCTCTCTCTCTCTCTCTCTCACTCACTCTCTCTCTCTCTCTCTCACTCTCTCTCTCTCTCTCTCTTCTCTCTCTCTCTCTCTCTCTCTCTCTCTCAATTTGTACATGTTTACCATTTCTAATTCACTCATAATTTATGTTTTGAAACATAATCACAAAGTTTACAAAACTTGGGTAAAAATTAACGTGGAATATATCAACCCCAGTATTTGACTGCTCTTTTATTGACCCTTGAAGGATTAAAAGCAAGATTAACCAAACTCTAAATATAATGGACTGCTACTAAGTACATTTGACTCACTGCAATGTTATTACCAGCTCAATTATGCTTGTGGCACATTTGAACTTGTAGACAAGCCATTCAATGTGTTTTGGCATGAAGAAAATTTCTCACTGTAGACAAATGCTGTTAATTGTTACTCATTGTTCCACTGGTTCTGACAATTTGTTGCATAAATCAACCTCAGTACATAACTGCTATTTCAACTTTGTTAATCACAGGAGAATGAAAACAGTGTTGACTTTCATGAGATTTGAACTTGCATAAAGCCATAACTAAACGTTCTCAACAGAAACTTTATTATTATTATTTCAGATTCAATATCAACTGATTTTGTTCTTAAATCTTTTCATCTGTCGACAGGTTTATGTGAACCGAGGACTTTTGTATTATTCATTGAATGATATTTCAAATGCTTTCAATGATTTTAAAAGCGCCATAAAGATTGATGGCGGAGATCACAGAGTCTTCCATATTTTAGGACTGATTTTGCACAGGTAATAGTGATCATAATTATTTTACTGAAATATTGTCGTTCTGTGTAAGTGAAATATTCCAAAAACTTATCTTTTGTCTTTCTACTTAACAGCCACAGTGCTAATGCTTGAATACCTCATCATTTTCATTCCCTTGGCAATCACTAACTGTTTGGGCTGCCTCATGCAGGCAACCCAGCCTAGGTTGATCAAACCTAGCCTTGTGGCCTAGTGGTATTTTACTGATACAACCAGTCACCTCTTTTCAGCCAGAACCATCACGATGCTTTCTCAGCAATCTTTACATTGTTCATTTCTTTTCCTGTAATGGCCAGAGTTTCATGGACTTTATTCAGTGTGTGACCTGTGAACCCTAAACTGCCACCCTCCACTGACAAACATTTGTCCTCCAGCCCTTTCTACAACAGGCCTCCACCAACTCCTGTTTTTAGTTCTCTTCCTTGTATTTCTTCCATCCAGTCCTCCCAAGACACAACTCTAGTATGAGTAATGGCTTTGGTGCCTCAGAAACCAAAATCTCGTTCAGCAAAATCTGAGTGTTATATGATGGAAATCTTAGCAGCTTCTCCAGCCCAACTTATATCACCCATTCATGTGTTGTAGAAAGGAAGCTGTTAGAGTTCTTCTTGAGTCTCTTCTCTCTTCTTAACAAAGGCTATCTTTCTGGTCAAAGTATGGGCATTTCTGCTGTTACTGTTTTTCTGAGTGCCTCAACAATGGTCTTGAGGATTTGATTGTGTCTCCAGCAAGAGTTTTCCCACCCAGTGCCTTCAAAGCAAACTTAAATATCATCCTATCCCCACTAAACTTTTCATATTTCAATTATAACCTCCATCGAAATTTTAGTTTGTCAATACCAACATAACAAACATAATATATATCTATATATAAAAATCATAAAATGCCAGGTGGTATGAGAGGTGAATATATTGTCATCCTTAGGATTATGGAAGTTTCATAGCCTTCTACTCTAAAGATGAAGCATTGGTGTTACCGTGATGTTCTGGTGATCTGATGAGCTAGCTTTCTTTATCTTCTCTGATTTGTAAACCAACCGTAATCTTAAAGATAACAAGTGATTAACTAAATATATTCATCCTTCATATCTCCTGACTTCTTATAGTTTATATATCCCTCATGGAATAATCTCCTTGACTGGAACTCCAGGATTTCAACTGCATGGAACTCTGCATTATACTTCTCTGTATTGGATTACTAGGTGGTCTCTTTGCCTAGTCTGGTATAGGAACTTTTGGTGATAGCCACATAATTCCATGAATCCACATATTACACTATGTGTCTATGTATGTGTGGGTGGATGGATGCATGCACATGCATACACACACCAGTTGGTCAACACCAATATAATATGTATTCACCAATTATATATATGTCATGTATGATTGATTTTGTGTAAATTAGTACTGTTTTCCTTGTGCAACACATTAAACATTAATTAATTAAATATATTTTCCTGTTATATTAATGGCACTAACTGATGAGAAGAAGAAACTGGTTTATTTATATTCTAAAAAATATATTTCATAAGAAATACTGACTCTCCTTGATGGGAAATTGTTAACACTGAGAGAAATAGGAGAGAATGTGGAACTAAAAATGGTTTTTCCCCCTCTCCCAATGAACCATATTTTAGTTTTGTAGTGAATCAAAAAAATATTTTATTTAATCAAAATATTTTTTGCAGCAGAGACAAAGGAAAAAGGCTGAAATGGTTAGTGTGGGCGAAGGGGAGACAACTGCTCATTTTTAATTGAAATTTAAATTAATACATGCAGTAACGGAATGACAATATTAACTTTATGACTAAGATTAATTTAGTGTGATCTTTAGCCAGCATAGTGTGTGTGTGTCCACACACACTATGCTAGTAAAGTAAGGGATTTGTTTTATTCCACTTACTTCAGTTGTTGTGTCTCACAATTATTGAGGATCTCTTCTGGAAAAATTACCTCTTTAACACTGTTAGGAGCACAACCCTAAAAACTGGTCCTTCTTTTCAGGGTCAGAAAAGATTTCATCACCCCCAACCCTAAACAATTACTGATATTCACCAAATCCAAAGGGAAGCCCATGGTGGAGTATTGCTCTTATATCTGGGATACTATTCACATAGCCAGAGGTCCTAGCTCACAGAAAAGATCACTTCCCCATCCCTGATTGCTTGGTAAAAAGTCACTCACAGACAAGCTCCATCTTCTGGCTTACAGACACAATATCTTTTCTTTCTGCCTTTTCTACTGCTACCATACTGACCTCTTCTCCATAGAACTGGTTGGACTCATGACCTCTGCAGTCAAGCACTCCAATCCCACTCGTCTCTCCTCTTCCCATCATCCTTGTTATGTTCACTTCCACCCCAGATCCTACACTCTGTACTTAATTCTTCCTTCCCAAAATGTCCCCCCTCTGAAATTCACTCCCTGCTCATGCATTTCCTGCAGCTGTCAACTTACAAATATTAGGGACATCAATCTTATCAGTCTACAAGGCTCTGCAAACACTAAGGGCACTGACTTCTGCTTTCTCCAAACCCATTAGCTCTCTCTCTCTCTCTCTCTCTCTCATATATATATATATATATATATATATATATATATATATATATGTATATGCACTAATACGCTCTCATACACACACACACACTCTTCTCATACACACACACACACTCTTATGTTAGAGCGAGGTCATTTAACCCTATTATCGCCCCTAATTTCGCTCTTGCATCTCACGTTTGATCTTTGACTTCTGGCCAAAATCAGATCGCCATGTTGATTCGCTAGCCTCTGCAGGCATTTTTTTTCTATCCTTCTTTCTGTGTTTTTTTTCTCTGTGTATCTTTCTATTGAAGAGCGTAGGCTCGAAATGTTAAAGACTTGTTTTCTTTATATTTCCTAAGTGCCATACTAATACAATTGTTTGTTTGTATTCCACCTGCCTTCGTCTTTTCTTTATTTCCGTAAACCTGCCTTCATCTTTTGTCTATTTTCATAAAGCTTCCCGTATATATATATATATATATATATATATATAGATATATATATATATATGTAGGTCCCGGGTTGATTCGGGGTTAACCACAGTAAATAAGGTACTCAATACATAGCAGAGTAAAATTAATTTATTATATAGAAGGAGCTTCTACAGGACTAGAACTGTTTCATTCAAGAGAAATCTTCAGGAAGCTAGTTAACAAGAATTGTATTGGCGTTTATACATTTAGGCAGGTTTAAAGGGGTGTTGGTGGGGGACTTTTTGGGGGTAGGCATAGCGCAAAAAATCATACTTGGGGGAGTGGTCAAGGAGTCAGTGTTAAATTAGATAGGAGAATAAATAAAAAATAAAAAATAAAAAATAAAAAATAAAAAATAAAAAATAAATAATAAAAAATAAAAAAATATAAAAAAAATAAATAAAAAATTAAAAATAAAAAAATAATAAAATAATAAAAAAATAAAAAATAAAAAAATAAAAT
>NC_043009.1:20834162-20901542 GCF_006345805.1 Octopus sinensis | reverse complement strand
CCCTGAAATAATTTTGTATTTCTATTCCCAACTTTGGTAACACTAGTTGGAACTACTGTTTTGCTGCTTTGAACAACTCGACGAGTTGGCTTCTCTTCTGCAATGGAAACAAAACAAAACATAGAGTTCACTCTCATCACCACCATTCTCTTCCTCCTCAATCCCACTACATCCATAACCAGACTCCCTTCCTGACATTAACCCTTACCTGCTTTTAAGGGATCTCTTATTCCATGTGGCTTTTTGAAAGGATGAACTGGATGTTTTGTTGACAGGAGACACTGACACTACCACATTTTCATACACACACATACAAACAACTTACTTGGAAACAGGTGAAGGATGGTGACAGGAATGTCATCCAGCTGTAGAAAATCTTGCTCAACAAATTGTATCCGATCCATGCAAGCATGAGAAAGTGGACATTAAACGATGATGTTTATTATATATATTTCTTTACTACCCACAGAGGGGACAAACAAGGACAGACAAAGTGATTAAGTCGATTACATCAACCCCAGTGTGTAAATGGTACTTAATTTATCGACCCCAAAAGGATGAAAGGCAAAGTCGACCTCGGCAGAATTTAAACTCAGAACGTAGCGGCAGACGAAATACCGCTAAGCATTTCGCCCGGCGTGCTAACGTTTCTGCGATTATTATATATCATCATCATCATCAATTAACGTCCATTGTCCATACTGGAATGTGTTGGATGGTTTGATCAGGCCTGGCAAGCTGACGGGCTGCACTAAACTCCAGTTTGATATAGCATGATTTCTACAGCTGGATGCCATTCCTAATGTCAACCACTCCGAGAGTTTAATGGGTGCTTTTACATGCCACCGTATCAAGTGCCGGTTGTGTGACACCAGTATTTGTCATGACTACGATTCCACTTGGCTTGATGGGTCTTCTGCTCAAGCGCGGCATACTGCCAAAAGTTTTGGTCATATGTCATAGCCTCTGTGAGGCCCAATGCTCAAAAGGTGCATTTTATGTGCCGCCAGCACAGGCGCCAGTTACACAACACTGGCATTAGATACATTGCTTCCATGAGGCCCAATGCTTCACAAGAGCATTTTATGTACTACCAGCATGGGTGCCAGATGCCACAGTGACGCCCAATGCTTGAAAGGTGCTTCTTATGTGTCACGTATATAACACCAGCATTGGCCACATTGCCTCCATGAGGCCCAACACTCAAAAGGGACTTTTTACATGTAACTGGCATGAGTACCATGAATTTTGGTAACAATGGTTCTGCCTGTACTGGTTGACCTACCATCAGCATACAACTAGATAAACCATTTTGCTATATGCAGCCATTCCCACTGTATCTACTCCCACTTCTCCTACTTCCCTTTTGTCTTCCAATGATTTGTGGGTGGTGGGTGGGTGGGTGGGTGGGTGGGTGGGTGGATGGTGATGGATGGATGGATGGATGGATGGATGGATGGATATGATGGAGATAGATAGATAGATAGATAGATAGATAGATATAGATAATAGATAGATAGATAGATAGATAGATAGATCGATAGATAGATAGATAGATAGATTGTTTCTTTATTAGCCACACAGGGCTGCACACAGATAGAACAAATTACAAGGTAGAGCTTTTCTTTTGAAGGTTTAAAAAAAAAATTAAAAAATAATAATAATAATAAAATAAAAAATAAAATAAAATAAAAAAGGGGGGTCGATCAAAAGGGATCGTAAAAGGAGAGAAAGAGGACAAAAAAAGGGGGGGTTAAAAAAAGGGGGGAGAGGAAAAAAAAATTGATCAATAGGGATCGTTATCACAGAAATGTCAATATGAAGTGTAAAGGGGAGGACAGGTGAGGTTTACCCGTGGAAAGAAAAGCCTACGGAAAAGACCACGGTAACCTCGGTCAATGAAGTCACATGTTATATTTTTTTTTTTTTTTTTCGCAAATAAGCAACTCTCTGTATTAATTTTTACGGTTCATAGAATCATAGTCAATGTGGCTTCGTCATTCATACGTGCCATCCTTGCTACATTCACCCATCTTTTTTTAAAACATTCACTAGACAAAACTTGCCTCTCTACTCTCACTTTTTTCTTCAAGTGATACTTGAAGAAGTTGATGAGAGATTGACCAGAGAGGAAAGTGTTTGTCTCTAATCCTTTCAGATGCGTCCACCAGATACATTCTTTCGCCATAGCCACAAGTATGATAAAAATAGCTCTTCCTTCCCGTTTGAAGGAAGGAGGCGTGACGATATTAACGATAGACTCGGCGGATAAACCGACACGTCCCACACGTGACAGCAGTCGTTCGACATAAGCCCACAGGTGGGAAATTGCTGGACACTGCACGATTGCGTGCAGAGCGGTTTCGTCGCTCTGACGCATCTCGGGCAGGTCGGCCCCGTGTTTCTCGAGCCATGCCTATAGAGCTTATCCCGAACGGGTAGCGCTTCTCGGTAGCACCGCCAGGCCAGGGATCTCTGGAAGTTGTCCATAGGTCCTGGGCCGAAAGTCGTTTGAAACAGGCGGGTCAGGTATTCCTCGTCGACGCCCAGGTTTGCCCCGAGCTCGTCGTCGTACCTCCCCTCCACTAATCCCCTATAGAATGCTTTGGTTGTGTTGAAGTCACTCAGGTCGACCCGGGACGGCAGAGTTGCTTGAGAGCAACGCGACACTCGCGGTGCCATTCGCCCTTCTTCGGCCTCTTTTTGATCCACGACTGTAGTTCGGTCATGGAGACGAGTTGCGGGAATGCGTGCCTCACAAACGGCGACCACACCTGTTCACCGTCGTCTACATAGAGCCGGAGATGTCGCAGTCTCAGCGCGTGTCTGTGCATCATCAACCACGGCATGCCCAGCCCTCCTTTTAACGGGGTGTTGACAGCAAATGGATCGCCTGACCATCGGGACGCATCCTTTCCACAAGAAGCGGAAGAGGATGCGTTCTAGTTTGGTGATGGTAGGGTCGGGACAAGGTACGACGGTCAGGCGGTAGTAGATGATGGACGCGATGTACGCGTTCACCACCTCCGCCCGACCTTTTAGGGACAGTTTCCTCTCGGCCCATTGCTGGGCGAGAGTGACCACCCTACTCGTTATCTCGTTCCAGTTCTTCTCCATTTGGAGGTCCGGACCGAACCAGACCCCGAGCAACTCAACCGGGCCGTCTGTCCAGCGTCCCACGACGGAGGTACTGGTGGACGGCATGGGTTTGCTTCTCCAGGTGCCGAGCCGCAAGCCCACTGACTTTTCCCGGTTGATTTTTGCTCCTGTCACCGCTTCGCAGTCTTTCAGTGTCTCGCCGACCCGCTCGATGTGCTCGTGGCTTGACACTATGACGGTGACGTCGTCCGCGTATGCAGACACGCTCGTCCCGCATCCTAATTCTCACGGGATGCCCCTCAGAGTCGCCAGCTTCCGCAGTAGTGGCTCAAGAGTCAATACGTATAGAAGCGCCGAGAGGGGGCATCCCTGACGGACCGAACGTGCAATGTCGAAGGGTCTCGATAGATGTCCATTTACGCGAATTACCGAACGGATGCCTCTGTACAAGGCAGCTATCCAGCCGCGGAAGACGGGACCGAAACCAGCCGCTCTCAGGACTGCCTCCAAGTACCGATGGTCTACCTATCAAAGGCTTTCGATTGATCCAAGTTGATCAGGGCCCCACCCATGCCAGGTTCGTTAACTACCCTGTCTATGATGTAGCGCATCAGATGGAGGTTGTCATGGATGCTCCGGCCCGGCACGGCGCACGTTGTGCCTTGTCGACCAGTTTCTCCATGACAAGCGCCAACCTCTTGGCTAACACCTTTGTCAAAATTTTCAGGTCTGCATTGAGCAGAGTGATTGGCCTAAAGTTATCTATAATGTTTCCCTTGTTTGGATCTTTCTTCAGCAGAGTTACAGCTCCTCGACTCACAAAAACGGGTATGCTCCCGTTTTGCTGCCAGTTGCAGTATACCGCTGCCAAGACGTCTCCAAACAAGTCTGGCATACAATAGTAAAATTCGTAGGGTAGACCATCCAAACCCGGTGATTTGTCCCTCGAGCATTCTGCCATCGCTTCCCGCACTTCCGCCGCCGTGATGGCACCTTCGCAGCACCCTGCCTTTCTTGTCGAGAGTCGTGGCAGGCTATGTAGGTAGGCACTGAAGTCTACCCTACGTTCTTGCCCTCCACTCTCGTCCCGAACAGTCGGGCAAAATGCTGCTGAAAGGCCTCACACATTTTACTTGGCTCGAGCAATTCGCGCCCCTGTTCATCTACCAGTGACCGAATGGTGGCTTTGTTGCCCTGTTGCGCCTCTGCCACCCGGGCCTCTCTCGCGGCTCCAACACCTTCATTCCTTAGAGCACGCATCCTAGCTCTGACAGCACATCCTTCGTGTTGGTGTTGAAGTGTTGGTCGAGGGCCAACCTCGCCGCCAAAACGTCGGATGCGATGCCGCTTCTAATTGCCTCTTCTAGCTTCTTAACTAGCTCACCCTCTACTCTATTTCTATCTATGGCTAGTGCTTTGCTGTACCTAATCGCTCTGCTTTTACTGCTCTCTTGAGGGCAAACCACCATTTGTTGTTGATGATGGCTCCCGTCAAAGCCCTCTTTACTAGTGTGCTAATCCGGTCTCTGAAAACTTGTCTGGACGGGAATGATGCGTTCAGTTTCCAGTAACAGGACCCTGTCTATGTGCCTTATCTAAGTCTAGCGTACACGTCACCAATTTGTGATCCGTGTAGCTGACTGTGTGGAATTGTGGACATCCTAAGTTATCCTTGTCTACTGTCCTACACAGTATCCTATCTAGATACGATCTCGACGACCCACTGCGGTTGCTCCATGTCCACGTTGGTGCATTTGGGTGGTCGAGTCGGTACCTGTCAGACAGTTGGAATCGTCTGAGCAGGTCTCTGAGGCATTTGCATCCCCTTCTGTTTCTGTCTCTACCCACGTAGTCTACATGCGTGTCCAAGGTAGCATTCCAATCCCCCACTAAGAGTAAAGGACGAGACGTTCCCAAGAATACTTCTAGATGTCGAAAGAAATCCGCCCGACGAGTCGAAGAGCGCACCCATTGCTGCCGTCAACATCCAGGACGATCAGTCTACCCTTGACTTCGAGATACAGCCTCTTGTGAAAAGTGGGTGGGTGGGGGGTGGGTGGGTGGGTAGGTAGGTAGGTAGGTTGGTAGGTAGGTAGGTAGATATGTTTCTTTATTAGCCACACAGGGCTGCACACACATAGAACAAATTACAAGGTAGAGCTTTTCTTTTGAAGGTTTAAAAAAAAAAAAAAAAAAAAAAAGGAGGGGGAGTTTCGATCAAAGGGATCGTAAAAGGAGAGAAAGAGGACAAAAAAAAGGGGGGTTAAAAAAAAAAAAAAAAATAGGGGGAGAGGAAAAAAAATTGATCAATAGGGATCGTTATCACAGAAATGTCAATATGAAGTGTAAAGGGAGGACAGGTGAGGTTTACCCGTGAAAGAAAAGCCTACGGAAAAGACCACGGTAACCTCGGTCAATGAAGTCACATTTTATATTTCTTTTTTTTTTTTTTTTTTTGCAAATAAGCAACTCTCTGTTTTCGATTTCTGGGTTCATAGGACTATGCTCAAGGGGGCTTCGTCATTCATACGTGCCATTCCTGCTACATTCACCCATCTTTTTTTAAAACATTCGCTAGACAAAACTTGCCTCTCTACTCTCACTTTCCTTTTCAAGTGGTACTTGAAGAAGTTGATGAGAGATTGACCAGAGAGGAAAATGTTTGTCTCCAATCCTTTCAGACGCGTCCACCAGATACATTCTTTCGCCATAGCCACAAGGATGATGAAAATAGCTCTTCCTTCCCGTTTGAAGGAAGGAGGCGTGACAATATTGACGATAGACTCAGCTGATAAACCGACTCGTCCCACACGTGACAGCAGTTGTTCGACATAAGCCCACAGGTCGGAAATTGTTGGACACTGAACGAGTGCGTGCAGAACGGTTTCGTCGCTCTGACCGCATCTCGGGCAGGTCAGCCCCGTGTTTCTCGAGCCGTGTCTGTAGAGCTTATCCCGAACGGGTAGCGCTTCTCGGTAGCAGCCTGCCAGGCAGGATCTCTGGAAGTTGTCCATGGGCCCTGGCCCGAAAGTCGTCCCGAACAGGCGGGTCAGGTACTCCTCGTCGACGTCCAGGTTCGCCCCGAGCTCATCGTCGTACCTCCCCTCCACTAAACCCCTATAGAATGCTTTGGTTGTGTTGAAGTCACTCAAGGTCGACCCAGGACGGCAGAGTTGCTTGAGAGCAACGTGACACTCGCGGTGCCATTCGCCCTTCCTCGGCCTCTTTTTGATCCACGACTGCAGTTCGGTCATGGAGACGAGCTGCGGGAAAGCGTGCCTCACAAACGGCGACCACACCTGTTCACCGTCGTCTACATAGAGCCAGAGATGTCGCAGTCTCAGCGCGTGTCTGCGCATCATCAACCACGGCATGCCCAGCCCTCCTTTTAACGGGTGTTGACAGCAAATGGATAGCCTGACAATCGGGACGCATCCTTTCCACAAGAAGCGAAAGAGGATGCGTTGTAGTTTGGTGATGGTAGGGTCGGGACAAGGTACGACGGTCAGGCGGTAGTAGATGACGGACGCGATGTACGTGTTCGCCACCTCCGCTCGACCTTTTAGGGACAGTTTCCTCTCGGCCCATTGCCGGGCGAGAGTGACCACCCTACTCGTTATCTCGTTCCAGTTCTTCTCCACTTGGAGGTCCGGACCAAACCAGACCCCGAGCAACTCAACGGGCCGTCGGTCCAGCGTCCAACGACGGAGGCGCTGGTGGACGGCATGGGCTTGCTTCTCCAGGTGCCTAGTCGCAAGCCCACTGACTTTTCCCGGTTGATTTTCGCTCCTGTCACCGCTTCGTAGTTTTTCAGTGTCTCGCCGACCAGCTCGATGTGCTCGTGGCTAGACACTATGACGGTGACGTCGTCCGCGTATGCAGACACGCTCGTCCCGCATCCCAATTCTCGCGGGATGCCCCTTAGGAGTCGCCAGCTTCCGCAGTAGTGGCTCAAGAGTCAATACGTATAGAAGCGCCGAGAGGGGGCATCCCTGACGGACCGAACGTGCAATGTCGAAAGGTCTCAATAGATGTCCATTTACGCGAATTACCAAAGGGATGCCTCTGTACAAGGCAGCTATCCAGCCGCGGAAGACGGGCCCGAAACCAGCCGCTCTCAGGACTGCCTCCAAGTATCGATGGTCCACCCTATCAAAGGCTTTCGATTGATCCAAGTTGATCAGGGCCCCACCCATGCCAGGTTCGTTAACTACCCTGTCTATGATGTAGCGCATCAGATGGAGGTTGTCATGGATGGTCCGGCCTGGCACGGCGCATGTTTGCGCCGCCTGTCGACCAGTTTCTCGATGACAAGTGCCAACTTCTTGGCTAGCACCTTGGCCAAAATTTTCAAGTCTGCATTAAGCAGAGTGATGGGCCTAAAGTTATCTATTACATTTCCCTTGTTTAGATCTTTCTTCAGCAGTGTTACGGTTCCTCGGCTCACAAAACCAGGAATGCTCCCGTTTTGCTGCCAGTTGCAGTACACCGCCGCCAAGAGATCTCCAAACAAGTCTGGCATACAATTGTAAAGCTCGTAGGGTAGACCATCCAAACCCGGTGATTTGTCCCTCGAGCATTCTGCCATCGCTTCCCGCACTTCCGCCGCCGTGATGGCACCTTCGCAGCACCCTGCCTTTCTTGTCGAGAGTCGTGGCAGGCTATGTAGGTAGGCACTGAAGTCTACCCTACGTTCTTGCCCTCCACTCGTCCCGAACAGTCGGGCAAAATGCTGCTGAAAGGCCTCACACATTTTACTTGGCTCGAGCAATTCGCGCCCCTGTTCATCTACCAGTGACCGAATGGTGGCTTTGTTGCCCTGTTGCGCCTCTGCCACCCGGGCCTCTCTCGCGGCTCCAACACCTTCGTTCCTTAGAGCACGCATCCTAGCTCTGACAGCACATCCTTCGTGTTTGGCGTTGAAGTGTTGGTCGAGGGCCAACCTCGCCGCCAAAACGTCGGATGCGATGCCGCTTCTAATTGCCTCTTCTAGCTTCTTAACTAGCTCACCCTCTACTCTATTTCTATCTATGGCTAGTGCTTTGCTGTACCTAATCGCTTCTGCTTTTACTGCTCTCTTGAGGGCAAACCACCATTTGTTGTTGATGATGGCTCCCGTCAAAGCCCTCTTTACTAGTGTGCTAATCCGGTCTCTGAAAACTTGTCTCGATGGGAAAGACGCGTTTAGTTTCCAGTATCCGGGACCCTGCCTAAGTGTCTTACCTAAGTCTAGCGTACATATAGATAGATAGATAGATAGATAGATAGATACCTACCAGGGCAGGTAACATACTGTATCTCTGCTTCACAAATAATATGGATCTCATCCATAATGTGAAAGTGACACCGACGCTACTCTCGGATCACAACATGGTAGTGTTGACCATGTACGGGCCAAAGGAAAGCACGGACATGCAGCCTTCAAGAAACTCTCAGAATCTTTCCAGCTTGAACTTCCATAAGGCAAACTGGAAACAAATTGAGAAAGAGATCCTCAAACAAAACTGGCCTGAATGTCTCTCCTCACCAGACATCGACATGAAACTTCAACAATTCATGTCTGTAATGCAAGCCATATGCTACAAATGTGTCCCAGAGAGAAAAGCCACTGTACGCAAGAACAAAAACCCAGGGAGAGGAAAATTCTAATGATATGGCATACAAAAGTTTCAAATTGCCTAAACGAACAAATTGAAAGCAGTGAAAATAAAAGTCTGAAAATAAAACTGCTGGAAATTGAAAAATGTCTGCAACTCTCCCATGAAAAAGTAAGAGCAGACAAAGAAGCCTGGGCTATAGACAACATAAAATCTAACCCCAGAGCTTTCTACAAGTTAGCCAAAGAAACAGCTTCGGTGCACTGTAGGATAGGGCCACTCCTTGAAAAAGATGGTACACTCACAGGAAATCCAATGAGGATATGTGAAATACTAAATGAGCAATTCAAAAGTATTTTCACTCCACCTCTAGGGCACTTTCAAGTCAGCAATCCAACTGATTTCTTTTCCACTGCAGACATAAAAACAGAGGCAATGATGATTGATTACATCAATATAAAGGAAGACGATGTAATAAAGGCTATAGATGAAATGCAAACAAACTCAGCTACTGGCCCCGATGGATTCCCAGCAATCCTTCTAAAAGTATGTAAGCTAGTCCTAGCAAGACCACTGCAGTTCCTCTTTCAGAGCTTCCTTGCAGCTGGCAAACTTCCAAGAAAACTGAAGGAGGGTAAATATGCCCTATTCATAAAAGAGGTAGCAGAGCGGAGGCCAAAAACTACAGATCTATCTCTCTGACCTCACACATCAGCAAGGTCATGGAACGAATAGTCAGAAGGATACTAACCGCCTTCCTTGAAGAAAATGACTTGCTGCTTGACACCCAACATGGTTTACGACCAGGAAGAAGCTGCCTAAATCAGCTCTTACAACACTATGACTGGGTGCCGAAATGACTGCTCAACCACTCAAATGTGGAAGTGATATATCTCGACTTTGCAAAGGCCTTTGATAAAGTCGATCATGGAATGATATGTCACAAACTGCGTGATCTTGGCATAGTGAGCAGTGTTCCGCAAGACACTGTTTTGGGACCACTACTGTTCATAATGGCCCTCTTAGACATGCCCTCAGCCATGCAGAGAGCCAAGATCACAAGTTATGCAGATGATACAAATGTTTCACAGGTAATACAGAACCCTGAAGACACTAAACGCCTGCAATGTGAGCTGGACAAAATATACAAGTGGGCTGAAAAGAATAGCATGCAGTTCAATGTTGAAAAGTTTCAAGCTTTATGCTATCAGCATGCAAAACTAAATGCAATACCCAATAAATACACTGGACCTTGAGGGACTGCAATCCCAGAAGCACAATCAGTGTGAGACCTGGGTATTTACATGAGTAATGATGCAACCTTTCATGTGCATGTTGCTAAATTGGCAATGAAATGTAGGCGGCTGACTGGATGGATTCTTAGAGCCTTTAGAACAAGAGACCAGGAAACCATGATGGTCCTCTGGAGGACACTTGTCCTAAGCCACTTTGTCTATTGCTCTCAGCTATGGTCACTAACCAGTGTCAAATTAATCTCAGAACGTGAGGCAATCCAACGAAGCTACACAAAGAAGATAGCCTATTGGGAAAGACTCAAGAGATTAAGACTCTATTCCTTAGAGCGTAGGCGAGAAAGATATGCCATAATATATATCTGGAAGATCCTGGAAGGACTTGTCCCAAACTTTGGCATCGAGAGTTACACAAATACTAGAACTGGGCGCCACTGCATAGTGCCAAGGACTCCAAATTTGCCATCAAGATGTAGGACAAGATACTGCGATAGCCTGGGCCTCAGAGGTCCACAGCTCTTCAATATCCTCCCAAAGGACCTGAGAGACCTGCATGGGGTGGATGCAGATGTCTTCAAAATAAAGCTGGACTTCTTCCTGTCAGGTGTCCCAGATGAACCAACTTCACGGCAGGAGGTGCAGATGAAAGCAGTTGCATCAAACTCTCTCATGCACCAAATGTCAATTGCTAAAAAGCATTTGTGAAGTAAAATCATGTAGCAACACCGAATGGCGATACCCCAGCATGGCCACAGCTCGTGAGCTGAAACTAGATGAAAATGAAAAAAAAAAAAAAAAATATATATATATATATATATACATACACACAGATACACAAACTAAATTATTTCAAACTTCAGTCTACACAAGCAAATGTGCTGCTTGCTGTTTCCTATATAGTGTAATACAATCTGTGATCTTTCTCAAAATGATCAATGGGATATCTGCCACTGAGAAAGTAAAACCATGCTAAAACACCATATCTGGTGATGTCTGCAGACGTTGTTTTAGGATCTGGCTCAATGTGTTTTTTACACACAACAAAGTCGAAGAAGAAAAGTCTTTCTTCTAGACAAAATTCTAGAGTGAATGATTTCCATATTGTATGGAGAGCAGGTCAAATTTATATGTACACATTAAGATTTTCATCTTTGCCACTTCATACGCTTACACAAAATAATATATATAAGTATCTACTGGCTGAGTATCCTGCTGTTGCTGGGTAATTTTCACAATTGAATGTCTTGGCAGATTTTTGGTATAACACACCCACATAAGTCAAATTTTCTCCATTTTGACAGGGATTTTGCAAATGTTTTTTTCATCTCACAGCCTTGCAAACGATGGGGACAAACTTTGTGTGAAAAAATTTTTTTGTAAACTTAAGAATCCACCCCAAATCTAATTTTGTAAAATTTATAATTTATGAATTTTTTTCAACCCCCCACCCCACCCCGCCCCTCACTCAATAGTGATTTTGGCCAATTCATTTGTCCCGTATTACACACTTAAAAAAAAAAAAAGGAGAAACCTTGACAGTAAAAAAAAAAAGATTTTTAACTGCCATCCCACATCAAGCAAGTCCTCACACACACACAAACACGTGTGTGCGCGCACGCGTAAGAATAAACCGTTTTATTAACAAAAAAGTATGCTATTAAAATGAATTAATCTTTTACATACCTTATTAAAATCACTGTCATCCTAACGAAATTCTTCACACACACACACACACACACACACACACACAGCGTGAACAATATGCTTTTATGGAAAGTGAAAGAGAATGTGATAATATGTATAGAGAGGGGAAAAGTTTACCACAAGAAAAGCAAAAAATGCAAGAGATAAATAGAAAGATCTTTTCTGTTGCTCTCAAATTTGGTTAACGTACTTCTGAAACTAAGTTTGTGGATTCATTAATCCCAGAAATATTTTTTTGAAATGGTAGAGGTTTAATAGTTAATCATTTTAACCTAATTAGAAAACAGGATTTGTACATCACAGCTGATGTACAAAGTGAAAGTAAACATCAGGAGACCTCATTGGCAAATTCTTTTCTACAACATTCTCTTAGAGACAGATTTCAAAAATAAAATTCGTTTTTCTTAAGGATGCACCATTGCAAACCCTTTCTGGGCTAAACACACATATCTGCATACACTCACATTTATATATATACATACACAATATAGCAAATTCTATATATTAGTCAACCCAATACAAAAAATAGAAAACATTTTACCCAGATGTAGTGCAATGGGATTGAATCTTGTACCATATGACAAAGAAACACACAGCCATGCTGACAATAACATTTTACATCAATAATATTTTACATCAAAACAAAAAAATTACAAACTTACCTTTTATATTAAGTGACGTATTATTATTATTATTATTATTGATATTCTTGCCTTTCTTTAACTGATCAATTAATTTTGGATCAATACAGAGAGTTTTAGGATTTTTCAATTCTTCAACTGGGGAAAACAAAATAAAAAATATTTTAATTGTATTATAAAATAAGACAAATGTAAAAATATAATTAAAAGCAGATCTGACTAAATGTAAGTCAGTATTTCAATTGCTCAATTTGTAATATGATAAACCATAAATCAGGTAAAAATTATAAACAATGCATTTCATTAAAATATATAAAACATGGATACACTGAATAAAATGAAAAAGGAAAAAACATCCTACATTTTGGACCAAGTCTTTTCAGAGCATTCACACGCTGCTTCTCTTCCAATGGTTTTTCTTCAGGGCTGACTTTCTTAATTAATGGACTACTTTCTTGATCAGATTCTATTAAAAGATTTTATAAATTATAAAACACTGTAAGACTGTAAAAAAAATTATATAATTTCAACTATTTCTCACGCTTTTAAAGATACAACTTTTCTTAACAAAAGCCTTTGAAAATTCTATGAATCTTCCAAGATTAAAGTAAACCTTAGATATTTATGTGAAAATGTAGCAATTCTGTTCTCATGCCAGTATGGAAAACGGATTTAAATGATGACGACGATGATTACCACATAAACTGTTTTACAAAAAAAAGTTTTACAAAGAACTGAACTAAAAATATAAAGAAACCACTTGTAATATTTCCCAAGTTCTGACCATTTCTTTTGATTATTTCCTTTAAATAATCTTCAAAAGTTAATTTATTACCATAAATTAGGTGGCACTTGTCATTTTCTTTTTCTTTAAAATGGTCTTCTTTGTACAGTTTTCCATTTTTGTTAAAAAAAAACTAAAAATGGACATCACTGTCTTTGACAACTTTGGCATGGAGTAAAGAAAAGCTGTTTTGTCCCATGTCAGCCTGATTTAGCTGAATTCTGAGAAAATATGTTCCAGGCAAGACTGTCTCACCTTTTGAGCAAGAACACTGTCCAATGAATTCTTTTTTTTTTATTTAAGAGGATAGTATGCAATTTGAAGAAGATTCAAATACTATTTCTAACAGTTTGAACAACTCTGGGAAGACCTCCATCAATTAAGCTTGGTCTAACTGTCAGTAATTTTGTGTCTATCCCATAGGATGACCATTAATAACTAAACTCTTTCCCCACACTTACTGGTTAATTTAAACCAAGCAAGAGATGAGCAAACATCTTTGTCTTAGCAGGGTTGCAGTAGCACCACAAAAAGAGGCTGGAATCAGCATCTTTTATAGGAGTCAATGTTTTGAGGAAATATAGGGAAAGAAAGTTCTTCAATGAAGAAATGGAGCCAGGCTTATTCATGGCACAACCAGAGTTACAGGCCACATTCAGGGTCTTAATACAAACCAACAAAGAACTCTCTACATGCACTTTAATATACATGGGTGTTTTTCTCCCTCTTGTGCACGTGTGTAACCTTGGAGAAACATTGCTGCTTATAGCACTAAGCTGACCAAAGCCTTTTGAGTGGATTTGGTAGACAGAAACTGAAAGCCTACTGTATGTGCATGGGTGTGCTTACTTGTCTGGACACAGCATAATTGTCACCACCATACAAGTGGAGTCATTTGTTTCTAATCTTTATGAAAAACATGTCCAGCCATGGGGAAATATTACTTTGTCTGGAAAGGGGTGAGGGTGGGCAACAGGAGAGCATCTGGCCATAGAAAATCTACTTCAATGCACCTCAGTCAACCACAGAGTTTCATGTTCAGTCCCACTACACCGCAGCTTAAGCAAGAGTCTTCTGTTATAACCTGGGCTGACCAATGCCTTGTTACTGGATTTGATAGACAGAAACTGTACAGACGTGTGTGTGTGTGTGAGAGAGAGAGAGAGAGAGAGAGGGGGGAGAGCTACAAATGGCAATGTTTGTTGACATTCTCACTCAACAAATCATCCACTAACTCTGCACTTTCAAAAACAGGTGGCATGAAAACTCCCTTCTTTGAAAAACGGGTCAGAGATAGGTCCCAATAACATGTATTTATCGAGCAAATGTTAGCATGGGAAACAAAAATACAGACATAAAGCAAACAAATACACACCCACAAAGGGCTTCTGTATCTTGTAGGAACCAGATTAAATTTAGAAAAATTCGGTTTTTAAACAAACCTTCAAGTGGATTTACAACAACAGGTTCAACCTTTTGAGGAACTATTTTCTCTGCTGGTTCTGGTGAATTTGTTTTCAGAATGCTTTTGACGATGTCTTTTTTGTCTGATGGTGCTACAAGAAGAAAAGGAATTGGACAACAGAAGATCAATACAGTTCAGACAGACAGCTAGACTTAAATCTGGAATCAGTGTTACATTCTGAGTTTTGTGATTTCAAAATATTCTAAAATACTCTCACCATAGCAGAATTACTTTGTAAATGTCATTTGAAAAACATAATTATTAGAAATTCAAATAATGAAGTGGAAAATTTCATGAAGCCAACTACAAAACAGATATTTATCTTCAAAGAATATAAAAGCAATTTTATACCATTTTCAGTGCCAGCATAGAATACAGAAGAAAAATAAACAGAGGTTGGTTAAAATATCTTTGAAAACAATTAAAAACATGGGCTGTGAAGTTTAATTACAGATATAACCATGAAAAAGTCGAAGATTTAAAATAAAATATTCTTGGAAATATTTCCTATCAGATTGTGACATATTTTTCACCATTTACCTTTCTATTAAAGCAGTTAAACAAATAAGTTAATTATTCTAATGAAAACCTAAACAAACCTTTTGTTGGCTTTGCTGTTCCGAATTCATCTTTTTCCAAATAATGTTTGAACACACAATGCTGCTTGGTACATCCACTTGGCTGACTTTCCCAATAACAAGGAATACAGCTACGGTCAATCTATAAAGAATTTGGTGTCAAATTAATCCTCTCAGAGAGGAAACTAACAACTGCCACCAATTTCATACACAGATTTTATATATTCAAGTTATGAAACTTGAAATAAAATTAAGCTTACTGATTTTTAAATAGTTTTAAATGCACTAAACCAAAAAAGCAAGAAAACAATGTAAACAGTAAAAAAATGTACCAGTCTCTCTCTCTCACACACACACACACACAAAGATAAAAATCTTTGTGTGTGAGTGAGAGAGATAAAAGGCACCCGTGTCGGTGACACATAAGAGGCACCTGTGCCAGTAACACGTAAACGGCTCCCATGCCAGTGACACGTAAATGGTACCCAGTACACTTTGTGGAGTGGTTGGCATTAGGAAGGGTATCCAGTCATAGAAACCAAGCCCAAAACAAACAAATGGAGCCTGGTGCAGCTCTCTGGTTTACCAGTTCCAGCCAAACTGACCAACTTGTGCCAGTATAGAAATCGAATGCTAAACAATGATGATGAATTCTATATATTGTGTCTATGTATGTGTGTGCACATACACCAGTCATTATTTCTGTCGACTATAAGATCTGATTTGTTTCTATGTCTAAGTATGAGTGGATTTGGTAGAATGGAAACTGAAATAAACCTGTTGTGTGTGGTGTGTGTGTGCCCTTGTCTCGATATCATGTAATGGTGGTAAGCAAATCTCATACAATCAACATTATTCATTTCCAATCTTCCAAGAAAAACGTCTGGCCACGGCATATTATTATTTTCCTTGGAAACGGGATGGTTGGTGACAGCCATAGTAAATCTGCTTCAACAAATTTCGTCTGACCCATGCAAGCATGGGAAAGTGGACATTAAACGACAATCATTTTTATATAAACTTTTACATGTTTGCATGAGTGGACAGAATCTTGTTAAGGTGGGTTTTCTACAGTTGGATACCCTTCCTGTTGCCTACCCCCACTTGTTTCTAAGCTGGGAATGGAGGCAAAGAGACAGAGTCTCTCTCTCTCACACACACACAAAAGCTTTTTCAGTTTCTGTCTACCAAATCCATTCAAAGCCTTTGGTCAACCTGGGGCTATAGCTTTACATCTGCTTTCTTCATGCAGGCAAATAGTTTTTGAGGAAGTTCTTCTCGAAATGCTGTTCCTGATGCCAACATCTTTACAAGTCAATTGACTGGGCTGCTGTAATTTTGGTTATGGGGGACATGGAAAAGTACAACTCAAGAAGTGTTTATCTGAAGAAACACAAAGATAAACATGCACACACACACACACACACATTTTATGAGAAGATGAAATTTGACAAATCAAGAAAGAAATGTTTTTGAAGCAGTGACAAGTTGAAATTATTTTATCATTACCGCAACATCAATGCAGAATTAAATCCTTCATAATCAACTCAAAATATATCAAATAAATAATAAACTCTTTAATGAAATTAAATTGTTAGTTTAGACTTTATGAGAGAAATTCTCAGAAACTTACTTTTATGTCCATATGTCGAAACATGCATCCGTTTCGATAACAGTTTCCTTTTCGCCAATTGGTACATATTACCTCGTTCCCAAGGGCTTCAGGACAATGTCTATAGGTGCAATTATCACCCTGATAAAATTAGAAATTAAAACACTCACAACTTTTAATTATTTCAAAATGGGATGTAATCCACATTCTCATTTACCATTTGAACAATATTCACTATAATCAAGTAGCACAATAGACATGGCAATAAGATTTTTAAGATCCAAAATACTAGGATAACTACAATTTAAACTGGGAACAGAAATATCCAATTTACATTTGTTAGAAATGGGTCAAATCTGCTGGTTAGATATAATAATTCAAGATTATTATTATTATTATTATTATTATCTAAATAAAGAAAACATTATTATCAAAACCAATATATTCTAATGTAACGATTTCGCCTCAAACATTCTACTTGTTTCTGGAGGCTGCAGTTAACCTTTCCGAAGGTCACCTGAATTCATCTCTGGGTTTATTAATCAGGATGTGAAAGAAAGTTAACAGCATTAATGGCTACAAAGTTGAAGGAATTAGAGAGGAAGCAAAATGGAACAACTTATGAAAATAATAGAATAAAGCTAAGATTTGGTAAGAGAAATATAATTTGGGCTTGTACTAGTTGTGAAACAATAGATTCTAGATTTCTGGAAAAACAACTGTGAAAAAAATTTCTGATTTCATCAATCAAGATAAATTTTTTGAAAGGATCTCACAATATTTCAGTGGAAAAAAGGAACTAAGAGTGGATGAATGGTGCTGATAGAAAGGTGATGTATAAAGGTGCTAAAAACAATAGAATCAGCAAAGACCTGAATAATTTAAGATACAGGTCTGCCATCAACATCACATTTAAGATTTGTTTTCATAGATATTTTAAAAGTAATGTTAAGGTAGGTGTGAATTTGAAGTCCTTCAGATTCCTTACAATTGGAGCATCAAATTTGTAGGTACCACATTTTACAGTTACAATGCACCTATAACACATTAACATCCAGGTTTGATAGGCTAGAAGTAGCAGTAAAATCAGCTTCAATCTTACACAAAGAACATATTAGATAAAGTAGTCCTACATAGATCTGAAAAGAGGGTCATGGTTGGAACATCTTTTACCATAGACTTGCTTCAATCAGCAATTACCTGGGGTTCAAGCCAGTTACATGCTTGAATGAACAGAAATTTTTAAATCATTGATATTTTGTATTGAAGTTACTACTAAATGTTGCAAGAATGAACAAGTCTGAGAGAGATTCCAGATTTCAGTGAGATAACCATTGAAAGAATCATATATAAAATAAAATATAATCAAAACCAATCTTCTTACCTTAGCACAGGATGAATAATAATAGAAATAGCAATCATCTCCAAACTGGGCCATTTTCGTTTCTAGTTAACAACAAAAAAAAGCTGAACAATTCTTAAAAAAAGATATTTTCCTGTTACAAAAATATAACTGGTTTTCTTTTTGTGCTTTTTTTTTTACTTTGTCCCCTTGTTACAGCATATAACAGAGATGTAACTTTCTTTCCATTTCTTTGAAATAATATTTAGTTCATACACTTTTCTTCAAAATCATAAAATTTGGGTTTGGTTGAGGGTAAAACCTGCAAAACAGAAGTAGTTACAATATTACATTAATAAAATTTGAGATATACAATGTCAGTTAAAATAGTTATTAAATTAAATGGAATTCTCTTCTTTTTTTTTACTTAGTTCATCCATGACTATAATATTTATAATATATTGTTTCAATTAATTTTGTAAATAGTCACCCATATTGTAAACCAGGTAGTGCATGATGGAGTCATACCCAATGAATGGTGTAGCAGCACCATAGTCAACTGCTACAAGGGTAAAGGTGATGCTTTTGATAGAAATAACAACAGGGGTATCAAACTGCTGAATTAGGTGATGAAGGTCATGGAGAGGGTCATAGCCCAAATAATTAGTGAGAGAGCCTGCTTAGAGGAAATGCTGTTTGGTTTTGATGCTATATTCCTGGTACGGCAACTGCAGGAGAAATACCTAGCCAAAGATAAAGCCCTATATTTAGTCTTTGTGGACTTGGAGAAAGCCTTTGACAGGGTCCCCCAATCTCTTATCTGGTGGGCATTGTGGAAACTGGGGATTGACGAATGGTTAATAAGGGCTGTACAGGCTCTGTACACAGATGTCGTTAGTAGGGTTAGGATTGGAAATGAGCAGAGAAAAATTCCAGGTAGAAGTCCCTTTTAATTCATCATAGTCCTCCAGGCAATGACAGAGGAATTCAAGACGGGTTGCCCCTGGGAGCTCTTCTATGCTGATGACCTGGCCCTCATAGCAGAATCACTACTAGAATTAGAGAAGAAACTTCAAGTCTGGATGCAAGATTTAGAATCGAAGGGCCTTAGAGTCAATGTTGCAAAGACCAAAGTTCTAGTAAGTAGGAAGGTGAACACATCATACACCCCTTCAGTAGATGAACCTGCTCAATCTGTAGAAAAGGTGTAGGTAGAAACTCCATAAGATGTACCCAGTGTAAGCTATGGATATGTAAGAGGTGCAGCAGATGCACAGGGGCAATAAATACCACAGATGCTCAGAAAACAGACTCCATCATATGCCAGGGGGAGAAACTAGAAGTAGTTGATAGCTTCTGCTACCTAGGTGATCAAGCCTGTAGTGGGGGTGGATGCTCAGAGAGTGTTACCAATAGAAAAAGAATTGCCTGGGCAAATTTCAGACAGCTTTTATCCCTACTGGTGACAAAGGGCCTCTTGCTCAGAGTGAAAGGTAGGTAGATTGTACGATGCTTGTGTGCGAACAGCCATCCTTCTCGGCAGTGAAATATGGGCCGTGACTGCTGAAGACATGCGTAGGCATGAAAGAAATGGAGCTAGCATGATCCGCTGGATGTGTAATGTCAGTGTGCACAAACAACAGAGTGTAAGTGCCCCGAAAGAAATGTTAGATATAAGAAGCATCGGATGTGGCATGCAAGAGAGACATTTGCGTTGGTATGGTCATGTACTACAGATGGACGAGGAGAGCAGTGTGAAGAAGTGCCACTCCCAAACAGTGGAAGGAATCTGCAGTAAAAGGAGACCCAGGAAGATATGGGATGAAGTGGTGAAACATGACTTTCAAATGTTGGGCCTCACAGAAGCAATAACAAAAGACTGAGACCTCTGGAGGTATGCTGCGACTGAGAAGACCTGGCAAATAAAGTGAGTCCATAGCTGTATTCTACACTAGTGTCGTATAACCAGCCCACTCAAAAGTACCTTGGATTGTAGGATGACCTGCTGTGCTTGAGGAGACCTATTCAGTCAAGTACATCAACAGCAATATCAAAATCAAGTCAAATGGAAACTGTAGTTGTGACCCCCGTGCCGGTAGCACGTAAAAAGCACCATTCGATCATGGTCAATGCCAGCTCCTCTGGCCGGTACGAGTGACATGTAAAAAGCACCCACTACTCTCTCAGAGTGGTTGGCATTAGGAAAGGCATCCAGCTAACACTGCCAGATCAGATTAGGGCCTGGCGCAGCCTCCTGGCTTCCCAGACCCCAGTCAAACTGTTTAACCCATGCCAGCACGGAAAACAGATGTTAAATGATGATGATGATGATGAATCTAGAATTTGGAGAAATTTAATAAAATATGTTTTTCTTTATGATGCTATTAGAGGGAAAATTAATTTAAATAGGGAAATGTATTAAAATGAGCAAGACTGGTGGTCTAAATTGTAATTCTGAAGTACCACATTCATTTTACACAGCTAACAAACATCATTTATTACAGGTTTCTACAGATTCAATTATTGGTTCATACTTTTGTTTAAAGAGAGTGTCTATAAATAGGTGCAAAGACAGAGGAATTCAAGACGGGTTGCCCCTGGGAGCTCTTCTATGCTGATGACCTGGCCCTCATAGCAGAATCACTACTAGAATTAGAGAAGAAACTTCAAGTCTGGATGCAAGATTTAGAATCGAAGGGCCTTAGAGTCAATGTTGCAAAGACCAAAGTTCTAGTAAGTAGGAAGGTGAACACATCATACACCCCTTCAGTAGATGAACCTGCTCAATCTGTAGAAAAGGTGTAGGTAGAAACTCCATAAGATGTACCCAGTGTAAGCTATGGATATGTAAGAGGTGCAGCAGATGCACAGGGGCAATAAATACCACAGATGCTCAGAAAACAGACTCCATCATATGCCAGGGGGAGAAACTAGAAGTAGTTGATAGCTTCTGCTACCTAGGTGATCAAGCCTGTAGTGGGGGTGGATGCTCAGAGAGTGTTACCAATAGAAAAAGAATTGCCTGGGCAAATTTCAGACAGCTTTTATCCCTACTGGTGACAAAGGGCCTCTTGCTCAGAGTGAAAGGTAGGTAGATTGTACGATGCTTGTGTGCGAACAGCCATCCTTCTCGGCAGTGAAATATGGGCCGTGACTGCTGAAGACATGCGTAGGCATGAAAGAAATGGAGCTAGCATGATCCGCTGGATGTGTAATGTCAGTGTGCACAAACAACAGAGTGTAAGTGCCCCGAAAGAAATGTTAGATATAAGAAGCATCGGATGTGGCATGCAAGAGAGACATTTGCGTTGGTATGGTCATGTACTACAGATGGACGAGGAGAGCAGTGTGAAGAAGTGCCACTCCCAAACAGTGGAAGGAATCTGCAGTAAAAGGAGACCCAGGAAGATATGGGATGAAGTGGTGAAACATGACTTTCAAATGTTGGGCCTCACAGAAGCAATAACAAAAGACTGAGACCTCTGGAGGTATGCTGCGACTGAGAAGACCTGGCAAATAAAGTGAGTCCATAGCTGTATTCTACACTAGTGTCGTATAACCAGCCCACTCAAAAGTACCTTGGATTGTAGGATGACCTGCTGTGCTTGAGGAGACCTATTCAGTCAAGTACATCAACAGCAATATCAAAATCAAGTCAAATGGAAACTGTAGTTGTGACCCCCGTGCCGGTAGCACGTAAAAAGCACCATTCGATCATGGTCAATGCCAGCTCCTCTGGCCGGTACGAGTGACATGTAAAAAGCACCCACTACTCTCTCAGAGTGGTTGGCATTAGGAAAGGCATCCAGCTAACACTGCCAGATCAGATTAGGGCCTGGCGCAGCCTCCTGGCTTCCCAGACCCCAGTCAAACTGTTTAACCCATGCCAGCACGGAAAACAGATGTTAAATGATGATGATGATGATGAATCTAGAATTTGGAGAAATTTAATAAAATATGTTTTTCTTTATGATGCTATTAGAGGGAAAATTAATTTAAATAGGGAAATGTATTAAAATGAGCAAGACTGGTGGTCTAAATTGTAATTCTGAAGTACCACATTCATTTTACACAGCTAACAAACATCATTTATTACAGGTTTCTACAGATTCAATTATTGGTTCATACTTTTGTTTAAAGAGAGTGTCTATAAATAGGTGCAAAACAAATATTTCAAAGGAATTTGTTTGATAAGCACCGGATGCATTTTACAGGGATGCCAGTATTGGAGAGGCTGTCATCATCATCATCAACGTTTAACATCCGCTTTCCATGCTAGCATAGGTTGGACGATTTGACTGAGGGCCGGCGAACCAGATGCCTGCACCAGGCTTCAATCTTGATCTGGCAGGGTTTCTACAGCTGGATGCCCTTCTTAACGCCAACCACTCCATGAGTGTAGTGGGTGCTTTTACATGCCACCAGCACGGGGCCAGTCAGGCGGTACTGGCAACGACCTTGCTTGAATCTTTTACACATGCCACTGGCACAGGTGCCAGTAAGGCGATGCTGGTAACAATCACGCTCAAATGGTGCCTTTTACGTGCCACCAGCACGGAAGCCGGATAGCCACTCTGGCAGCGATCACGCTTGGATGGTGCTCTTAATACCCTACTAGCACGGGGCTCGAGTGCCAGTTGTCATGTCTATAACTCCTTTACAGAGTGTAAGGGGTGCAATTAATCATGGCATCAAATCAGGTGGGGTTACCTTGCACCAAATAAGTTTAAAAGAGTCCTCACTACTTAATAATATGTTATTCACTGAAGGCAAGGGGACAGAGAAGAAAAGGAATGGGAAAAGATTATGAATAAAGGTGGGAGGTTAATAGAGAGAGAGAGAGATAAATAATAATAATAATAATAATCCTTCCTATTGCAGTCACAAGGCCTGAAATTTGGGAGTGGGGTTAATTGATTATTTCAATGCCAATGTCGAACTGATACTTATTTTACTGACCTTCAAAGGATGAAAGGCAAAGTTACCCGCAGTAGAATTTGAACTCAGATTGTAAAGGCAAACAAAATGCTGCTGAGCACTTTTTCCGGCATGCAAACAATTCTGCCAGCTCATTGCAACAACAGCAACAGAACAAGCTCTCAGAATAAACTACTCCAAATATCACACTGATAAAAGCACTGACTCACCACAGTGTAGGATGTGTTCTGAGAAGGGAGAAAGTATAAGCCATATTGTTAGTGAGTGCTGTAAGCTTGCACAATGCAGATACAAAAGGAGACATGACAATGTGGCCAGATATGTGCACTGGCTGTTGTGCAGTAAAGCAAACCTCGAGAGAGCCAAACAAGGATATGAACACAAGCCAGAGGGAGTAATGGAAAACTAACATTACAAAATACTCTGGGATTTTAACATGCAGTGCGATCAAGGCATAGAGGTGAGACAACCAGATATTGACAGATACGTGAGAGCAGCAAATAGAATGTCTTGTAATATTTGTCCTGGCCCACTATATTCTGAGTTCAAATTCCACTTAGGTTAACTTTGTCCTTCGTTATTTCTGAGTCAATAAAGTATCTGCCCAGAATGGCAAATATATATTTAGATACATAAAACGGTTAATAATTAAAAAACAATTTTGCCATGCTTGCATCAGTTCATGGCTCTTCCCCACCACTACATCATCAACCACCATAGTCCTTTATCATCTCCTTCATGCGGTTTAGTTTCCTAAGATCAGTCACCATGACTTCATTCCATGTCTTCCTTGGTTTCCATCCACTTCAACAGCTTAACATTTCTTTACACAACTCTTCTCCTTCATGCACATCCCATGCTCAGAGAAGCAGGCTTCTCTCTTGCACACAATATCTGCTGCTTCTTACAGCCACCTTTTTCTCTCAGTTCATTTATACTATGTCGTCCATTAAGTACTAACATTACAAATCCACTTCACTTGTTTCTAGCAAAGCAAATCAATGCCCAGGTCTTGCTACCACGCAGTATTACACTTTGTACACAAGCATTGTCTGCTCTTCGCTTTAAAAGAGAAATTCTTTGTTACCAGCAGAGAAAACATGCCAGAGCAGACACTGGAACATGATGCTGCCTCAGCTTATTCCACCCTATTCTTAGCTAACAAAAGCTATCAACTACTTCCAGTGACATGAATATTTAAAGGAATTTATTTTACTTGTTCTTACTAACAACTCTCTCGTCACACAACAAAATTATTAATAAATGGCTAGTTGTCTAAAAATGAAATTGTAAATTATAAAAAGCTTCTTTATATTAAAAATATTCGAATGATTTTGGAAAGTGTCTAACTTTAAGAAATTCAAGAAAGTTATTTTACAACAGCTGCAATTAATAAGTCACATCTTTGCCCAAATAAAAGAACAATTTTATTTTTCTACTATGTAAAAGAAGGCTATATGGCATTAATTAGAGAGAACATTTATATTGTTACGGAGGTAAGAAAAAGGTAAACAAAAAGAAAATATTATGCCCCTTGTTCCATTAGTTGGAATTGAACCGGCGCTCCAGTTGTTCAGGACAATGGTATCTCCTTTGTCCTGTCAAGACCACGACAATTAATGATCCTAGACAGTGACCTATGATCCCAACACGGTCACGGAAAGTTTTAAAAAAATAAAAATGCTACCCTTTATAAATGCGGCTAGCATTGGGGTTAGTCAGTTGGCGAGAGTCAGTCAGGTGGACCATGAGCGGAGCGGATAAGGGAGTGAGATGGAGATGGTGGGGTCGGCGAGAGGCAACAACAAAGATGACAAGCGTGGTCTGGAGAAAGACAGACAGTGAATGTGAGATGACAAGTGAGAGGAAGTAAGGAAGATGACAGTGAAGGGGGCAGAGAGAAACCAGACTGATATAGTGGGAGTTTTGTGATGATTCAGGGAAGTATTGCAGACGAGGAACATGCGGTAATGTTTATTTATGTTTGAATTTCGATGTTTAACTGTTTTAAAAAAAGAAAGGGAAAGAAAAGAGAAAGGAAGAAAAGAAAGAGGAACTTGGAACTCAAGAGAGACTGTTGATCTTGAACTTTGTACTGAATGTAAACAAAACAATTGTCTTAAAAAAAAGACCGAACTGTATTGAGTCAAATGTTGAACGATTTGTGTTTTTTTTGCAAACTCTGTATTGTGCTTAAATGCATTTGATTTGGTTTTTCAAACTGTGTTATATTTAAATGCAATTTATTGTTTTTCGAACTCTGTGTATGATTTGTCAACCTTTGTTTTGGAATGTTTTGATTTTGTTTTGAAAAAAAATTGTTAAATCACGCAACCTCCGCCTGCTGTGTCTCTTTCTTTGTTGTTGTGTTGGTTCCTGGCTGCGTTCGCCGCCTTCCCCCGCTTTCCGTGGTGGATTTCTGGTTTGCTGAGCGTCGTCATCGTGACTTAGGGCCCGTGGTGGAATCGGAATGCCTAGGGTCCTGAGTGGTGGCAGTGTAACAATATTATTAGAAACAATGTGTGAGAGAATATTAGATATAGCAAAACTGACATAACATATTCAGAGTAGCTATTTGAGCAGAGCTGATCATGTCACACAACCAGCAGCTTTCTAGAATTAATAGTAATAAGACAATAAAAATCATTAAATACTTACCTCAATTAACATTTTATGGAAGATTTCGCTTGAGGATCCATCTTTTAAGAATATTTCGATCAGATCCAGTTTATATATAATAAACTAACTGTTACTAACCTACAGAAATTTAAATAAAATTTATTAACTACAACAATTACACCCTACCCTTTTATCCTATTCCTATTGTAGACAGGGTTCAAGCAACTATGGAACCAATTCCGGGTCAAACAAAACAAAAAACAGCTGAACTTCCACTGTTCGTCACTAGCAAAAGAGAAGGCCAATATCAAACCAAAAATATCCAACTGATTTCTTACAAAATTCAGAAAAACTGAAAGAAAAACTTATTTCCAAAATCCCTAAATTTACTCAATAATATCTACTGAAATATATATTCCAAGGTATGAAACTGAACAACTTGAACCAATTCTAGAAAAGTCTCTTTAACTTCTACCATCCAAATGTCCATTCTACAAATTACTATTTTATTCTGAGCAAACATTTTAAAGTCACAAGCCATCTACATTTATCAAATATTGATGGGCTTTAACAGAAAATCTTCATTTATTAAAAAAATCTATATTGATGAACTTCTAAATAATTATTGCTAACTTTCAAGGCTGATAATTATACATTGCAACAAACTAGTAATTAAGAAGTAATTAGCAACAGAAAGTTTGAAAGAAAACAGAAAAATAAATTCCAAGTAACTGATTGTTTAGAATTTGTTTCAGGTAAACCAACTTTCTTAATGAGACCAGAGCTGAATATCAAGAAAGAAATGACAATCAAAATAAATAAAGCTGGGAGTCAAGAGTAAATAAAATTAGTCATTAGGTTAATATTTTCTTCCCCTCACCACATTATTTTATTCCTTCATTATACCAAGTACAATAACACAACCGGGAACCAAATATTTCAATCGGTTTATTAGTATTTCCAACAGCAAATCAAAACCAAAAGGATTCAGTTTATTATAGAATTAAAAAAAACACTGGAAAGTCCAAAATAATACCTGATTTGTGAGCTTACACCTCCATCATTTGTAACTTGTTCACAAAAAGTTGATTTAGTCATAATTAAGCTGCCAAATTGTAAACTTAGGGGATTTGGGCTTTTTTGATACCTTGTGTTTACAAACTAACTAGTAATAAGAAATTTGTAAATTACAGCTCAAGTTACAGAGTGTCACTTTACTAATATCTTTTAGAACAAGGATTGAAAGTTTAAATGTGTCATTAGCATACAGTTGGATGACATTGGAAAACCTAGCAGAGTTTGTAAGTGAAAGATTGAAAAATGTCTATAAATGAAATGCCTGGACATTGAAGAATTGTATCAGACCTAGTGAGCATCTCTTGGCTTTGAATAGAGAGAAGATGGGGTGCAAACTTCTTGAGAAATTTACCCTGAACCCTGTCATTGTATACAGTTGGTTGTTGAAAATGGACAAAAGGAAAAGATTTTAAGGTAATTTAGAAAGTTATATTTTTCCCGGCCAAGTTTTGTCAATGAAAAATAGAGTCGACTTTAAGTATTCTAAGTTTACAATAATGGTATCAAAGCTGTGGAAGGTTCATGAAAACAAAACTGTATCTTTGAAGTATACCCCAAATTTGTGCGTTTATCAATTAAATGTGACAAATTTAAATAGTAGAGCTTAAAATATTTGTGCTCCAGTTCGAGACAGAGAAAATGCTAGATTGTAGGAGGTAAGAAAATTTACCATAATCCTAATTGGCAATATATTTACTTTTAAGAGCGCAAAGAGGTCAGATAAGGTCCAGATGTTAACAATGGCTACATTTTTGTTTTTATTAGTTCGTAATAAAGTGTGTTTATGACCTTTGCAAATCCTTGTTACTGAACATGTGAATCAAGGTGAAATATTAACATGGGACAAGAACATAATGAACAAATGCACTAATGATATCCAGACAATAAGATATATGCGAAGAGAGGGTTGCACAAAACATTTAAAACAAAGGATGAGATTCAAGTCAGAATTAATGAAATTAAAGAGTTTAAAATTTAGATTACTCACAGACAGTTTATTCTATTTTTCACCAGTTTGGTTTATTATGACCTAATGTTAAAATTCAGAAACAAATAACTTGGAAAGAAACCACTGAGTAAAAAATGGTTTTTATAAAAGAATCAATCAAAACTTAGAAGATTTCAAACTAGAAGAATTAAGATGTAAATCAACAATATTAATTGGTAATGAAAATTAAGAGATTCATCAATAGCATGGGTCTTCATATACAGCTTAACAAAAATTTCAAAACTAGATTCTAAATCATACACCTTGAATAATGGTGTACAACCAGTTAAATAAACCCCTTCAAAGAGATGAAAGATAAAGTTGATTCCATGGGATATGAACTCAGAACTTAAAGAACTACAATATTGCAGAGCAGTTTGTCTGATACTCTACCAATTCTGCCATTTAGCTAAACAGCAACAGGAGGGCAATACAGCATAAATAATAGATAACAGGCAAAATATTTGCTTTGAGAACTGTCCATCTTAATTATGTGAGAATGACGAAATGTTTAATTAAAAGATGTTAATGAGGAAGTTATTGTTACTTAAATAATCTTTGAAAATGCAAGATTCTATATAAATCTTTTATCTTTTACTTGTTTCAGTCATTAGACGGGGACCATGGTGGGACACTGCCTACAGTAGAAGACACTTGCCCAATGTGCCACACAGTGGGACTGAACCCAAAAACATGTAGATGGGAAGCAAACTTCTTGGTGAAGAACTGATATATATTTGTAAAGTGTTAGACAACCTGCTCTTCAATAACAAATAATTGACAACCCACTGGGATAGATTTCGTCTTTCATCGTTCCCAGACACAAGAAGATTAAGATAGTTTTTAATCTAGTGTTAGAAACTAATAGTTATTGTTAGTTTAATATTCAATTAAATAACCAGATATAATTTTGAAAAGGTTTGCCAGTTAAAAAATACAGCTATCTAAAATAAGTAGGCCTCCTGCGCAAATCTCTTTCTCTTTTTACGTGTTTCAGTCATTTGACTGCGGCCATGCTGGAGCACCGCCTTTAGTCGAGCAAATCGACCCCAGGACTTATTCTTTGTAAGCCTAGTACTTATTCTATCGGTTCTCTTTTGCTGAACAGCTAAGTTACGGGGACGTAGACACACCAGCATCGGTTGTCAAGCGATGTTGGGAGGACAAACAAACACACATATATACGACGGGCTTCTTTCAGTTTCCGTCTACCAAATCCACTCACAAGGCTTTGGTCAGCCCGAGGCTATAGTAGAAGACACTTGCCCAAGGTGAACCCGGAACCATGTGGTTGGTAAGCAAGCTACTTACCACACAGCCACTCCTGCGCCTATAATATTCATGTAGACAAAAGAAAACTTATAAAAATTGATTTTTTTACCCAAACATGGAACATTTAGAAAGGACCAAGATATAGAATTTTTTAAATAAACTGATCGACTAGAATTTCTTTGATAAACTCCATGGTATAAAACCTGGGGGGTAGCCTCAGTACAATGGATTGATCTGCTAGACATAACAGCCAAAATACACTCTCAGGTGAAAAGGATACACAAGTAGACGATCTACTAAAAGGCGAGGTAGTCAACGATGGAGAGCTTATGACATCTGCTAGAAAGATCAGCTGAACCACCCTCAAATAACACGCTAACGAATCAGAACCATAATGCAGTATAAATAATGTACCGTGTTGCAAGTTAAGGGACAATTCGATTATCAGCAATAGAGAAATCATTAAATATTTTAGCAGCCATAAATATTGTTGGAACATATCTAGAACAGAGATGATACTAATCATCTGTTAGAAATAATAGCCAAATCACCCTTAAATCAAAATAAAACACTGTCGTTTAAAACAGGGACGAACACCAAGATAAATGTAGTCTTTCATTACTTCAAAATAGTCTGATGGAGTTTTGACTGTCATTATTATAGATCTACTAGTTGAGACTTTACGTGGGGTTAACAACAAAACCACAAAGTATATGTCTTATGAACTGGTAATAAATAGAATACAGGGTACAGAATTAAATAAAGCTTCCAAAAGATCTCATAATTAACAAAGAACAGACAAATTAAAGAGAAATATTTCTTCAGAACCGCTTAACCCAACATTATAAATAACATCAAGTGATGATGATTTAAAGAATATCCTTAAATACTCCACAGCAATGAAAACAGCAGCAACACTGACATTTTGATATGAATATATTAGTGTTAAAGGAATAACAGTGTTGACATGAAAGGTTTCAATGACTTGAATAATCGCAGAGAATCGCCAGAAACCCGAGCAACGACAGAGTGAGTCATCAGTATTTTGTTTTTCAAAATAAAACATGAAGAACCATTCCTCTCCTTAGTAACCATAGACGTGTTTATAATTTCAGTTCAGAAATGGAAACACTTCTTACTTTATATATATAATCGTCAAAACTGCTGTTGCAAATTTCTAATAATGACACCTATGATTTTGTAATTAATCAGTTAATTGACCTATATCTATCATTATGGAGTTCTAGGATTTTGACGAAACTGTTCGACATTTGAAGCCATTGCTTCAAGAATAGTTGGTCAGCAAATATGAAGAACAAAACCACTTCTTTGTCGAGTTATTTTTTTCTCTACATGGATATGAGAAATAGCCAGATCTCCTCAAACTTAAGCACTACTGTTTACAAAGACACTTTAGATGAGGTTGTGAACGGGGGTTAATCACCTTTCATCAGACGTTTACTGAATAACAGTTGGCGCGGAACTAAATAATCTCTTATGAACATGTGGCCACCTGACAGTTTAGTGTGACAAAATCAAGTTACAGCAGAACTTTCTAACAGAACGAATTTATTGAAATCGGATTCATGAATAAATATTCCCATCTCCATGGAATGATTTTTAGTTAAAGACATCTGAGAATAATTTAGAAAGATGATGTCGCAACAGATTTCGGAGAGTAGTTTAAATATTAGAATCTGAATCCTTCCAATTTATATTCGAATGTGCCAACCTTTATTTTCTATTAAAATATTTACGAGAATTTGTTTAAATTTTGTGAATTATTATTACAAGACTGTTGTTGACAGGTGTCATAAACAGTGTCAGGACAAGTTAGTCTCTAACTAAGATTTAAAATGGTGAGGTAGTCAGTTTTAGTAAAAATGTTTAAACCTTATATAAACTGAAATAATCCTTACGCTATTTTACTTCAATAATTTAAATAAATTACGACTGTTTATTTTATAGGATGATAATCTAAGCCTGTGGACTTCAATGGCAAAGTGTTCGAACTTAAATATTAATAGAAACTTTTTGTATATAGAAAGAAAGGTCAGTTGAAATATCAGTGAAAACTCAGAAAGCATATTACAACACTTCTATAATGAGTTACATGACTAATTGAAATATGAAAATCCTTTAAATAGTTTAGTCCCCTAAGCACTTATACAAAGGATTTTGCATTTAATAAAAACGTACCAAAGCACAAAAACATCTAATTGTTTTAAAGTGGGTTTTTTAAATACAAACATTGCCACAAAAACTATTATATATGTACAGACATACGAGTGTAAGATACATTGATATATATATATATATATATATATATTAGAGGGAAACCACTATGTGGACATCCTTATGCTAGAAATAGATTCGTTATGGTCTTACCACTAAGAAATATATATATAATATATATATATATATATATATATATATATATATATATGTATGTATGTATGTATACACACACTCACTATGTGAGTGAATATATGTAGGTTTGAAATATCAGAACCTTTAAAAATGTTACAACAAAAGACTGAGTTTATAATAAACTAAAATGAGCGAAATCAATTAAGGGTGATGAGTGGAAATATTCTGAGGTGGGACATGCAAAGAGAAAAAAAAGACATATAAGCTTTAAACAAGATAAGTATAATGTCTAAAAAACTAATTCTAAAGTCGAAACAACTGGTTGCTATAATTTATCCTAGCCGAATCTAATTTCAAAATAAGAAATAATTAATTTTAAAAAACCCCAAAACAACATTTTCTAACCTTTCTCTCTCAAGTTGTGACAATAACAAGTGTTCAGCAGTAAATAATATTAACGAAGACTTAATCTCGCACCTTCCTATTATTAATTAATAACGGAAAATTATTAATTTCTCAACTAAATCTTGAATAAACTAAAAGAATACTGTTATATTGGAGATTTTTAAAAAATTAATATTAAATCATTACTTTCAGTAAATAAATTACTAATTTATTTAAACCATTTTTGTATTTGTCGCTTACTGTGTGTGTGTATATGCAATACATTATGTGTGCGTATGTGTAAGACACACGTATACACACACACAACATACGAGTGTGTTTTTATCAGATAATCGACAGAAAAATAAAATATTGAAAGGAAATTATCAACATATAAATGATGCAATAATTTAACGAAGAGAAATTCAATTTATTTGAATAAGAGTCGATTAGTTTATTTCAAAAAAATAAAATGAAATTGAAATACAATACATTTTTTCCAAAAACCGGAAGTTTCATGTGTTCTTAACAAATAAAATGTGCCACATTACTGAGCCAGGATATTAGGTATATGTGTGTGTGTGTGTATATATATATATATATATATATATATATATATATATATATAATAATAATAATAATAATAATAATAATAAAACATTGTGTACAGTGCTCAGGTGCACTACAACTCATATAAAGTGTATGTATAGTACATAGGGTAATGTACAAGCGTCAGGAAAAGAACAGTGCATGAGTCATGACATACACATGTGTATGAGTATGGAAGGGGGACAATCAGGTGTAGTTTCGGCGGATTTCGGAAAGCATGGGGGCCTTAAAGGATACAGTGTCATGGAAGTCGACAACTGACGCAGGCAGTTTGTTCCATGCTTCAGCAACTCTGAGCGTGAAAAAATGTTTCCGAAAGTCATGGTAGCTGTGCTTTTTCTGACTTTGTAGGCATGTCCACGTGTGTTGGACACATGGAGATCAAAAAGGTGTTCAGTGTTGTTGTTGGTGAGGTGGTTGATAACTTTGTGGGTGTTTACCAAGTCCATCGCCAGACACCGGAGCTTCAGTGAATCCATGCCCAGGGAAACAAGGCGCTCAGAGTATGGTAGGTGTCTGATGGAGGGTATGCGTTTGGTTGCACGTCTCTGAACAGATTCCAGGAGGTCAATGTTCTGAGCAAGATAGGGGTTCCAAACTGATGATGCGAATTCCAAGTGTGGTCGTACCATAGCTGTATACAGCTTTAAATAGATGGCTGGAGAGCGGCTAACAAAAGTCTTGCTGAGTGATGCCAAGACACCCTCGGCCTTCTTGACAATTTTAGAGATATGCTTTGTCCAACGCAAATCACTGCTGACAGTGATGCCTAGGTCACGCTCGCAAGAGGATTTCTTGATATCAGTGTTGTGGAGGGAGTATGTGGACGCAGGGTTTTTTTCTCCCAAAATGCATGGTGGTACACTTGTCCACAGCCAGTTTCAGTTGCCAATCTGTGATCCATTGCTGTATAAAAATAGGATCACATGCGGTCGTATCGTATAGGGAATACAATCGCACGCGATCCCATTCTTAATGAGTATTTACTGACCATATAATACATGCAGCGGCAATAGAACACAAGTGGAATGACAACAAGATTTCTTTTTGAGATATATACATTATTTATTTTACATATTTTACAATCGTGTAAATTTTAAGAGTTCGTAAGTGTTAGCATGTTTTTGTGTCTGTGTGTTCGTGAGGCATAAAAGGTACTGACCAGAGGAATAACAATGGAATTTGGTTCACAGTTCATGTTGTTGGTATCAGCCTAGCAACAGGTAGTAGCAGATGGCTTAAGGTAGTTCTTATAAGAACTAGAACTCAAGACAGATAATTGATTTACCGTTTATGAGGTACACGGAGGGTAAGAGTTCCACATCAAGATGTTGCGTCTCGTGATTAATTGAATCACTTGTTGTGTTTATCTTTCTCTTGATATGAATATACTTCCAGATATATTAACCGTAGTCGTTTTTCCCGTGGTAATATTTTCACCTAACCGCTAGAGTTGAATCTGTAGTTGCCTTGTGTACAAATTAAATCTTCGATGTTTGGCGATGAGTTGTGTCTGTCGCTTGGTTTTTGCTGCGTCTTCATCATATATTCTGCTTGGTTATTTTTCTCTTGATATAATGGTGGTCGCCTGCCTTTCGAACTGGAACATGGTCGAGTATGCTCTGTGTGGTCAGAGGTTCGTTCTGAGAAGAATTAGAACCAAAGACGAGCTCTGTGTGGTCAGAGGTTCGCCCTGAGAAGGACTTGAACCAAAGACGAACTCTGTGGTCAGAAGTTAGTTCTGAAAAGAACTAAAAACCTAAGACGGATATTTGTCTGAGAACCCTTCTTTATATAAGGTTTATATGGCTCAAAACGAACTTCAGAAATGGAAAGCTGTGATTGGCTGCTTGGAACAATGGCGCGAAAATAAGCGGAGGCAAATCGCGTCACGTGACAACCAGCGGTGCGAACGTAGTAGAGACCACGTGTCAGCCAATCGATTTGGTGTTTACAACAATGTTAAACTAGCCGAAGATGTTTGTAATCTCGAACGAGATTATTCTTAATACTCTTCTCAAACAGTGAAGACAGCAATGAGTGTAACGGTATTGCTACAGCTGCATTGTGTCCAGGTCTGATTGCAGGAAAGAGTTGTAGACATCAGGATCTGTCCTCTTGATTTCAAGGTACAGCTTGATGTCGTCTGCATATTTCAATACTGTGGCATTCTTTAAATTGGCAACTATGTCATTAATGTATGCCACAAACAAGAGGGGACCAAGAACAGATCCCTGTGGTAACCCGATGACATCTCATATGGTGTAGAATGCTGTCCTAGAACTGTGACTACCTCCTTTCGGCTGAGAATGAAGGATTTCAACCAGTTAAAAATATCATCCCTCACACCCATTGCAGAGAGTTTCACCATAAGCCTTTTTTGTGGCACAGAATTAAAAGCCTTAGCAAAGTCAAGGTAGACAACATCCACCCATGAGCCACTGTCAGTGATCTGAGTTATGTCCTCAAGGAACTCGACAAGCTGATCACTGCAGCTGGAGTTAGGGACAAATCCATATTGTGAGGGTCGGATGAGACTGTAAGAGCTCCAGAAGTTCCAAAGTGTTTCTCTGACACCCGATTCTATCAGTTTTGCAATACAGCTAGTGAGACTGACTGGGCGATAGTTGACAGGTGATGTGCGGTCGCCCTTTTTGAACAGAGGAATGACACTGGCGGTTTTCCACTGCTCCGGAGTAGCACCATTGTTGAGACAGTACTGGAAAAAAATAGAAAGCTGGTGTAAAAGGAAGTACCTGCCACGTTTGAGAAGCAGGTATGTAACTCCATCAAGACCAGGGGAGGCATAGTTGCGCTTATTTTGAAGGTGACGTCGCAGCATTGCAGGTGTAAATTCCATAGTTGTTATGGAATTTGCTGTTAGAGATGGTGAAGATGGTACATTTTGATTTTCAACAGTGAATATGCTTGCATAGCACTCGGCAATGAGTTCTGCGCATTCCTTGGGATGGTCAATGATCTGGCTTGTGTGAGGGTTGCGAAGAGGGCCCACTGAAGAGTGAGGTCTCAGCTTCGAATGCACATATTTCCAGAAAACCTTGCTGTCAGGATTGGCTGCTATGCACTGTTCAAATTCAAGCACTGCTTTTTTTGTCACTTGCTTGTGATGGTTGGAAGATTTATTCCGCTTTTTCCTGTTGGTGTCTGATTTATGCAGCTTGTATTCCCGTTCAGCAGTCCGACGTTCCTTCCTGGCAAGTCGGACCGCTGAAGTTTCCCAAATTGCACTTTTGGGGCGGTTCTTATTTTTCTGTTTACGTGGCACTGATGCTGCACATGCTGCCCATATTGAGTCCAGGATACTCTGGAGTATAGTATTCACATCTCCAGAGTTGTAGAATTCATGCCAGTTTGGGTGCTGTAATTCAGTGTGGTACAGGTTCCAATCTGCTCTCTTCCAATCGAAGGAAGCAGATTGGAGATGGTTCAGGTTTTTATTGTTGCCCGCAAGAGCCAGATTGGCGATGATCATAGCATGATCAGAGTCGCCTAGAGGTTCCTCCGTAGTACAATTGATAACCGCTTCAAGAGTTGTGGTGAAGAGAAGGTCCAAGGTGTTGTCGCCTCTTGTTGGAGAGGTGACTACTTGTGACCAGTTTGAGTCCAGTACAAGCTCAAAGAAATCGTTTGCACTCTGTGGCTAGTGGAAGGTTTCCCAATTGATCTCAGGATGATTGAAGTCGCCTGCAATAAAAACATAAGTGGCTGTTTTCCTGGCAGCAGCTCGGAGGATATCGCAAAGCTGTGTGTCTTGATGGTAATTTGGGGGACGATAAACAACGCCAAGCAGGAGTGTTGATATGATCATACTCTCTTTTACTCTTTTACTTGTTTCAGTCATTTGACTGCGGCCATGCTGGAGCACCGCCTTTAATCGAGCAAATCGACCCCGGGACTTAATCTTTGTAAGCCTAGTACTTATTCTATCGGTCTTTGCTGAACCGCTAAGTGACGGGGACATAAACACACCAGCATCGGTTGTCAAGCAATGCTATGGGGACAAACACAGACTACACAAACACACACACGCATACATATATATATATATATACATATATACGACGGGCTTCTTTCAGTTTCCGTCTACCAAATCCACTCACAAGGCTTTGGTCGGCCCGGGGCTATAGTAGAAGACACTTGCCCAAGGTGCCACGTAGTGGGACTGAACCCGGAACCATGTGGTTGGTAAGCAAGCTACTTACCACACAGCCACTCCTACGCCTGTCACAGAAAAAAACTTCTTCTTGTGATTCGTTCAAATCAGTACAAGGAATTACCGAAAAATTTGAACGAGCGTAGACCATCACACCACCACCACGGCGGTTAATGCGGTCCTTGCGGAAAAGGTTGTACCCAGTAATGTTGAAAACCCCATCACAGAGTAAGGAATGTGCCCATGTTTCCGTGATTGTGATGAAGTCAGGGTCAATACTTCTGACGTAGGAGTTGAAGAGATGTATTTTGTTGCATAAACTGCGAGCGTTTAAGGACAACAATTCGTACCCTGCTTGCAGTTTATGATGGTGTGTAGAGGATGGCATGTTGTTCTGGTTTAGTTTCCCAGAGTTGCTGTGGGTTTTTTTCCATTTTCGGTTATTGTGGGTATCTCTCTTCCACGTTTCACCAGTCTTAACAAATCTCCAGATTTGTCCATCCTCACGAAGACTGAAACTTTCTTGCAGCGCTGAGTTCCGGTTCAGGGAAGCTGCTGCACGTAGCTTCGGACGTGCATCGGGTGGTAAGCCTGGGCGTGTTCGGAAGGTAGTCCGATTTTCACGCCCGGCTTTAACTGAGGCTAGATGGTATGAGGTTGCCTCAGCGTGGTCTGAAAAAGACAGCTTGATGAGCCTGGGTTTTGGGCCAGGTCGTCCAAGGCGGAGAGCACCCGTTGGGGGAACGCAGCTTAGGTCTTTGGCTGAGTTGGCAGCAAATGCCTGAAGATCGGGCATGTCTTCTGGTACCCCAATGGCAATAACTTCGTGGGTAGCAGAATCCGCGGTCTTCTCAGTGTTTTTAGATGCGGCAAGAGGTACAGGGAGGTTCTTTAGCAGAGCATTCCAATAAGATCCGTCATTGTGGAGTCCTACCTGAATGCTTGCTTTTATTCCTGCTACTTCCCCTCTTAAACACAAATCGATTGTTGCAGTTCTGCAAGAACCGCACTGGTCAATTGGTGTTGTTGATGCTGCTGCTGTCTAGTTGTGGTTGATTTTGTTGTTGCTGCTGTTGTTGTTGCTGTTGCTGCTGTTGTTGTTGTTGCTGCTGCTGCTCTAGTTGTGGTTGATTTTGTTGTTGCTGCTGTTGTTGTTGATGTTGCTGTTCCGCCTCCTCTACGGGAGTGACAGGGGGAGACACAATCGTCGGTTGTGGAGGCACGCAGGCCTGACACTGAAAAGACCAAGATTTAAGCTGGACCATCTTCCAGAGTCCATCCATCATAGCATTATAATGGCTCTTTTTTTGGCCTGGGATCTTCTGAAAGTCTGTGGCCCATTGGAGGCAGACAGAGATAAGACATGTCCCACATTCGACCCAGCGATTACGGAACGTATTTTCGGGTTCCGTACAGATGTGGCAGGTGTGACTTTCTGGGCAGTGTTCTATTTTGGAGCAGCGACCAGTCTTATCGCACTCCACTATGGATTCCACCACGGCGATTCTGTTGCTTCTGCTCATCCGTAGAGACAGATAATGTAAACAACATTACGATAAAAGTAAAATATTTGTTTTTGTTTCGTTCTTTTTTTTTGTGTATATTCCTTTTGTTCTTAAATATTGTGTGTGTATATACACATGTTACGTTCTTTTGGCGAAGTTTCGCATGTCGTAGCTCAGATTTCCGTCGATTTCCGTAAAAAACTTTTATTTTTTTACATAAGTAATGAGAGCGAAAGAGACTAAGAGGAAGCAATTTTATGACGAGGGAAGTTTGTCTTTGAAGTTACCGTCTAGGGGAAGCATTGATGTACATGTGTGTGTGTGTGTTTGATGGGGTGTGGGAGACAGTATGTTGTGTAAGTGAAGTGCTTCTGTTAGTGTGCGAAGAGACAGAGAGAGTAATGTGTGAAAGAGAGAGATAACTGATTTTTTACTCGGTGTATGTGTATATGTATGTATGCATGTATGTGTGTGTGTGTGTATGTATCTATGTATGTGTGTGTGTGTAAGTATGTGTGTGTGTATGTATGTATGGCCGATTCATCGTAATTTTTTACTCGGTGTATGTGTATATGTATGTCTGCATGTATGTGTGTGTATGTATCTGTGTATGTGTGTGTGTGTATGTATGTATGTGTGTATGTATGTATGGTCGATTCAGTGTAATTTTTTACTCGGTGTATGTGTATATGTATGTCTGCATGTGTGTGTGTGTGTGTATGTATCTATGTGTGTGTGTGTGTGTAAGTATGTGTGTGTGTATATATGTATGTGGTGTGTGTATGTATCTATGTATGTGTGTGTGTGTATGTATGTATGTTTGGCCGATTCATCGTAATTTTTTACTCGGTGTATGTGTATATGTATGTCTGTCTCTTCGCACACTAACAGAAGCACTTCACTTACACAACATACTGTCTGTCTCCCACACCCCCATCAAACACACACAGGCCGACTTCAAAGTGAAACCTTCTCGTCGTAAAATCGCTTCCTCTTAGTCTCTTTCGCTCTCATTACTTATGTAAAAAAATAAAAGTTTTTTACGGAAATCGACGGAAATCTGTGCTACTACAACCGAAACTATGCCGTTCTTTTTTGTGTATATTCCTTTTTTTCTTAAATATTGTGTGTGTATATACAAAAGGATTTGTGCATATGATCAGTTATGATCCATGTGGACACGGAGACAGTTTGTAAACCCAAATGGGTTAATATATAGATCCACGCCCAGGTGGCAAAAATGGAAAAAAATATGTGTAACAGGTGTAAGGCATCGTATATTGAAGGAATATGACGAAAACAAAGCGCGCTGAGAAACGGGGGGGAGGGGGCTCGGAAAATTCCCACGATCAACCGTAGAGGATCCGAGCAATAAACCTCAACGCCCGGTCGCAGGAGCGCAACAGAAACCGTCTAAATACTTCTCATGCAATGTGTATACAACAAATATCGAGAAAAAATGCGCGCTGACAAACGGGGGCGTGGGGAGGGGGCTCGGAAAATACCCACGATCAACCGTAGAGGATCCGAGCAATAAACCTCAACACCCGGTCGCAGGAGCGCAACAGAAACCGTCTGAATGGAGATGAAGAACCCAAGGAAGAAATAGAGGGAGGAAGAACTAAAAGAACTAAAGGAAAAGCTCAAGCAGGACCAAAGGGTGAAACAGCCAGGATAGAAGTGGAACCACAAAGGATGGAAACAAACAGCGCACACGGGTGTGTAGGTTCTACCTGAGAGGTACCTGCTGGCATGGAGAGGAAGGTGCAGGCTGCCGCTTTTCACATCGGGGACCCTGCCGCAGAGACACGAAACAGATAAGAAACAAACCATCAACAAAAGGAAAAGGGATGCACCACGCACCACCTGCCCCAAAACGGAGGTACGCAGATGTGGTGCGTGCCACAAACCGCCAACATGATGTTGTTGAAAGGGCAGCTGCTGAGCAAGAATCTTTTTTGTGCATGGCACAAAAGATTGTACAGCAGCTAACCTGGCTTCATCAAACCCAAGCTCGCAGGTGGGACTACCCACAATATACAAGACCACCACAGCAAACAGACAAAAGATGGACACCGCCGGCAACAACATACACCTCACCTCGATGCTCCTACTGAACATCAGAGGACTGCAAACACTCAGCAACAGGACAAAAATCCCGTTCTTGAGAGACTTTGTTGCATGCAATCAAGCCTTATGCATAGCACTTACGGAAACGCACCTGAAACCGGACATAGCAGATGCGGAATTACACATACCACAGTATGTTGTACTACGGACCGACAGAAAAGAAAGGAGTCATGGAGGAGTTGCTATGTACATCCGTGAGGACCTCACACCCCAGGTCCTTTTGTCATACTCAAACTCGGTGTGTGACACACTAATTGTACATATAAGGCAACTTGATGTAGTTGTGTGTGCTACATATCGCCCTCCAGATGCCCCAAGCCATGTAGGCAAGTTTGAAGACTGCCTTATAAAAATAGAAGTTCTAATCACATTAGAACAACACATAAGTGTACTTCTTATGGGAGACTTAAATCTACCCAATGTCAGATGGCCCGAGGGCCTTTCTCTCCCAGGAATGACAAGATGTGAACGAGGACAGGCGAGGTCCCTCCTGAACCTCATCAACACCCTGTACATGGAGCAAGTAATACTCCAACCAACCAGGGCAAGTAACACACTGGATCTCTGTTTCACAAATAATATGGATCTCATCCATAATGTGAAAGTGACACCGACACTACTCTCGGATCACAACATGGTAGAGCTGACCATGTACGGGCCAAAAGAGAGCACGGACATGCAGCCTACAAGAAACCCTCAGAATCTTTCCAGCTTGAACTACCGTAAGGCAAACTGGAAACAAATTGAGAAAGAGATCCTCAAACAAAACTGGCCTGAATGTCTCTCCTCGCCGGACATCGACGTGAAACTTCAACAATTCATGTCTGTAATGCAAGCCATATGCTACAAATGTGTCCCAGAGAGAAAGGCCACTGTACACAAGAACAAAATCCCCAGAGAGAGAAAAAATTTAATGAGACGGCGTACAAAAATTTCAAATCGCCTAAACAAACAGATTGAAAGCAGTGAAAAGTCCCGCCTGAAAATAAAACTGTTGGAAATTGAAAAATGTCTGCAACTCTCCCATGAAAAGGAAAGAGCAGACAAAGAAGCCTGGGCTATAGACAACATAAAATCTAACCCCAGAGCTTTCTACAGGTATGCCAAAGAAACAGCTACGGTGCGCTGTAGGATAGGGCCACTCCTTGACAAGGATGGCACACTCACAGGAAAACCAATGAGGGTAAGTGAAATACTGAATGAACAATTCAAGAGTGTTTTCACTCCACCCCTTGGGCATTTCCAAATCACCAATCCAACTGACTTCTTTACCACTGCAGATATAAAAGCAGAGGCGGCGACGATAAATTACATCGATATAAAGGAAGACGATGTAAGAGAGCCACGATCACAAGTTATGCAGATGATACAAAAGTTTCACAGGCAATACAGAACCCTGAGGACACTAAACGCCTGCAATATGAGCTGGACAAAATATACAAGTGGGCCGAAAAGAATAGCATGCAGTTCAATGCTGAAAAGTTTCAAGCTTTATACTATCAGCATGCAAAACTAAATGCAATACCCAATGAATACACTGGACCCGGAGGAATTGCAATCCCAGAGGCACAATCAGTGCGTGACCTGGGTATTTACATGAGTGATGACGCAACCCTTCGTGTACATGTTGCTAAATTGGCAATGAAATGTAGACGACTGGCCGGATGGATTCTCAGAACCTTTAGAACAAGAGAACAAGAAACCATGATGGTCCTCTGGAGGACACTTGTCCTAAGCCACTTTGACTATTGCTCTCAGTTATGGTCACCATCCAGTGTCAAGTTGATCACAGAACTTGAGGCGATCCAACGTAGCTACACGAAGAAGATAGCCTCTATGCAGAATATAAGCTACTGGGAAAGACTCAAGAGATTAAAACTCTATTCCTTGGAGCGTAGGCGAGAAAGATATGCCATAATATACATCTGGAAGATCCTGGAGGGACTTGTCCCAAACTTTGGCATCGAGAGTTACACAAATGCCAGAACTGGGCGCCACTGCGTGGTGCCTAGGACTCCAAATTTGCCATCAAGATGTAGGACAAGATACTGTGATAGCCTGGGCTTCCGAGGCCCACAGCTCTTCAATATCCTCCCGAAGAACCTAAGAGACCTGCATGGGGTGGATGCAGATGTCTTTAAAATGAAACTGGATCTCTTCCTGTCAGGTATCCCAGATGAACCAACTTCACGGCAGGAGGTGCAGATGAGGGCAGCTGCATCGAACTCTCTCATGCACCAAATGGCAGTTGCTAAAAAGCTTTCGTGAAGTAAAACCATGTAGCAACACCAAATGGCGGTGCCCCAGCATGGCCACAGCTCATGAGCTGAAACTAGAATCAATCAATCAATCAATCAATCAATCATATATATATAGACTAGCAGTATCGCCCGGCGTTGCTCGGGTTTGTAAGGGAAATAACTATATAAGCATTTTTAGAGATGTAAAGCCATCTCAATATGGTTAACCACAAAGGAGGTGGGGTTACTGTAGCTTTTTACGTTCTCTGAGATTTAATAATACATTTCCCTTATGCCAAAAATGCGTTAAAAATGGGGGAAATTGATGGTAAATTTTTCTTTAAATCGTAGACGCATCGTAGGGCTCGATATGAATCACGACTATAAGATACCCGGTTTCGGTTAAACTGCACCGCAAAATGTGGGAGTAGTTAGGAATCTAAATCGTAGGAGACACATAGCACACAACCTCACTTTTATATATAAAGACTAGCTGAAGGTGACCCGCTCTACGCGCGGGTAAGAGTGTGGGTGTTACTTTCAGTTGCTTCCTTTCGGCACGTAAAAAGCACCATCCGAACGTGGCCGATTGCAGCACCGCCTTGACTTGCTTCTGTGCCGGTGGCACGTAAAAAGCACCAACCGATCGTTGCCACTGCGAGCCCCCCTGGCACCAGTGCTGGCGGCACGAAAAAAGCACTCACTACACTCACAGAGTGGTTGGCGTTAGGAAGGTCATCCACCTGTAGAAACACTGCCAGATCAGACTGGAGCCTGGTGCAGCCTCCTGGCTTCCGAGACCCCGGTCACACTGCCCAACCCGTGCTAGCACGGAAAACGGACGTTAAACGATGATGATGATGATGATTCTCCGTATTTGTTTCTCTCTCCTTTCTCTCTCACTTTCCCACTCTCTTACTTTTCTTTTCTCTCGGACTCTCCCTCGCTTTCTCTTACTCTCTATCTTTATCTATCTCTCTCCCATTTATAAACAACAGAAGATCTTGAGTAAGTTGAGAAATAAAATATTTAGAAAGATCAATCAGAAATATGAGGTAGTGGCAATGGAAAGGTCTGCTTCAAGGCAGACAGCAAAACGCTAACATTTAAAAGGGACAGACGAACTTGCGAGCTGAATAAAAATAATAAAATATTGGAAACCAAAGTTTGAAGGAATAGAATCTGAGGATAGTAGAGTCACCATGGCTGGCATTTGTTAACGACGGACAGCAACGTAGTGACAGTTTAACGGCTGGCGTAAAATTTTGAACTTGATGTAAAAGAAAATTCGTAAACACCAAGTTTTGAAGTGATTCTTTCTCACGACAGTAGACTCACCATTGCAAGCATTCAAAACTTCTTTATCATGGACGGCAACACATTAACGATTAAAAGGCTTGATGTAACAGAGAATTCCTAAACACCCGCTCCTTGAAATTTTAATCCCCTTCCAGCCCCATTTAGACCCCTTTTCACATGTTGGTTAATATAACCCGATTTCATTCGGGTCTACTGGTTCCACATTTTATAAGATGAGGAATTTTGTCCTAGAGGTGACGCCTTTCATTTGAGGAACAAAATAGTTGTCATGCAAACTTGTCAGCACCTTTAACATAGGTGTGCATATTTTCAGCTGAATCGACCGACTACGTAATGCACACATTATATATATATATGTGTATATATATATATGTGTGTGTGTGTGTGCACGCATTATATATACAAATGTATACAAATGAGATATATATCTGTATAAATTAAATTAGAGATAAAACCACTAATAGGCAAATCAAACAGTGAAAAACCAAAAACAAAAACATAAAAAAAGAAAATATAACATAGAAAATATATCTATATATATAAAACTGTAGTTGTTTGAGTGTCTGTCCCCTTCGATTTAGATTCCTAACTACTCCCACATTTTGCGGTGCAGTGTAACCAAAACCGGGTATCTTATAGTCGTGATTCATATCGAGCCCTTCTGGGTATTAGCATGCGTCTACGATGAGTCTACGATTTAAAAAAAAATTACCATCATTTTTTATTCCATTTTAATGCATTTTTCGCTATTATATAAGGGAAGTAACTCTCTAAAAATGTATACGATGAGTCAACGATTTAAAAAAAAATTACTATCATTTTTTATTCCATTTTTAATGCATTTTTTGCTATTTTTTTTGCTATAACTCACTAAAAATGCTTATATAGTTATTTCCCTTACAAACCCGAGCAACGCCGGGCGATACTGCTAGTAAAATATAAAATTGAAAACTTTAAATTATTTAAATTGAAAATAAAAATTATTAAATTACATTTATAATTTGTTTAAAAATATATATAACTATGAAAAAGTATGAAAAAGTTTAATATACATAAATACAGATACATACACTTTGTATATATACATTATATATACATATTTATATATAGAACACACACACACACACACATACATTATATATACATATTTATATATAGAACACACACACACACACACACATACATTATATATACATATTTATATATAGAACACACACACACATACATTATATATACATATTTATATATAGAACACACACACACACATACATTATATATACATATTTATATATAGAACACACACACACATACATTATATATACATATTTATATATAGAACACACACACACACACACATACATTATATATACATATTTATATATAGAACACACACACACACATATAAATGAACACAAGAATATCTGATTCATAATATTTGTTCTCATGCTCGTGTGTTGTTTGTTGGTGACAAACATATACTTAAAAGAACGTCGCCGAAGTGATAGGAAGGTAGGAAACAGAGTCAGTGAAAAAGAAAGGAAATAGCGATAGTGACAGATACTTTAAATAACGGTAGTGGACTTCTGAAAGTTATGAAGGGGAGTAAGAGAGGGAAAGGAGGAAATAGGGTGAGTGAGGAAGATGGCCCCTAGCAACCACACCTTTTAAGATAGGGATTTCTAAGGTAGCCCACGAGCATCGTCATCTCATTCTACAAGTCCCTGTAAATTTTGGAGCGAATCGGACGGGATGTAGTGGCATTGAAAGCGATCCAAGCGGTAAAAACGCATTTCAGTTTTATATATAGAGAAGATATATCCCCCTCAAGCCGGCTATTTTCATGCTAGAAATAACAGCCAAATCTCACTAAACTGCAGTAACACAATGAAATGAATTGTGTAATGAATCTACTCACCTTTCTGCAAATATTTCTTTCGGAGTATTTTCGGTTAATATAGGGCGTAACAAATATCAGAAAATCAAAAAAAAAATGTGTGTAATAGGTGTAAAACAACTTCCTATGAACGAATATGAAAAAAAAAATTCGCGCACGCCAAAGGGGGGTGGGGGAGAGGCCTCGGAAAATTCACATCGGGAAGTTCCGAAAGCGTCTGAGGGGCTGACCCGGGCACCAAAACAAAAAAAAAATAGTGTAATATGTGTAAAACAACTTGCTCTAAACGAATATGACAAAAAAAAATGCGCTCTCGAAAAGAGGGGGGGGGGAGAGGCCTCGGAATATTTATATCGGGAATTTCCGAAAGCGTCTGAACGGGCACAAAAAAAAAAAAAACAGCGTAATAGGTGTAAAACAACTTGCTCTAAACGACTATCATGAAAAAAATGCGCGCTCGCGAAAGGGGGGTGGGGGAGAGGCTTCGGAAATTTCACATCTTCAGTCCACGGCCTTTAAACTAAGAAAAAATAGTGTAATTGGTGTAAAACTACTTGTTCTAAACGAGTATCAAGAACACACACTCACACATGAATCATAAACTCCGTATTTCGCAAAAAAAAAAAATAAAGAGAAGAAATTCTGGAAAAAGTGAAGAAATGTTGGATCTCCGCCATGTGAATCAAAATACGTGTCAGAAACATCTTGAAATACTACAGAAATTATGTTACGAAAATGATAATGTATACATACCTCTTTGAGTGGTCCATCGATAATGATGATAAAGAAATGAGTTGGATTTGAACTCAGAATATTGACTAACACAACTACATACTACAAGACTCAAAATATTCAGCCAAGTCACCACCCTTTAACTAGCAATAATAATAACATCAATAACATAACAGCCAAAAGATTTATTTGTTCTGAAAATAACAATCATAGTAAATAAATATGTTCTTTAATATTCACATTCATGTGCACAGTTAAACACACTTACATACAAACAGTCACGCATGCATAATACAGAACGGAACACATAAATGAAGGATGCATTACTTAGTATATATTACATCTAGAGAATTTTGATTAATAAGTCAAATATGCAAATTATAAAGATAATTAATTGCTTACTAAACAGTGTTGTAAAGGTGAAAAAATAAATTTGGGAAAAAAATACACGCCAAAACTAATTAATAAAGGATAATTAGGGAAGGATTGACACAAAATAATAATTTTTTTCTCTTTTTTTCTGATAAATGCATCTTAATAAGTGAGAAGAATTGCATATATCTGAACTATTTCAAAGAAAAGCATAAATTTAATGTTTAAAATAGCTTTAACCAAGGAATGAGATCCAACATTTCTTCACTTTTTCCAGAATTTCTTCTCTTTATTTTTTTTTTTTGCGAAATACGGAGTTTATGATTCATGTGTGAGTGTGTGTTCTTGATACTCGTTTAGAACAAGTAGTTTTACACCAATTACACTATTTTTTCTTAGTTTAAAGGCCGTGGACTGAAGATGTGAAATTTCCGAAGCCTCTCCCCCACCCCCCTTTCGCGAGCGCGCATTTTTTTCATGATAGTCGTTTAGAGCAAGTTGTTTTACACCTATTACGCTGTTTTTGTTTTTGTTTTTGTGCCCGGTTCAGATGCTTTCGGAAATTCCCGATATAAATATTCCGAGGCCTCTCCCCCACCCCTCTTTCTCGAGAGCGCATTTTTTTTTGTCATATTCGTTTAGAGCAAGTTGTTTTACACATATTACACTATTTTCTTTTTGTTTTGGTGCCCGGGTCAGCTCCTCAGACGCTTTCGGAACTTCCCGATGTGAATTTTCCGAGGCCTCTCCCCCACCCCCCTTTGGCGTGCGCGAATTTTTTTTTTCATATTCGTTCATAGGAAGTTGTTTTACACCTATTACACACATTTTTTTTTTGATTTTCTGATATTTGTTACGCCCTATATTAACCCCCACATCAATATGAAATTAAGGTTTTTTTTTAATTATTTTATTTGAAAGTTACAAAAAAATATGAGCTTTGTCGAGAAGTGTGTTCGGGGAAACAGCGTTGGCAGGGTTTAGAAGAGATGTGTTCGAGAAAGAGTGGATGGCTGTGTGGTAAGTAGCTTCCTCACCAACCACATGGTTCCGGGTTCAGTCCCACTGCGTGGTACTTTGGTCAAGTGTCTTCTACTATAGCCTCGAGCCAGCAAAAGCCTTGTGAGTGGGTTTGGTAGACGGAACCTTTAAGAAGCCCGTCGTATATATGTATATATATGTGTGTGTGTGTTTGTCCACCCAACAATATTTGTTGTATACACATTGCATGAGAAGTATTTAGACGGTTTCTGTTGCGCTCCTGCGACCGGGCGTTGAGGTTTATTGCTCGGATCCTCTACGGTTGATCGTGGGTATTTTCCGAGCCCCCGTTTGTCAGCGCGCATTTTTTTCTCGATATTTGTTGTATACACATTGCATGAGAAGTATTTAGACGGTTTCTGTTGCGCTCCTGCGACCGGGCGTTGAGGTTTATTGCTCGGATCCTCTACGTTTGATCGTGGGTATTTTCCGAGCCCCCTCCCCAATCAGTGAATTTTTTGATTTTTTGCAGTGTAGTCTGTCACATTAAATAGTGTGATTTATTTTCACTCTGCACGTATATATATGTGTGCTACAAGTATCTATGTATGTTGCTGCTTTATAAATTTTGGATGTACTTACTGTCGTTCAACGTCAGTCGTGGTTTTCTTTTACCCTCACCTTACACGTGGTATCTTCTTCCATTGTAGATAACTACCGTCTCTTTCAATTATATTGTGCCGTCTTCCTCATCGGTTTGAATAACTGATCCAATGGTTCAATATGTTTGGTCGCATAAAATCTCTTCATGGTGTCTGTTACTTATGTCCGTCCAATATGTTTGTTAAACAATTAAGCTATTAAATTTCCCAGTGAAATTTGTAATTGTTTTCCTTTTCGCTGCGTGAATTCTATGAAGGAATTTTTGAAACTATATATATATATATATATATATATATATATATATATATACATATACACATACACACATACATACATACATACATACATACATACATACATACATACACACCCGCACGTGCGCACATAGTGACGTAAAAGGGGGTTCCTTAAACATAACGTATTCGTCCTTTCGATTACAGACATTAAAGAGGCTGCCCTATTTACTCTGCTCATCCCGTGTTAATACCAACACGATGGTTGTCGAGTTAAAAAAAATGCTGGATCTTTTCCTTTTGAACGGCACATGTCAACACAATTTCTAGTTAACTAAACACTTTAAAACTTCGTATACTGGTAGAAGGTGTTTATAAAACATCATTTTTTCTTGGCTTTATTGAGAAAATTCTATAGTTTGTAAGATATTTCGTCTGAAATTTCGAGCATTTCGGCAATTTTAACCAATCGTTGACCTCCATTTGGGGTGAAAACATTCCGTGCTGTATGAATATGTCCCTCGTTTAAGAAACAGATTGGGTTTATTTACATTTGCGAAGAAAAAAAGATACCCTTCCCCCACCCCTAACCCTAACTCTAACCTTAAATCTAACCCTAAATCTAAAATAGATTGAAATGCAATAGATCGATACTAGGGTTATAATTATGAGTGACATTTTCATTTGACACCACTAGAAAAAAATCCCATTTTCTGTAGCGGTGTCGTATGAAATTGTCACCCATAATTATAACCCTAGTATCGATCTATTGCATTTCAATCTATTTTAGATTTAGAGTGGGGGAAGGGTATCTTTTTTTCTTCACAAATGTAAATAAACCCAATTTGTTTCTTAAACGAGGGACATATTCATACAGCACGGAATGTTTTCACCCCAAATGGAGGTCAGTGATTGGTTAAAATTGCCGAAATGCTCGAAATTTCAGACGAAATATCTTACAAACTATAGAATTTTCACAATAAAGCCAAGAAAAAAATGATGTTTTATAAACACATTCTACCAGTATACGAAGTTTAAAAGTGTTTAGTTAACTAGAAATTGTGTTGACATGTGCCGTTCAAAAGGAAAAGATCCAAAATGCTTATCCATTGTTGTTGTTAGTGATGTTGCCATCCATTGTAACAATGGTGGCTGTCTTACTGGCTCTGTTCTCATGTCTACAGCTGTTATACTTTCTGCCGGTGTTAAAGGCATATCGTGTTAGAACCTGCGCTTGATATACGACCCCTTTGGTTTTGCAGCGGCCTCCGACCGAGCAACTGTTTCAAATCCTGTATGAACAACCCGCCTATTCCTGTGTCCTAGAGGTGCTAGCTAGGATGCTCTTAATATTGGGGCCGCAGCTAAATGAGACCCTAATGTTGTGCCTGTTGGAAATGGGTCCGTACCTATGGATGCTAGTGAAATGCTTATCTATTAATTTAAGGAATAGTCTACCTATAGGTTATTGTATTAAGGATGTAGGGGAGGCAAACCAAATGATGTTTCTGTGGGGCTTCCTTCTTTGGCTGTTGGGTTCCGGTATGTAGGTGATGCGGTCCCTAAACCCACTGGCACCTAGGGCATCATTATTGTACGGGACTGCTCGTCAAAGGGTTCCTGGCTAGAGGAAAGGCTCGAAATCCTCTTACTGAATCTTTTACCAAGTTCTTGAGTGCTATAGGTGGGTGACTTGAGGCTGTGTACGATGGCCTCTCGTTTGGTTTGCGGTATGGCCTGTAAGTACTGGAGCCTATGTCAAGCGTGAGGTCTAAGAAGTCCGCTGTTTCTATGGTGATCTTCAAGCCCATGGAGGCAAGCATGCTGATTAAGTCTTTCCTAAGTCTATCTAGTGTAAGGCCATTTGTCCCCGAGGCCCTCGCTGCCAGCGAGCATATAGACAGGCAATTCTACTTTTCTTGAAGGATCATCATATGTATATATATATATATTATATATATATATATATATATATATATATATATATATATATGTTATCCATTCATATCTATGTGTATACGTAGGTATACGTATGTAGAATGCATCCCCACTTTTGGCACTATTTTGTTAGTAACAGTACGAACTGTGTCTAAAGTATATATGTATCACTACGATGAATGTTGACAGTCTTTGTAACATGAAAAGTAAATAAACACGTAAAACAATAACAATGGCTTCATATTGAGTTGTCTATCCCATCAGAACGAAACTACACATAACATGGTTGCAGCGGTAAATAATTAATCGGAAACTGTGCCTTTACAACAAAACAGAAACACAACGAACCAGAAATTTAACAAACAAAACATCGCTTTGTCTTCGGACACACATACACGACGATCCAAAATGGCGACCTCCGTCGCTGTACAGATGAATCTACATCCGATCATGAACTGGGACTCCGATGATATCGTGGAAGCGTTCAAGAAATTCAAACAGAAAACTCAACTAGCTTTCAAATGTTTCCTGAAAGGTATAACTGACGATGAAAAGGTAAGCTATATCCTTTTATGGCCGGGAGAGAAGGGCCTAGACCTATTCAATAGCTGGGATATGTCAGAATCGAATTGCAATAAACCAGACACACTTTTAGAGAAATTTGAAAGGCACCTAGAGCCCAGATCGAACCATAGAATTCACAGATACGAATTCCAGGGCCTGAAACAAGACCCACAAGAAACGATTGACAATTTCCTGTCCAGATTAAAGAATGTTGCCGAAAAATGCAAATTCAAAGATAAGGACGAAAGAATTGTTGATCAATTAATATGGGGGTGTGCTCATAAAGAAGTTCAGAAATCCCTCATAGGTAAGGACGCTCTCCAGTTGATAGAAGCAGTAGACACTGCAAGAGCATTCGAAGCTACTACCAAACAAATGGCCTCACTTAGCTTACAAACAAGCTCACTAGGCAGCAGTGTAGATATTGTATCTAGGCATAGGACGAAACATACCTGCAAACAAAGAACATGCCAATACTGTGGTACAGAGCATGAGTTTAATAACCAGAAGAAATGTCCTGCATTCGGTACACACTGCAAAGCATGTGGAAAACCCAACCACTGGGAAAAAATGTGTAGGCTAACAAAATCCCAGAAAGACAAGCCCCAATTTTCAAAGAGGAGCGGAAATAGAAGAAGAGATATACATGCCCAACAACAAGAACAAAACACCTCAGAGGAGGAATTCTTGGCAGTCGGCACAATAAATGTGCATGAGATGGGAAATGACGACCAGAAAAAAAAATGAGGCATACACAACGATACGAATACAAAAGAAGTCTGGCAGGAAACAAATAAACATAGTCTTAAGGCTAAAGATTGACACTGGAGCCCAGAGTGATATCTTGCCTATCAACCTCTACAAAAAGATGTTCCCAGAACACATGACACAAGTGGATAAAATCAAAGAAGGAATCCTCACACCAAGTGATGTAATCCTCACTGCGTACAGAGGTACCAGGATTCCACAACTGGGCAAAACAACAATCACAGGGAAATACAAATGAAAAATAATCAAGTGTTCTTTTTATGTCACAAGAACAGAAGGACCAGCAATTCTTGGACTCAATACCTGCAAAAGGCTTAATATTGTGTCAATCAATGGTGAAGTGAAGGCAGCTCCGAGCAGGATTGACAGAGATATGCTTATCAAAGACCGACCACCAATCACAAACAAAGAAGAACTGATAAGCATGTACCATGAATGCTTTGACGATACAGTTGGGTGCTTTGTGAAATGTTGATACCATATAACAGTCGACCCCAATATCAAACCAATTGTTCACCCACCTCGCCGCGTCCCTCTAAGAACTAAAAGAGATGCTGAAGGCAGAGTTGGACAGAATGGAAAAAAAGGAAATAATCACCAAAGTGACACGACCAACAGACTGGGAGAATTCAATTGTAATCAAGGAAAAACCCAATGGTACCCTACAGATATGCCTCGGCCCAAGGGACCTGAACAAGGCATTAAAAAGAGAGTACCATCCAATTCCAACCCTTGAAGAAATCACACCATCATTGGCTGGATTCAAATTATTCAGCAAACTGGATGCCAGTAATGGGTATTGGAATGTAAAGATAGACAAAGAGTCATCCAACCTCACTACCTTCAACACACCATTTGGCAGATATCGATTCAACCGACTCCCATTTGGATTGAAGGTGAGCCAAGATGTTTTCCAGCGCCAAATAGATGAGACCTACCAAGGCTGTAAGGGAGCAATTGGAATAGCAGATGACATCCAAGTGCATGGCAAGGATGAGACTACACATGACTTGAATTTACATGAAGCTATGGAGAAAACCCGACAAGTAGGCATCAAACTCAATGCAGACAAGTGTGTGATAAAAGCAAAGGAGTGCAAATTCTTTGGAATTATATACTCTGCAGAGGGAGTTAAACCAGACCCCACTAAAGTGGAAGCCATCAGAGACATTAAAGAACCCAATGACAAGAAGGAACTCAGGAGCTTCCTGGGACTCATCCACTACATGGGAGCCTTCATACCCAAGCTGGCCGATCACACTGCAAATCTCCGAGATATAAACAAAGATGACGTATAGTTTGATTGGTGTGCTTCACACACACAGGATTTCAAAGCAATCAAAAAGCTCATCAGTAAGGAGACAACTCTGCAATACTATGACAGACGCAAACCAGTAACCTCCAAGTCGATGCTTCTATGAGAGGAGTTGGCGCAGCACTGATACAGGAAGGTAAACCCATTGCATATGCCTCGAAAGCTCCCTCACCCACAGAGACAAGGTACGCAAATATTGAAAGGGAACTCCTGGCAGTAGTATATGGATGTGAAAAGTTCCATACATACCTGTATCGCAGACATTTCAATATTGAAACAGACCATCGCCCGCTAGAACAAATACATAGAAAAAACCTCATGAAAGCACCAGCCAGACTGCAAAGATTACTGTTAAGGCTTCAAACATACGACTGCGATATTAGGTACAAGCCAGGAAAAGACCTGATATTGGCGGATGCTCTTTCCAGACTATCATCACATGATAAACAGGAGATGGAAGGAATACGCATAAAGGTCCACCACATTGTAAATGTGACAACCACAAAGCTAGCAGAAATCAAAGAGGAGACCGGCAAAGATGAACTCCAGCTCCTTATTCAGATGGTGATTCAGGGGTGGCCAGAAAAGAGACATCAGGTGCAGCCCCTCATTCGTGAATATTGGGCCATCCATGATGATATATCAGTGGAGAATGGAATTCTGATGGCTGGATCCTGAATAATTATACCCAAGTCAATGCAAAAAGAGATTCTTGACAAGATCCACCAAGGGCATCTAGGAATGGAGAAATACAAGCTCTGAGCCAAGTCAGCAGTATATTGGGTAGGCATGTACAAAGACAGAAAAGACAGTTTCTACATCTACTATGCAATTTACACCAGCAATGCTGCAACGCCACCTTAAGAATAAACGCAATTATGCCTCTCCTGGTCTCAATGGTGTTACATACCTACTTCTCAAACGCGGTGGGTACTTTCTTCTAAGCCAACTTTCTCTATTCTTCCAATTCTGTCTTGACAATGGTGTTACTCCAGAACAGTGGAAAACTGCCAGCGTCATCCCTCTGTTCAAAAAAGGCGACCGCACATCGCCTGTCAACTATCGCCCCGTCAGTCTTACTAGCTGCATCACCAAACTGATGGAATCCTGTATCAGAGAAACCCTCTGGAACTTCTGGAGGTCTCACAGCCTCATCCAGCCGTCACAATTCGGATTTATTCCTAACTCCAGCTGCTGTAATCAACTCATCGAGTTTCTTGAGGACTTTACCCAAATCACTGATCGCGGATCCTGGGTGGATGTTGTTTACCTGGACTTTGCTAAGGCTTTTAACTCTGTGCCACACAAAAGACTTATGGTGAAGCTTTCTGCGTTTGGTGTAAGAGATGAACTCTATAACTGGTTGAAGTCCTTTATTTTCAGCCGAAAAGAGGTTGTCACAGTTCTAGGACAGCACTCTTCGCCCTATGAGATGACATCTGGTGTACCACAGGATCTGTTCTTGGCCCCCTTTTATTTGTTGCATATGTTAATGACATAGATGCCAACTTAAAGAATGCCACAGTGCTGAAATATGCAGATGACATCAAGCTGTACCTCAAAATAAAGAGGTCAAATCCTGTACACTATAGATCTCTATTGCAAGCAGACCTGGACACAATGCAGCAGTGGATCATGGACTGGCAACTCAAGCTGGCTGTGGACAAATGTACCACCATGCATTTTGGGAGGAGAAACCCAGCGTCCACCTACTCCCTCCACAACACTAGTCTCAAAAAGTCTTCATGTGAACGTGACCTGGGTGTTATTGTCGACAGTGATTTATGTTGGACAAAACACATCGCTAAAATTGTCAAGAAGGCTGAGGGTGTCTTGGCATCACTCACCAAATCCTTTGTAAGCCGCTCTCCGGCTATCTATCTGCGGCTTTATATAGCTATGGTAAGACCTCACCTGGAATTTGCATCACCGGTCTGGAACCCCTATTTTGCCCAGGATATCAATCGTCTGGAAGCTGTTCAGTGACGTGCAACCAAAAGAATACCCTCCATCAGGCATTTGCCATATCCTGAACGCCTTACTTCCCTGGGCATGGACACATTGAAACTCCGACGTCTGGCAGCTGACTTGGCAGACACCCATAAAATTATCAACCATCGTACAAACAATAACTCTGAGCACCTTTTCAAACTCCACCCATCTAACACCCGTGGACATATTTACAAAGTAAGAAAACAGCACAGCACAGCTCCCATGACTTCAGGAAACACCCACAGAATCATCACCCCAACGGGCACCAACCACCCATCAGCAGCCCAACAACACACCTCAGACACCGGTGCAAAGCACAAGATCCACCAGATGGAGAAAGAACATTCTGCCACCGGTTCGATACCATTAAAGAAAAAAAAAAAGAAAACAAAAAGATAAATAACTAATTCTGCTAGATTACAAAGCAGAAAACCACGTGAGCAGGTAGAATAATCTCACGGTTTCTGCTGCAGGATTGCCACCTTGCACTGACTATCCATTAGAGTAAGGGAGACTACTTATATTTGTCTTCACTGCCAAAAGACCCCTTTATTTTTTTCAAGAAGAAGGGATGTTACACATTCATATCTATGTGTATACGTAGGTATACGTGTGTAGAATACATCCCCACTTTTGGCACTATTTTATTAGTAAACAGTACGAACTGTGTCTAAAGTATATATGTATTACTACGCTGAATGTTGACAGTTCGTGTAACAAGTGAATAAACACGTAAAACAATAACAATGCCTTCATTGAGTTGTCTATCAGCCCATCAAGAACCAAACAATGCATAACAACATTGAGCAACCTGGACTCGAAAATCTTCCCATGCTGCAGCAGTTTCATTGAAGCTCTTTCCTAACCACAACATCACATACCTTGTGGACATTTAGACGGCAAGGAATGCTGACTGATCCTCTTCTATCTTTCGTCCTAATCGCCATCCGGAACTTTGCTCGCACCAGACTGTGGTCTGTCCTGCATTCTGATCCATGCAAGGACTTGACATTACAAATGTCATAAATGTGGTGCTTGCGGATGATGACATAATCCAGCAAGTGCCAAACTTTGGACCTTGGATGCATCCATGTTGTTGTGTGATCACCTTTGTGCACAAAATGAGTGCTTGCAATGTAAAGTCCATGTTCTTCGCAAAGCTCCAGTAGCATGAGACCATTGCTATTCATTTTCCTTACTCCAAAACATCCAAGAGAGTTCCATGTTTGCCAGTCTGTTCCAACCCTGGTATTAAAATCCCCCAGTAGAATGACTTTATCAGAATTGGGGATTTTTCTAAGTATGGCTCTCAGCTGGGTATAAAAGATTGTTTTATCTTCATCACAGCTATTCAAAGTAGGTGCATAGGCACTTATTAGAGTAGCAAACCTGCTTACCTTTCAAGTGCAACCGTAGCGTCATTATACGTTCATTTATAGGAACAAGGAGCTCTTCCAACTTCTTCAGGATATCAGATTGGACTGCAAAACCAACACCAGCCTCTCTGCGTTCCCCCCTTCTGCCTTCCTTTCCAAAAAAAGGTGTATACACCTCCTACTTCCTCAAGCTGACCATCACCTTCTATACGAGTCTCTGAGAGTGCAGCTATATCAATTTTATAACGGTTCAGCTCACGAGCAACAAGTGCAGGTCGTCTTTCAGGCCTGCAATCACTCTTGTTGTCCAACAGAGTGAGCACATTCCAACATGAAATGTTTAAGTTTCGTCCAGATTTTATAGATAAAAGACTCTTTGTTTTTCGAGCACAGGGTGGACATCCGTCAGTAGCGCTAAACTGACCAGATATGGAAAGACAGGCAATTTTTGGTTCACCTTTTCTAGAACCTCCCCGGTCTCCGGGTGAGCAGTGCCCTCTCCAAATGGAGCTGCTCAGACACCCATGCAGCAACCGAATCCTACCGGTGTCTTGGGCGACAAGGAGACGATTTTATATCTAGCATGGGCTGCCTACATGCAGGTCGCTGACTACATACTTCCAACCCGTCAGGTCTGCATGCTTCACCACCTTCCCATCGCCCCAGGACTTCTGAATAGAAAATATATATATATATATATATATATATATATATACTAAAAATGAAGAAAATATATACTAAAAGAAAATAAGATAAATATATAGAGAGGAAAAAAATATGCACATATCGAGCAGAGGTCGGCAATGCCTGTGCAGAGTTTTAGGTCCAATAAGGCTTGCACAACACCTCATAGACCCTCTCCACTTTATTGACATTATCCAGAGACAAGCCGGAGCAAGATGTCTGGTGCCAATATGAGTCACAGGCTCAGGGATGTGGGAGCGCCGTGATCTCTAGCACAAACCAAAGATCCCCAAAATGTCCAATGCCATTCCCTGCATATCTGGTTTTATATCAGAGTGACCTTCTCCTAGAGACATGCTTTAACAAAAGCTGAGGGGTGCTTCACTCCCAGTGGTCTTTCAGCATGCCGGACACCATCCCGGAATTTCTGCATACCCATGCATATATATATATATATATATATACTAGCAGAGATACCCGGCATTGCCCGTTACATTCAATTGAAGAATGACACTTTTCTTTTATATATATATGGATACACACACACACACACACACACACACATATATGTATATTAATATAAATACACGAAAGTACATGAAGTTTGTTTAAAAAAAGGGGATCATGTATATACCTCCTGGCTGTTGTAAACAATGTTCTTTGTTTTTCCTTGTGGAGCATATACAAAAAGGTTTCTTTTGGTTCCTACTCTTGAGCAGCCAACATACAGTTGCCCATGCGAGAAGCAGGGCTCTTCCAAGAGAAGACCAGCTACAGAGAGGGTTTGACCCTGAGATTTGTTAATAGACATGGCAAAGCTGACACAAAGGGGGAATTGCAGTCTTCTGAATGTAAATGGAATTTCTGCTCCTGATGGAGTAAGAGGAATTCTTGGAATAAAGACGTCATCACATTTTCCACATCCAGAAAGAATGATCGCCTCGATAACGTGTGACATCATTTTCTTTATCACCAGTCATGTTCCATTGCAAAGTCTTGGTGGTTCCAGATTGCGGAGTAGCATTACAGGAGTTCCAACTTCAAGTGCTAATATGTGTGGAGGTAGTCCAGGAGGCTCCAGTGAATTGAGAAATTCAGGAGGATAGTTCACAACTTCATTTATATCTGGAATTGTATCAACAGACTTGTAAGTGTGTATAGTGCTGGGAAGAGAATGCATTAGCTGTTGATTAATTTTGTTAACAGCGACGTTTTTTGGAGCTAATATTGCTCTTTCACACAGCCAATTGTGATTTTGGTAGTTTTGTGTGAAGTTGAGAAAGACTTTGTTTTTGAGGTCATCTACAGAATTAACAACAGAGGAAAATGACCACACTTCCATTTGTCCTGCAGCATCGAGAGACATCTTGCCTTCACCAAGTGTCAAAATGTCCTGCGCAAACTTTGTGGACATTTTGTCGCCGTGTAGCTGAGCTCTCATGTTAGTGGTGAGACTGAGGATTGTAACATGATGCCACAGGGTAGAGGACTTTAGGCATGCTTGGACTTCATCTGCTCTAGTGCCTTTCGGAATGACAGGAAGAGTTTACCAGAAATCACCTGACAACAGAAGCGTTACACCTCCCACTGGAGCCTGACAATCTCAGATGTCTTTCAGGGCTCTATCTAATGCTTCCAAAGCTCCCTTATGAGCCATAGTGCACTCGTCCCAGACAATTAGATGACACATTTTAAGTACTTGTCCCTGATCTGAGCTTTTGTTGATGTTGCATGGAGGCATTTCGGATGCTGCTAAATTGAGAGGGAGTTTAAAAGTTGAGTGTGCTGTCCTGCCACCGGGTAACAAAGTAGCTGCAATGCCAGAGGAGGCTACAGCTACTGTAATGTCCTGATGCTGCCTAACTTCTGCAAGGAGAAGCTTTGTAAAAAATGTTTTTCCTGTCCCTCCAGGAGCATCGAGGAAGAAGATTCGTCCCTCGTGTTGGCGTACACTGTTAAGAATAGTTCTGTAGGCCTGCAGCTGGTCCGGAAGTAATTTAGGCTCATTTTCAACAATGTACTTTGAAAGCACTTGAGTGTCGTAGGTTGTTTCACGAATGACAGCAGTGGGAAGGCTATTTGACCCTGACCTGAATGCTTGTGGCAGGCCATACGTCGACAATTCATTTCTACCCAGTTTAGCAATTCTGTCTTCAATGTCAATGAGTGTTTTGTTATAGATTTCATTGCTGATTCCCTCCATGTCAGGATAAAGCAGTTGAGCTTGGCACTGAAAGTCTTCAGCCAGGTTGTCTCTATATTTGAGCCATAGAGTGGCCGGATCACACAGTTCGCATGCCTGTACTAATACTGCAAATAGTGCCCTGAGACTTTTAGGTGATTGTGATAAAGCAGCCTCTCCTAAAGTTGCATCCCATTGTGCACCATCTTCTAACAGACCTTGTTGATAGCAGGTTTCTCTGTATGTTGTGCAGACATGTCCATGAATGGTTTTTAGGGCCTGGAAAGATGTTGACCTTCTGACCTCATGCAGTAGTAGACAAAGGTAGAAGCACTCTTGTTGAGTGGGATACACTGTGTATACTCGCTCAAGGCAAGTGTGAAACTTAATGCCAGGGTATCCATGAACATTTTGACCTGCTTTCCGTGGAGCCCATTTTTTCCCATTCCAAGTGTAGTATGATGGAATCTGTGGATACAGCAAGGTTTGAGCGAATGGATCCACTTGACAAAGCTTGAAGAATGCAGTGAGTGTACTATCCCTTGGTTCCTCTACCAACAGAGAAGCATTAGCATCGGTGAAGTACACTCTTTGACTATTTTCCAGGTGCACTGCAAGCTGTTGAATGGTGGGGTGTCGTTGGTGAATTGGAAAGCCAAAGATGCGCCAGAAAGCCCCATTGCTACTTATGTACCGTCCTACCTGATAATGCGTCACCTCATCCTGGCAGTATTCTTGTTGAAGTCCAAACATTGCAGCGTCAGAACCCTTGTTTACATATTTGCAAATGTACTTGATGGATTTAACGGAGTTGCAAAACTCAACGTTGATGTGGGCATTGAAAGTCTTTGACAGGAGTGGGTAGTATGGAACAATCCATCTATTATCAATATCGTGCTGTCCGATAGTTGCTGTGAAACCTCCGTCTTCTGGTTTTCTGTGTCTGTATGATGGATACCCATCAGCACTTGTCTGCGTTTCTTGTAGGAACCTCCTTGGAAATCTTTTTGAACATATGCTGTCCCTCAAGCATGGTGTGTTTATGTTGAATCCACGCCCACATGGACCATGTACCATGTTTGCTTTAACTATTTCGTACAGTTCTTTGTCTAAAGCTGGATCAGGAAGCTCTGCAGAGATTATCTTGTCGATGTCATTGGAATTGATCTTCGCTGAGAGCCAAAGCAGGTTATGAGCATGTGGAAGGCCCCTTTTTTGCCACTCGATTGTGTACATGTCACATTGTATGGGCCCAAAGACTTGCCCTTTTTGTATGAGCTCCATGAGAGGGATTAACTTCAGATGGAAAACTCGGGCGTTGAGATTCTGGTTCGAATGTAAGGCAGGTTTGAAAGTGCTCCCAACAGTTATTAGTTGTAGTGGTAGAGTGTTTATGCCAAATATGTACGTATGCATGTATATATATGTATGTATGCCTGTATATATGTACAAAATCCACTGAGAAGGCTTTTGTTGGTCTGAGGCGACAGCAGAAGACACATGCCAAGTCACCACACAGTGGGACTGAACCCAGGACCATGTGTTTGGAACGTAGTTTGTTACCACACAGCCACACCTGCCCCTATGTATGTGTGTGTGTGTGTGTGTGTGTGTGTGTGCGTATGTGTGTATGGGTAGATATATTATGCATGTATATATGTGTATATATATATATGTACATATTACATGTACATCTATATATATACATCTACACATAAAATACAAACTACAAAGTTATATCTTGATATCACTAGTGATAACAATACTCAAAATATATAACAGACTGGAATTGTAGGCCCGTCTCTTGCAATTTCGATCAATTGGATCTTGTCCTCCCTCTTGTATAGAAGTGTACAGCTGCAGCGAAGTTCATTTTTGGACTTTCTTCTATCGAAGGCATTTTAACAAAAATGCTTCCGTAAAGACGGTGAAAATATTGTCAATTTCCCCAAACAGGGACAAGATTCAATTTTTAAACAATAACCATAGCCCCTTCTCCGAAAAGGGGAGGGTTACGGTTTACAATTATTTAACAAATGCAACACAACAACGTTTCCCTGATGAGGAATCAACAAACGTGATTACAATAGTCAAACAGTAATAATAATAACAACAAACCTTTTTAATTTATTTCCATTTATGTGAAACTACTTATTCAAGTTCAAGTCATTGATGCAATTTTATACGAATTGCTAATACACACACACACACACACATAATAAGGGTGAAAAATTGAATATTATTTGATTAATATGAATTGAAAACCAGTGGTGTAGCATATAAGACCATAGTGGATCTTCTTCTAGCAAAATGGATGACCACTGTTAATGGTTCATCCCTGTTATATAATACTTTCACTTTAATAGTTTCAGTATTAAAGTGAAAGTGTCTGCATTACAAAAGAGAGATGTGTTTGTTTTGATAGATAGATAGATAGAGGGAGGGAGGGAGGATGGAGAAGGGGGATCCCCCTTCCTATTGTCGAGACAATGGACATGAGTTACAATAAAAACAGTAATAAACGAGTGAAAAATGAATATATAGTGCATGTGTTTATTTGACAAAAAAAACAAAAACGACCGTCCCTTTTCCTAATCATTTGCCATGCTTGACCGCTAAGTCTACAAGTTTTTTTTTCTCTCTCTGTTTATTTTCTCTTATTCCTTTCTGTTGAAGAACGTAGGCTTGAAACGTAAAAGACTTTTTCAATTTCCCAAGCATCAAACTAATACGCTTGTTTTTTGTTCATACACTTCTCTTCGTATTTTGTTTTTCTATAAATTTCAACAATTCATGTAGAAATACATAAATCCAGAGAAGAAGCACACTCTAAGATGTAGAGCAGTTAATATTAAAATGGGAGAGGCCAGTTTATGGGGTTACCCTGGGTTTCTTGCTCATGCGGGCTTTAGCCTTACGGCATATCTTCAGACACCAAACACTGCTGGCCTAAGACCTCTTCCAAATATGCAGGGGGAACTGCCTTACTATGAAGGTAACCACTAGGTGCTTATCTCCCTTTACCATTGGTCATTGAGCTTCGGCTAAATGGTTATGATAACCAGGAAAAATACTTGGAGCTTTTTTTAAAGAAATCCAAATTGTTTCCTTCTTGTGACATTCAAATTTATTGAGCCTCTATTTTTTGATTGGCTCAAAAATACTCCTCTGTTTGTCTCAATAATCCCAAAATGCAATTGTCTGACACTTGAGAATTCCACATGTAGATGTAAATATGTTGTTGCTGTGTAAAATTTACTTCAAATAAAGTTGTTGTTACTGGTGATGATGATGATAAACTATAGGTTAACTCCACTTGAATAAACTTATGTCCAAAGCTGTTCCATTTATGACCATCCCATCTTTTTTATAGTGATACAGTGCACCATGAACAACATTGTAGGGGTGGGGGCAAAATGTGTAATTCCTGATTTCTTGTTATTTTTCTCCCTACCTATTTCAAATTCCAAGTAATGCATAATTATTTTGTATTCTTCCGTCATCTTTAGGGGTAAATAATGGTCAGCATATTTGTTGTTGAAGTTAGCAGAATTTGAAACATAGCCGGGTGAAAGGTACTTTTTTTTCAATAAATTTTTCCTCAAATTTGACCCAATTGTAAATGAGGTTGCTAATAAAATATCTGGATAATTTTTGGTGTTTAGCATTCAATTTTTTTTCTCTGTTGGATTCCAAACCAAATTTTTCCTACACAAATGTCTAATTTGATAATTTTCAAGAAATGATGCTTAAAATGGGGCAAAATAAGTACAGAATAATTTCAGTAATTCCTTCTCTTTAGTTCCATGGTGGAAAAGAGTCACTCCAGCAGATTATGAAGAACTACAGAAGATATTTTTGCTGAGTTTTTAGATTTAATCAAGTTTCGTTAATTTCATATCATGTGCCATATTTCCATGATTCTCTTTCATTTGACCTAGATGTTTTAAATTTTTGTTGCATTTATGATCTTTTTGATGTCTAAGGATGAATATCAATGTGCATGAGGCTGTTTTCAAATGTAATTCTGGAGAAGTGAAGTGGCAAATTAACCTTGTCTTACTTATTTCGCTCCGTCTAAATATGTCTTTTTCATGCTCTAAGCGAACAGAGATAATTCTTTGAAATAGTATTTTCAATATGTTATGATGTTTTTAATGCATTTACAGAAGATCATTTACTTGGCTGATATAGTTTTGTAAGGTAGTCAACATTTATAAAAAATATTTTTTTCCTCAAAGTCAAATATTCTGTAAAAACTCCTCAATGTGCCCCAGATACACTCCTGTCTGCTTGAGAGAAATTTTGCTGCTATTTTTAACTGGACCAGCAAATCAGGGAATCATAACAACAATTGCTGTTGTTCCTCTTTAGCCCAGTGTCAACTCCAACCAAGCAGAACTATATTCAAAGGCCTTCTGTTCCTGGCCAATTTCTGTGTTTTTAGTGGAGGAGGGGTTAAGCTCAATCATCGTCGTCGTTGTCGTTTAACATCTGTCTTCCATGCTAGCATGGGTGGGATGGTACCACAGTAGCCAACCAGGCTGAAACTTGCACCAGACTTCTGTGACTGTTTTGGCAGGATTTTTACAGCTGGATGCCCTTCCTAATACCAACCACTCAGCAGAGTGGACTTCATGCTTTTTACGTGGCACATGCAGCAAAAAAGAATGAGCAACGCTCTACTGTGTACTAAATGTAAACTAAGGATGCATAACAGATGCAGTGTGATCACAAGCAAGCCATCAAAGAAGGAGGAGTTCGTTATGTAATAGACAGATGCTGTAAAAGTATCCATGATGTAAATTCTTTGAAATCTCCATAAACATGGGTGACAACTTCTCTTTCCCAGCAACCGTAACTAAGAGGTAATGACCATTGTAAGGACAGGGCAGAGAATACTTAGGGAACTTTTATTTGTACTAGCAGCATCGGGATTCTCTCTCTCTCTCTCTCTCTGTGAAGTTTAGGCTGTATGATGCTTGTGTATGAACTATCAAATAGCAAAGCTGTGAAACATGGGTCTTGAATGTGAAGGATGTGTGAATGAAAACTGGAAAGAAATGAGGTGAGTATTTTCCACTGGATGTATAAAGTTAATGTGCATAAATGATGGAGCAGCAAGAGAAAAACTGGACATGAATGATTTGCTTTATATCTTGGAAAGAGTTGAGATTGTATTGATTTAGATATGTGATGTATAACGGAAGATAACAGTTGTGTAATAAAGTTGCCAGCGATCCACTTGGAAGTTATCTGCAGAAGAAGAAAACATGAGAGGGGATTAAAGCTGGATAGTTATTCCCATTTTGACTATATTTTTAGAATGGTAGATTGTGCTTTGAGGGTGTTTTGGCTATAATTTCTTACAGGTTGAATGACTATGTAGAAGTTCTATCTCATTGACTCATATTTGAGTTTATATGTGTGATGTGTAGCATTGTGCATGTGTGTGTGTGTTTAACTGAAGCATTCATTTTCTTGATTTCTCTGATTCTCTCAGCTTTACACCCGTTGTCTGTCACTTCAGTGATAGTGACATTCACATAAACAATATTTCATGACAATAATCCAGAGAAATGTTTTGACAACTGAAGAATATTGTACATGTCTGAATTTGTCAATAAACCCATCCACAAGGCTGTGACTTTGGTCAGAAATAATGAAAGGGTTAAAGCTGATGTTATTCTCATATGCAACAGTATTTTACATTAAAGACTTACTCTCATTGCTGTGTCATTGATACAGCTTCTAAAGTCTACCAATGTTTTTAAAACTAAAGAAAGAAGTAAGCAATGATAGGATGTTGATGTCTTTGAGCCAATGACAAAACCTCTGTGTAGCAGCTTGACATACCAGATACAGCAGTCAAATCTCCCTCAAAGATAGTCAGTCGTATTTTGCCATCTCCAAATGAAACAGGATATGTTTGATAATATGTTCTTAGATGTCCTTAAAAGGATAGAATAATCACGGATGACCATGGAGGGTCATGGATGATCATGGTTTTGATCATAAAATCTACTCGTTCAGGGATGACCTGGTGCTAAACAATGGCCCGTTAGCTGCAACCCTCATCTCATGCTTGTATGCTTCACAATTTTTTAACATTTCTTTCCAAGACACATGTTTGGATTGACTTGTAAACAAACTCGAAACATACCTGGGTCCAAATGCTAAACACACCTGTATTTATACCCTAAACACACATGTATCCAAACCCTAAACACATATCTGTGCTTATCTCACAAAAGTCTTTTCACAAGGCAGAAGACTGATGAGGATAAACAGTGAGATGAAAACTCTGTAATGAGTCTGAACTTAAAGGAGATTGCTAACATGCAAGTTGAATGCAAATCTCGTCTAAAATCGTCGTTGTAAATCATAGAATATATTTTATCATGTGAATTACAAGTTGTTTTTTTTAATGCTCTTCCAACTATGATAAGCTTATCACAGAATTTAATGGTACTACCTGGCCTTTGGATGGTTTAGCAGATTTCAGTCTGTTAACCAGATCCCAATTCTTTTCCATCTTCATTTTGCCCAACATTCCTATTAGAATTCTATATGTAACCACTAAAACTGTTCCTATGGGAAACAGACAAAATTCAACTATTACCCAAAAGCACCAGTCTTCATTTTGAAGTTCACTGCAACCCAGTTCCCAGTCAAACATCATAAAAACACTAATCAAAAAAGAGTTCTGTTTCATGTAATAATTTGCATTCTTGAAAGTGGGGTATGGAAACAGAGCTTTTCTGATTCTTAAATCTGTATAAGACTCCAAAATATGTTTAATAAAATATATTTAAACTTAGATTCCTAAGAAAGAATTAGTCCTGACAGCAAAAATTATACAAAGTTTTTGTATGAGCAACATGTAGGACAGTGCTGCCTGAGATGTACAAACTGGAGTATTATGTCCAGAACTTCTTTACAAATACAACCAAGATTGCATCCAGAACCTATCACTTGACTGGCTGATACAAAGTCACCATTACATTTCATTTCCATATCTTTTCTATGGCAATAACTGTGGTTCCTCAGATCTTGCCAGTCTATCACCAGTTCCACCTAGGTCCACACAACTCCCCTCCAACTCTCATTACCTTCTTCCCTCAGGCACCACATTAACCATTCTCCTTGAACATCAGCTATGTCAATTTCATTGATCTCTGTCGGGATGTGAAACTCACGGGGGAAATGCTTTTTTCCAGAGCAAATCATCTCCCTGGGTCTCCCTCCACTTTAAGTGATTGGTACTTCTTTATGCATCTGTCTACATCCATCTGCATCACATGACCAAACCAGCACAGTCTCCTTTCTTGCACCCTGCATCTAATTCCTCTTATGCCCAACTTCTCCCTCAATACACCAATGCTCTGTCACACATGCACACTGACATCACATATCCAGCAGAACATACCAGCTTCATTCCTCTCCAGCTTTCACATGCCCTGCACATTCAAGGCCCATGTCTCATTACCATGCAGCATCACAATTCTTACATACACATCATGCAATCTTCCCTTCACTTGGAGAGAGAGAGACCTTTGGTTACCGTAAAGAAAAATATTCTTGTGGAAATGTCTGTCCTTAATGTTTTATTTCCAAAGGTAAAGTTAACCCTCCCCCTCCTCCTCCTCCTCATCATCATTTTATGTCCACTTTTCATGCTGACATAGGTCAATAGTTCATATTTGGAGGTAAACCTTCCTAAACGGGCTAGAGAACATGACTCGCTTGCATATTCAAGTATTAATCATATCCAAGAAAATATAACTGAAATATATTTATCGCTGTCTTGAGAAATAGCAAAAAATTTGCTGACCAAGATATTAGTTTCAGATTTTGATACAAGGCCAGCAAGATTGGAGGTGGGTGTAAGCAATCCCATTGCTCAACTGGCACTTCTTTCATTGACCCCATAAGGATGAAAGGAAAAGTTGACATCAGCAGAATTTGAACTCACAACATAAAAC
>NC_043009.1:20809162-20829162 GCF_006345805.1 Octopus sinensis | reverse complement strand
CCAATTGCATATTTCAGGTTTTTTTTATAACAATTTACCTTCTCCTTGAAGGAAGTTCTAATGAGAAATAAGGGTCGTTCACTCACAAGGGTTCACATAATATTTAACCCATAGCTGGGACCATAATAGGTCCTACTATCTTGGTCAGAGTTGACCTGAGAACAACAGGGGCCAAGAGTTGCTACCACACTCCTCAAAACCCAGAAACTTTCAAACCAGAAGGCCCCACTATTGGGTGCAGTTTAAAGTCATGTGTGTATGTGCGCGCGCGTGTTTGTTTGTTATGTACAACTATCAGTGAGAAAATAACATGATGAGAAAAATATAAAAGAAAAACAAATTGCTGATGACAGGATGTCTGGTTGTTTGTTTAAGCTTTAAGGTGTAAACATAGAGATAGTCAAGGTAAGAGGGAGATAGGGAGAAAGAGGGAGGGAGGGAGAGAGAGAGAAGGAGAGCCAGAAAGAGAAAGACAGACAGGAACAGACAGATGACAAAAATATGACAAATAAAACTAGATGGCACCTATGATTGAGAGAAATGTATAGAGTATATGACAGGTAAAGAGGTAGGTAGGTATGTGTTTAGATATGTTGGTGAGGATGTAGAGAGCTAAAGGAAAGTAAGATATGTATAAATAATAGTATTGTGGATAGGGAGAGGAAAGGAGATAGAGATAGACAGGATGATAAACGTTTTGTGTATGGAGAGAGGGAAGAGGGAGGGAGAAGATCGGCAGGTAACTGGATGTGAGAGAGCAATTAATAGATAGTGTGGCTATTAATGTAGTTATGTGTTGTTTGTTAACAACAATATGGCGAAATAACAGACTTTCAAAACAGCAATGTAACAAACAAATCAGAAGTTGAATCGTTGTTGCTGGTTTAAGCTTTAATGCTCGACTAGGAGAAGCCCTTCAGCAGATATGCTCTTTTGTTCTCGTACTTATGGCTCAGGGTGGGGTTCTAATTCTTAATGAAGTCGGCCTTTACAATTCACACGCTTATTGTAGCCATATTTCGCTAACATCTGTGTTATAATTTTCATCGACATGATATTCTGTGCTGCAATACTGATTAAGAAGTGATTTTGTGAAAGATGTTCTTATATTCTAGAGAATATAACTGCTGTTGTGTAATTTCTTTGTATGGTGAACCCCATAAGGAAGATAACGCATTAAAAACACTAGCTGTTTTCATATATAGTGGTCAGACGCGAACTGGTGGCCTCTTCTCAGATCTGACTAAACAACAGAAGGCAGGTTCCTTGTGTTGTTGTTGTTGTTGTTATTGTACATGCTGTGGGACCAATATTGTAATTCGACTTTGCATGCATGCATACGTAAACGGATGAATGGAGGCAGGTGTTTGTGTGTGTGTGCGATATATTTAAAAAAACACGATTAAGAAAAAAGAGTTACCTACCTTAGACTTTCAGACACATTCAATTACGTATTCTCACAGTTACATGCGCGCACACACACTTGAGGATAGTGGACTTGTAACCGATTCTTAAACCCATTTCACTCTAAAAAAAAAAAAAAATCACAATTGATCTCCCCATCACTGATATCATCTCATATGGTTCTTAAAGCCTGCTAAATACTCACAAGTCATTCACACAGATTACAAGTCAGCTCTCCAGCAGCGGCCTGACCATCTTGATGTTGGGACCGCTAATAGACTGACCTACATAAAGTGTTCATATCTTCCGTATATTTACCAACACTTTTTCAACTCAGTGTATGCTACCCTGTCGTTTTTGAATTCTTTAACATCAATAGCAATCAGATTCCTCCCCCATCTGATGCAAGATCTTCTTCCCAGATGTTAATATTGATACTGATCTTTTTTAGGAATGCCTTCAAGATTACCTTTAAACCGGTTGCACAGGAGACGTTTTCCTTGCTCCAGCTCACCATACAAAACATGTTTTGGCATGCGCTGAGTTCTCAAGACGGACAAAATTACCAAACCATCAAAGTTGGTGCTTCATAATCATGGACTCAATACCTGTCATTTACGACAGCTTCAGTACTTTCGTATCAGGTACATGAGATCACCATGAGATCTTCAGGATATTACGCAATCATCGTTGGTAGATTCGCTCAAGACGTTGGATAATCCTGTTGTAAGTTGTCCAAGTCTTACATCCATACAACTACGTATATTTGATATGTCTCAACTTTTGTTGCTGCCTTAATCTCTAATTGCAACCAGAGCCACGACTCAAGCTTCCCAAACGATTCACACGCCTTGAAAAGTCTATAACTGACCTCCATGTCAAGTGTATTAAATCTAGCAAGTATGCTACCAAGTAAGACAAATGTATCCACAACTTTAACTTTTTACCCATGACATATCGATGGTGGTGTATATGGCTTGCCTGGTGTTGGTTGTAGCAAGATGATGGCTTTCTTAAGTCCAAACTCATCACACTAGACCAAAAAGAAGTTCGTCGGTCTTCCTCGGTGTGGGTTATGAAATCACAATTATCAGCATAAAGGAGATTACGAATGAGAGCCACGAAAATTTTTGTCACTGCAATAAAATGACAAATTGAAAAGCTGTTCCTGTTGTATGTAATGGATGGGGATTGTAGCATTGCTCCGTGCAAAAGTTTGCAAGATAATAACAAAGAAGATGACCAATAATGTAAGAGCCATATATCAACCTTGTTTAAAACCAGATTTAAGTGAGATGATTTGCTTTTTTTATGGTACAAGGCTCTTTGTGTAAAGGTAGATGGTATAATCCATTAAATCAGTCTCTAATGAACATTATTATAGCTAATGTTTAATGAACATTATTATAGCTAATGTTTAATGAACATTATTATAGCTAATGTTTAATGAACATTATTATAGCTAATGTTTAATGAACACACTCTACTAAGAGAAAATAATTACATATATAACATATATGTATACGATACATATATAATACAAAACCACATTAAAATACAAATCCAAAACCAAAGAAAACAAACATGAGCAAAGAAGGAAAAGAAAAAGAGGACGAAAGACAAAAATAATTCAAAATTAAGTGCCTCAATTGGCCACACACCACAAGATTCAACAGAACCTAGTGAAGTAAGCCAACATGCTCGCAGCCTTACCATGTGCATTGGCAAGGTTAAGGCTAAGGAACAGTCAAGCATCCTTATGGGCATCGCATGACACCATGGTAAGGCAAGTGGCCAGTGACTATGAGAATTTCACTGTTAGCAACCCAGCCTTTCCAAATGTCTCAAACGCCACAGGCTGGAAGAAATGCTTCACTGACAAGTCCCAATACTTAATGATTTTGTTCCTTTCAGCTACGGAAGCATTGACCCTCCCATTTACTGCAGCATCCAGAATGTGGGAGTGAGCAAAGGAGTTACAGACTGTGGTGTCCCAGATGAGGCACCTACCTCTTACCCAGGGACAAGGGGTAAGGCCATCTGGTCTCTTCCTATCACTTCCAGATAATCTCATTGGCCCCCAGAACTGAGGGGATATTAACCCAAGCCAGGGGCTGCTTAATGATTAAGTTTAGCTCAGTGTGATGAGCAAAACAACCTGCATTTAGGCAGCAAGACAAACCATGTAGGCCTGTGGAGCAGCAACATCTCAGTCCCCCACAGATGTCAGCTTCCACTCTGAGTGCAAAGGAGTTGCAGAGCTTATCCAGATTGAGTAGACCACTAATGTTGGCCACAGACAAGGCATCAATCCAGTCCCCCAAGAATTTCAAACTTGCAGAAAGTAAGTGACACCTTAAAAACTGAATAGCTTGGTCAAAGAGAGAGTTGAAAGTAGCCCCTGAGCACAGGTTTTCCCCATCCTCTCTGCTTCCATCTGTTCTTAGCTGTTTCAAGAACTGAGCACAGATTTTTCTCCATCCTCTCTGCTTCCATCTGTTCTCAGCTGTTTCAAGAACTGAGAAATCCAGCTCTCTCCACTGCAACAGAGCTTCATCCATCTCCTTTTGGAACTCGTCCGTGTTAGAAAGGAGAGGATGTTGCCTACTAAAATGGAGCAAGCGTGGATGGAAGAAAGAAAACAGAGAAGAGATAGAGATGAACTCTTGTGCAGATCTAAACCTGTAAACTATTTGGGCAAAACAGCCTGGTCACAGGACTCTGGAGAAAGTCTGACATTGACCAAACATTTGAGTTCCCTGACGATTAGGTCATCAAAGCAATAGAGAGACGACCAGAATCTATAAGAGGGACTAACTCTGAGAATACAATAACTCAGGAATCAACAAGTAATTCCTAAGTATAAAAAACCTTGGTGGGACTCAGTTACTTCAAAGTTTTTTAAAAGTTCCCAAAGGTTAGCTATCTTGGACTGAAAGATGGACTCAAAAGCTTGGCCAGTAATTACAAGAGAGCACCACACGATGAGGGAGGAACCATGGTAGAGGGGAAGGAATCTGTAAACAGGTTTACAGCCTGCTGACCTGAAACTGGATTGGTGAAGAGCCAGAGCTCACATTTGGAACTGTTGACACTAAGGCCCCTATGACCAAGTTCCTTAGTCATTGTCTTTGCAGTTGCAAGGATATTATTAGGTCTCCCTCCCCAGAAAAACATGCATCATCAAGATACTAGACATTCAAATCCCAGTCAGCTCCTATCTTGGTAACATCATCAATGCCCAGTGCAAATAGAACAGGTTTGACTCCAGAGGCAGATGGGATGAGATGTTTGCCAAAGGAGAGGCAGGAAGACTCCCAATAAGTTTGCCAAGCAAAGCTGCAGAGTTATGGGCTATTCTCCCTTACAAGCATGGAGGATGATATCCCAACTGATGGAATTGAAGACATGTAGGAAAGGACACTCTCGGATGAGAACATATTGATGAACTGGATTAAGTTTTCCAGGGCCTCAGGATCAGCATCATCAGCTGACAGGGAGTTACTATTTCTGAGATCCCAGTGCCAAAACCAGCAAGAAAGGATGCAATCGCCTTCCTGACTTTGTCAAAGGTAAAAATAGGTTGTAAAAACCACCATCCTTACCAAGACACTTAATAGGGTTGATATCCTTACCAAGACACTTGATAGTGTTGCCAGTGACCCTACTGTGTGATGCATTGTACTGGGTTACTTGATACCAGTAGCTCTAAGAGTGATTTGACACAACGTACAGACACACACACATATTCACATACACCCTATCAAACAGTGCTCCAGCATGACCAGTGTCCAATGGCTTGACCCTGAGGCTGGGTTCATGATGGTGTGTATATAATGATTAGGGGACAGTGTGTATATAATGGCTGAGCATGTAGGATTGTGACTCTCAAAAATGTTTAATATTTCAGTGTTTAAATCTTAATTTTTTTGTTTTGATGTCAGATTTAATTTTCATATTAAGTACTCTATATTAAGTACTCTATATTATGTACTCTATGTTTTTGTTTACACAATTCTGTTTACTCTATCAATCAACATTGACATTGAATTATCTTATTTACACCAACTGTATTATCATTTGGCTGTATCTCTTCACTCGTTCACTCCTGTTATCAAATAACTCAGAATACCCTTGTTCCCTGCATTTATCAGATAACACTGCTTACCCTTGTTTACTCCACTTAACAAATATCTTTTTTTTACACGTGTTTGACCTTCTTATCAAATATATCTGTTTATACATGTCTAACCTTGTTTCTCTTAAATGTTTGCTTGCTGTTAATGCCCCTGGCAAAGACAATAATGTTAAACTTCTTAATTCTTCTCTTTGAACACAAACAGCCTTTGTCCCTGCTCAGTAATCAGGAAACAAGGGCCAGTGTAGACCCATCTCTTGACTGGTAAGATTCTTTCAGTTCCAATATCCAGCCTGAACATCTACAAGTCAATGTCAGTGGAAATTGGAGGATGAATGCTTACTATAAAGTGAAACCGCATTAAAATCACCCAAGGCCCTGGATGGTGTTATTAAACTGACTGGCCTAGTATATCAAGTAGAACATTTCATCACCATTTTTAAATGAGTCATTTACTAATTGGAATGGTAAAGAATGAGTGTTTTATAAGGGAAGTCAGAGGAAACAGTTGAAGGTCTCAAATATGGATTTCTGGTTGAGGTTTAATGTTACAGATATTTTAAGGAAGAAACCATTGTTTAAATAAACTCCAGGAAGTAACCGGTTCTTATTTTATCTGTCATCTCAGAAGAATGAAAGTCTCGACAGGCATCACTGAGATTCGAACTCAGAATATAAAGGGTTGCAATTAAATACCGAATCTGTTTTGTTCAAGGTTTTAATGATTCTGCCAACCCACCATCAAAGATGGTTGTTGCCAGTATCATGTAAATAGCACCCATGCCAGTGGTACATAAAAGCACCCACTCCACTCCTGGAGTGGTTGGCATTTGGAATGGCATCCAGCTGTAGAAACCATGCCAAATCAGACTGGAACCTGGTGTAGCTCTCCGACTCATCAGCTCTAGTCAAACTGCTTAACCCATGCCAGCATGGAGAGTGGACATTAAATGATGATGATGATTAAAGCATTGCATCTTGTAACTTGATTTCTTGAATAATATTTGTTTAGCCTGGGTAGAGAACTGAGACCTGGTTCTTGGGTGCTTATAGAGGAGTTGATCTTATTGTAAGCATTTAGAACTCTGCCCCTCGCCGTCCCCACTCTCTGCTGCATTTCTATTGATCATTTAATGTTCAGGCAAGGCACTGGAACTGAATCAATGTCCTCTGTCTGGGAGGAAGACCTGCACAGCCCTTTATTTGCTGACTAATTTATTGACTAATATTTTTTAACGGTGGAATCTGGTATTAAGCCTGGTGCTTAATTAACAATATTAACCCAAATATTTTAGTTACCTTTATTTTAAGAGATGTAATTTAAAATGACCCACCATGCAGAAATAAATTCTGAAAAACAGTGGGACAGTGTGAACTAGCAAGACTCCAAAAGGTTAAATTATAATGTATCCATGACTAAAATACCCTGGATATACAGTCCTACTCCTTTCTTTTTTTCTTTTTTAGAGGGTAGACAATTTGAAGATTTGGCTACTGTTTCTGGCAGGTCACACAGCTGCACAGGGGTCCTATAATTGTGTCTACTATTTGTGTATCAAAGTGTAGCAAATGTCCTGAAAATTGCTGCCACCACCACCACCACCACCACCACCACCACTACTACTACTACTATCCAATATGTCTGTCAGTAAGAGAAGTTATGTAAAACTGCTGTTTTACTTTTTTAATCCTTGAAATATTTCCCTTTTATTAATTCTGGGCAAGAAAACAATCCTCTTATCTAGCATTAATTCTCAGTTAAACCCTGTTTTGTTTTCATGGATAATAATGCCCTTCAGGGTCCTATTTCATGATCTGATATTCCCTTTCAATGATTAAACTTTATTTCCTTTCTAAATCAATACCATCATTCACAGACAATGTAGATATTCTCGTCCATCCAACAGGTAATCCTGTCTGATAGGGACCATTACTTAAGTTCACTCATTTTCCCTTAAATGTGAGTGTACTCTTCATGCTAAGCACATCTATTATGCACCATTGCCATCTACATAGAAGAGAAAAGGAGTATGGGCATTCACTTAGTACTTCTATCTGTTATATATGTTTCAGTATTGTGCAACACATGCACACTGTCAATGCAATCAGTAGATGCACCCATTAGGGTCAGCTTGGTGAGCAAACACCAGACAACTGATGCATTGAGAACATCCAATCACAGACGTGTGTGTGTGTGTGTACCATACCCTCTCCCCTTAGTTTTTTGTATCTTTTGCACTCCATGTAAATCTGTTCTGTAAATATATAAATATCTTTTGGCTTATACGTGAACATTCATCTTCTGAATATTTTCAGTTTTTGCTTCTCTCTCTCTATAAATCCCATAAATATATTTACATGTATATATTTATATATATTTTATATATCAAACCCAAGCATGTTTATTTGGATCATTATTTCCATATCTGAAATCCTCTTATAGCCACTCTTTGCCCAACAGACTTAGTCATCAATAAAGATTTTGGTGTTTAAGTTCGAATACTTTGAGCACTATTAAGTGTTTTCTATATTGAGCATTTCTGGATCACATCTGTTGAATTTCTCTCTCTCTCTCTCTCTCTCTCTCTCTCTCTATATATATATATATATATATATATATATATATATATATATATATACCATCACCATCATCATCATCATCATTTAACATCTGCTTTCCATGCTGGCATAGGTTGGATGGTCCTGACAGGAGCTGGGCAGGCTCCATGTTTGTTTTGGCATGATTTCTATGGCTGGATGCCCTCTTAATACCAACCACTTTACAAAGTATGCTGGGTGCCATTACACAGCACTTGCAGGGGTACGTTTACATGGCAGCAGTATGAGTGCTTTTTACATGACACCAGCACTCACAAACCTGCAAGAATTAAGAATGTTCAGTTAGAGAGGGATGCATGGAGACATGCCTTTATGCAAGGACAACCACGCTTTTACTTAGCTTGATGTTCTTTTCATGCACAACAAACTGCCAGGAGTTTTGGTCCTTTGCCATCCCCTCTGTGAGTCTGTTGATCCTTTCTCACCACTTTGTCCCACGTTTTCCTGGGTCTACCCCTTCCACATGTTCCCTCCACAATTAGAGATCGGTACCTCTTGATGCAACTGTCCTCATTCATATGCATTACATGACTGTACAAGCACAGTCTCTTTCCTCTTGCATATTACATCTGATGCTTCATATACCCAGTTTTTTTCTCAAATCACTTCATCTGTCATGTATGCATACTGACATTACCCATCCAGTGGCGCTTACTGGCTTCATTTCTTTTAAGCCTTTGCATAGCCTCAGTAGTCATAGCACATATCTCACTCTCATCTAGCATAACTGTTCATACACAGGCATCGTAGAGTCTGCCTTTCACTCTGAAGGAGAGGCCCTTTGTTACTAACAGAGGTAGGAGCTCTCTGAACTTCACCCAGCCTATTCTTATTCTAGCAGCTATGCTTTCAGAACAACTTCCCATTACTACTAACTTGGTCACCTAAGTAATGGAAACTGCTTACTACTTCTAAGAACCCCCCCCCCCCGACATTTGAGGGAAGTTAACTTTTGTACATTCTTGGTGTTTAATGTCCCTGCATATCTGCCACATGTAAAGACTACTTTCTCTGTTAGTCTTCCAGTTATACCATTGCACTTCTTATGTGTCCATAGCTTGAACTGAGTAAACTGTATGGAGGTTCTCCCCTGCTATATATATCAAGTTAGCCCAAGGCATAGTGATTTGTTTGTTTTCCTACTTATCAATACTTTGGTCTTAGCTAGATTAACTCTAAGGCCCTTTGATTCCAGTCCATAATTCCACACCTGAAATTTCTTCTCTAGTTCTGGTAGTGATTCAGCATTAAGAACAAGGTCTCATTGGCATAGAGGAACTCTCAAGGGCAGCTGGTTTTAAATTCCTCAGTTATAGCTTGGAGGGGTGTGATAAACAAGAGGGGACTAAGAAGGAAGCCCTGGTGGACTTGCTATGCTCATTGGTGACTCTCACCTTACTAACAGCATCCCTGTAAATGGCTTGCAGCACAGCTCCCACCAAACACTCATCTATTCCTAGCTTCTACATTGCCTGCCAAATAAGGAAGCAGGGGACCCTGACAAAGGTTTACTCCATGTCAACAAAATCCAGATACAGAGTTTTATTTTTGGCCAAGTATTTCTCCAGTTGTTGAAAATAACATTGGTGGTACTTCTCCCAAATTGCATCTCATCTGTGCTCTCTTCCTTATTAATCATGATCCTTTCTGCAATTTTCAACACTTGATCCAGCAAATTGATGCCTCTGTAATTATTTCTATCCAGAGCATCACCCTTGCCTTTGTAGCAGTTGAATATAATGCTGCTATACCAATCATTGGGTATGACTTCCTCATGGACAACCTGATTAACTATATGGGTGATTAGGTCATATCTCACTCTGCCAGATATTTTAAGCATTTCAGCAGTGATTCCTGACAGGCCAGGACTTTCCCTGTCTCCATATCCTTAATTGTTTTACCTATGAAGCTACTGTCGATTCAGATAGCTGGCTCCTCTGTTGGATCCACGTTAGGCAGGCTCTCCTTCTCCCATACATTCCCTACATTTAGTAATCTTTCATAGTGGCACTTCCAAGCTTCAAGCTTCCTTCTTTGCAGAATCACTATAGGTGTGTGTATTTATATATATATATATATATATCTAGACAGGTGCAGGAGTGACTGTGTGGTAAGTACCTTGCTTGCCAACCATGTAGTTCCGGGTTCATTCCCACTGCGTGGCACCTTGGGCAAGTGTTTTCTACTATAACCTTGGGCCGACCAAAGCCTTGTGAGTGGATTTGGTAGACAGAAACTGATAAAAACCCATTGTGTATATGTATATATATATGTGTGTGTGTATGTTTGTGTGTCTGTGTCTGTCCCCTTAGCATTGCTTGATGACCGATGCTGGTATGTTTATGTCCCCGTCACTTAGCGGTTCAGTAAAAGAGACCGATAGAATAAGTACTAGGCTTACAAAGAATAAGTCCTGGGGTCGATTTGCTCAACTAAAGGTGGTGCTCCAGCATGGCCGCAGTCAAATGACTGAAACAAGTAAAAGAGTGTATATATATATATATATATATATATATATAAATTCAGGGTGAATACTTGATAGTTGAAGAGAACTGTGATTAATATACTTATTTTGATTAATATACTTTATTTTGATTAATATATATATATATATGTGTGTGTATTTGTATACATGTGTGTGTGTAGAATATGAGGGATTTAGTCCTCTAATGATCAAAACCAATAGGTATGCTGCTTAAGTGTTATAATTGGTCATTCATTAGGTTCCAAGTTCACAGCTGAGGCTGGAGCTAGGGATCCATAGTAAGTTTCTGAGTCAGCAGGTATATATTAGAAGAAAATTGACAACAAATCCAAGGAAGGACGAGTATCTCAGGTCATTCAGAATATTTCATTAGAGTAAGGTGAATCAGAAATGGAGAAGTAGAAGTAATTAATGTCTTACAGCTGTTTCTGGGATATCCCAGGTGATGGTTCAGCACTTCCATACACTGGGCATTCTGTCATCAGAGACAAGATGCGTATGCAGAGAAGTTCCAGACAGAGAGTTCACAGTATATAAAAGAATATAAACAATAGAAAGAAGAAAAAAGACAGGAGAATAAAGTTCACAGCTCATCTTATTCCAAAGGGTCTGTACTTCCATGAAGGTATAACCCCCTCAAGTATAATCCCAGGTGAATCCAGGCATTATTTTTAATGTTGTATTCAGATTGAATGTGTGTATTCAGATCAAGTGGTTAGCTTGTAAGAAAAATAGTCCACATAGGTGTATCGTGTGAGAGACAAACATCACGATAGGCAGATAGGTCAGAGAGAAAAAATGGGGTTGTGAAAAGAAAGGAAGAGGATAAGTAATGAAAATACAAAGAATGAGAGTGAAAGTAAAATAAAAATAAAGATCAAAGGATACTCCCATGTACCTGGCGATGGACCTGAGTGACTTGGAGGGATCGTCAATCATTGCCTGGATCTCACCAAAAAATTCAGTTCTTTTCTTATCAGAATGACCACAGTGAATTTTCTGAGCTGCTGTACCTTCATAATCACTATTAGACTTGTCCAATTCCTTCTGAATCCTATAATAATAATGAAATTATTGTATACAGTGCTCAGGTGCACCACAACTTGTCAGAAAGTGCATACAAAGTATATGCAGTAATGTACAAATGTCTGAAAAGCGAACAATGTGTAAGTCAGATACATGCTTGTGTGTGTATGGAGGGGAGAAAATCAGGTGTAGTGTTGGCGAATCTCAGGAAGCATGGAAGTTTTGAAGGATGCAGTGCTCCGACAACTAACAAGTGATGCCGGCAGTTTGTTCCATGCTTCAGCAACTCTCAGCGTGAAAAAATGTTTCCTAAAGTCATGGGAGCTGCGCTGTTTTCTGACTTTGTAAATATGTCCACAGGTGTTAGATGGGTGGAGTTTGAAAAGGTGCTCAGAGTTATTGATTGTAAGATGGTTGATAATTTTATGGGTGTCTGCCAAGTCAGCTGCCAGACATCGGAGTTTCAATGTGTTCATGCCCAGGGAAGTAAGGCATTCAGAATATGGCAGATGCCTGATAGAGGGTATTCTTTTGGTTGCACGTCGCTGAACGGCTTCCAGACGATTAATATCCTGGGCAAGATAGGGGTTCCAGACCGGTGATGCAAATTCCAGGTGAAGTCTTACCATAGCTATATAAAGCCGCAGATAGATAGCTGGAGAGCGGCTCACAAAGGACTTGGTGAGTGATGCCAAGACACCCTCAGCCTTCTTGGCAATTTTGGCGATGTGTTTTGTCCAATGCAAATCGCTGTCGACAATAAGACCCAGGTCATGTTCACACAAAGACTTTTTGAGATTAGTGTTGTGGAGGGAGTAAGTGGACGCTGGGTTTCTCCTCCCAAAATGCATGGTTGTACATTTGTCCACAGCCAGCTTGAGTTGCCAATCCATGATCCACTGCTGCATTGTGTCCAGGTCTGCTTGCAATAGAGATCTATAGTGTACAGGATCTGACCTCTTTATTTCGAGGTACAGCTTGATGTCATCTGCATATTTCAGCACTGTGGCATTCTTTAAGGTGACTGCACATCGCCTGTCAACTATCGCCCCGTTAGTCTTACTAGCTGCATCGCCAAACTGATGGAATCCTGTGTCAGGGAAACCCTCTGGAACTTCTGGAAGTCTCACAGCCTCATCCAACTGTCACAATTTGGATTTATTCCTAACTCCAGCTGCTGTAATCAACTCATCGAGTTTCTTGAGGACATTACCCAAATCACTGATCGCGGATCCTGGGTGGATGTTGTTTACCTGGACTTTGCTAAGGCTTTAAACTCTGTGCCACACAAAAAATTTATGGTGAAACTCTCTGCATTGGGCGTAAGAGACGAACTCCATAACTGGTTGAAGTCCTTTATATGTCATTAACATATGCAACAAATAAAAGGGGGCCAAGACTAGATCCCTGTGGTACACCAGATGTCATCTCATAGGGTGAAGAGTGCTGTCCTAGAACTGTGACAACCTCTTTTCGGCCGAAAATAAAGGACTTCAACCAGTTATGGAGTTCGTCTCTTACGCCCAATGCAGAGAGTTTCACCATAAGTTTTTTGTGTGGCACAGAGTTAAAAGCCTTAGCAAAGTCCAGGTAAACAACATCCACCCAGGATCCGCGATCAGTGATTTGGGTAATGTCCTCAAGAAACTCGATGAGTTGATTACAGCAGCTGGAGTTAGGAATAAATCCAAATTGTGACAGTTGGATGAGGCTGTGAGACTTCCAGAAGTTCCAGAGGGTTTCCCTGACACAGGATTCCATCAGTTTGGCGATGCAGCTAGTAAGACTAACGGGGCGATAGTTGACAGGCGATGTGCAGTCACCTTTTTTGAATAGAGGGATAACACTGGCAGTTTTCCACTGCTCTGGAGTACCACCATTGTCAAGACAGAATTGGAAGAATAGAGAATAAAATCCTCTTCACTCTACTCAGATTGATACCCAAATACTCTGAAATGTTTGTATTGGAGCTTCCAGTGTGAATGCCAAGCTGTACAACATGTCGTTTCCAAATTTCTGGCAGAGTGAATTGTGTTATGGTGCTGCTTTTTTCACAGATGGTGCCCAACTGACCCTACTATAGTGTGTAGTTGGGAAAATCAAAAACAAACAATGTACATGCACAAAATTAAAAGTATAAAATGGCGACAATTTACCCATTGCACCCTGTGTGTGTGTGTGTATATATATATATATATAAATATACCACTAGTTTTCAGTCCAACCAAACAGTCAAAGAAATTCACCTTTCTGATGAAATTGATGTCTTTAAGGAATTACCATAATTCGCTACAACACCATGTGACTCTCTTTGAACAATAGCAGCTTAATCTTTCTGGTGGCAATCTTGGACTTCCTGAATTTCTTCATTTGGCGTTCCAGAAGAGTTGGGCTTCTGTTGGGAGCCTGCCAAAGTTGAAGTAGCACAGAACTGAATCAAGCAGTTTTAAATAATATATATATAGGTCTTTTATCTTTTTCTTGATTGAGTTATTTTACTGTGGCCTATCTGGGGCACCACCTTGAAGGATTTCAGTCGAACAAATTAACCTTAGCACTTAATTTCTTAAACCCAGTACTTATTCTATTGGTCTTCTTGGCCAAACCGCTAAATTACAGGGATGTAAATACACCATCACCAGTTGTGGAGTGGTGGGAGGGGGGGACAAACACAAAGACACACACACACACATAGATATATACATATATAGAACAGGCTTTTTTCAGTTTCCCTCACAGGACTTTGGTTAGCTCAGGGCTACAGAAGAAGACACTCACCCAAGGTGATACACAGAAAGATTGATCTCGAAACGATGTGGTTGGGAAGCAAACTTCTTACCACACAGCCATACCTGCATCACTTGTATATTATACTATATAAAATTTTGATAAAAGAAACTTAGATATATTTTAGCCAAAATTGGCCAAAGCCATTTCTAACTTAAAAGCACCATTTGAGAGAATATGTTAAGACATAATATCATGCCCATTCAAGTAGGGAATTATGGTTCACTGAGATGTGTCCAGATATTTATAGACTTTATTTTCACTTTGGTTAAAAATTCTCAAAATAACAGTATACTTCCAAAATAACAGTGTACCATAATATTCACCAAAATATTTATTTAAAAATTCGATTATAATATTCTTTATTTACATTTGGTATTACTGTATACTGCCAGAAATATGTACAGTGCATGTGCACTCTAATCAGTACATTTTGTTTTTTTGTTTTCGGTTATGTAATTCTTGAAAATTTTATTTATTTGTTATAAAAATGAAATGTTAGTGTTGTAGTTGCAGGTGGGTTCCCTTTGTCTCTTGGCAACCAATACTTTTAGATCCAGTCCAGCACTGTATATATATATATATATGTGTGTGTGTGTGTTTATGTATATATTCATTCTTCACATTGTGAAAATGTATTGCTCATAGCTGTGTTGGAGAAAAGGAAATTTATTTATTTGCGATTGCTCTCTGGGATGTTTCTTGTAATGTTTTTTTTGGTATGGGGAAACCACAGACCTTATATATAGAGTGGCCCTTCAGCTCATTAAAGAGAAGGCAATTCCATAAAAATTGTGCACCCTGATAACCACCAAGCTTGTGGCACTAATTGCTCCAGATTAGTACAAGTTTGGAGGACAAGAGAATGGGACTGACTCTGCACAAATCATACCCACTACAATAATAAAGCCCAGCTGCCTTGTGGGATAGTTTATTGAGTGTTTAAAAAAAGGCTAGAGGAGTAAACCCCTACAGAAAATCTGAAGCCAGGTATGTATGGGGGTTATACTTTACCAATATCTGGCCCTCCCTATGCTCCATGATGCAGAGTAAACATCTGGAACGATGATTTATGACCTTGCACTCAAGTTTTGACAGTACTGCAAGGTCTGCAGATTCCTTCTTCCACTTTGACAACTGCATTCTCATACAAGCTCAGAAGCCTTCATTCTATCTTACCAGTGGGCATATTGTGTAAGTATGACAGTGTGAGTTTATATGTGCACAGCACTTTCTCACCTGAAAAAAAAAAGAAAGAGAAAGCAGAAAGAAACTTGGGCTAGCCTAGCACCTGTGTAGTGAGTTAAGACTACTTGGCACAAAATTAACAGCCATGCGTATATGTATAGAACAAAAATGAACTGAGAGAAATAATTCAGGGAGACCAATGGAATTGGACGATAAAAACAAAGAAAACTGCTAAATACCTTACAAAATAAATTCTATTGAAATAATCTTTGCTTGTATAGAAAGTTATTTGATTGCAAACTAAATTATTGAAATGTATTTGACAATTGCTGAAAATTTTAAAAGCAATTTGACTGACTGCACATTTTGGAAGAGAAATTATATGAGAGAGAAATCAAGAGAGGAGAGACGGGAGTTAAAGAATGGAGGTGGTTAATGAAGAAGTAAAAGAAAGAAAAAAAATTAGAAGGAACACGGAAGGAAGTAAAACAGAAATAAAGAGTATTTAGGGTAAAATTGTAGAGTGATGTGAAGATGTAGACACAGAAGTCGATTACAATAAATTAATATCCCTTTAATAATTAGCTTATTTAATTTACAAATCACTAGGATTAACGCTTATTTCTTTAATCCCGGAAGGATAATCATTTGAGGCCCACCCTTCACCTCTGACAAGATTTTAAATCAGAAGTGTAGATTAATCATTTGCGAGGAAGAACCTAAAGTTTGAGGGTTTTCATGTCACTGTCTGATTAGTGGCAGGGCTCAAATAGGGAACTCACTGAAACACCAGAACTCATACGTAAAACTAGTGAACATTAAAATTGTTGGTGTCATCTCTTATGAAATTGTTTTGTGTTCACTTACAAGGTTTAAGAGTCAGTTTTATGCAAACTATTATTTCTTATTTATTCATTTGGACTTGTTGCATGAAAAACATATTTGAATTTCCCCGTTTCGTAGAAGTTGAGAAAATTTGTTCAATGATTGTATATTTTAAAACTGCTTTTACATTTTTCTTTCATTTTTGTGGCCATTCTCTTTAAAATTGTCATTTCTCTAATCCCAAACTGATAAGAAGTAAATTTAACCTGAACTTCTAATTAGAATATGTTTTTATTTTAATAGGGAAGGCAGGTCAATAAATAGCTAAATCAATATGTAATCGTTCAGAATGTTTGTACAAGGCTTCTGAAGTTTTCTCAGGTCTCAGGTAGAGGAAAAAATTATTAAGCACTTCAGGTGCTCCCTGTTTTAAAACAAGAGGCTTCTTGTTGCAGAGAGACAGACAGACAGACAGACAGATAGATAGATAGATAGATAGATAGATAGATAGAGAGAGATAGAGAGAGAGAGAGAAGGAGGGAGGGAGGGAAAGAAGGGGAGAGAGCGCAAGAGTTTAATTGTAAACATTTACAGAAATTTGTGCGGCCAGGCAATAATTATAAGCCTACACAGATTCTTCCTTATGAAAAGATTCTTTTTCCAGCAGTAAAACCTGAATACCTCATGGCTGTTGAGCACGGCATTTAAGCCACGACCAATCCCTTACCTTGAACTACATTCTTATCTGTGTCGTCTTTATTAAGACGGCAGGGTGTGGTCCATGCTAAATTGGGCTGCTAAAAGCTGGGCTACAAAATTTTTTTTCCACGCGAGTTCCGGACCCCAGTTATGAACTCATTTGCATACAACCAATCAGAGCTCAACTATCAAACTGATTTATGAGCGTATAACAAGGTCACTTGAGTAAGGAATGACCATGCTTCTTTTCTCTTTTAATAATGCTTGTTGTTCTTTTTGTTCCAACCATGGTTGCCTCTGCATAGTTATTTGTGTTGTTGTTTACTTTGTAAAACAGTAAGGGGAGAGGGTTGCTAGCACATCACCCTCTACCCACATTTTCCCCATCCACATCTTTATCATATGGGGCCCCTAACAAAATCCGTCCATCAAACAGAAAAGATCCGAGCTCACCTTGACCAAGTTAAGCCTGGTTTTAGAATTTAGAAGGAGACAAGATAGACTTGCATCTATACCTATTATCCATCCGATTTGGATCTTTTCTGTTTGATGGATGGAATTTTCTAGTTAACTAAACAATTTGAAACTTCGTATACTTGTATAATGTGTCAAAAGAAAACATTATTGTAAACAAAATTGAAAACAAAATTGTAATTCGTAACTTTAACGTAGTTTAATTCTACAAATTTTAACCAATGAAATCGCAGCATTCGAGATCAAATTATTTGCTGCGTCTAAAAACTCACACGCACACGTCTTATTCATCCTTTCTCTCTCTTCTGTCTTCTGTCTTCTACATGTGCTAGAAATAACAGCTATATCTCTTAAATCAATGAATTTCGTCGCCCAATAAAAATATTAACGATATTTTTTGAATGTGTGTGTCATGCGTCTGCTATATTTCTTTATCAATATCGATAAGGCAGCAATGCTGGGATTTCATTGGTTAAAATTTGAAGATGCTGGGATTTCATTGGTTAAAATTCATAAAATTAAACTACGTTTAAGTTACAAATTACAATTTTGTTTTCAATTTTGTTTACAATAATGTTTTCTTTTGACACATTCTACCAGTATACGAAGTTTCAAATTGTTTAGTTAACTAGAAAATTCCGTCCATCAAACAGAAAAGATCCGGTGAGCTCTGATTGGCTGTATGCAAACGAGTCCATTACTGGCATCCGGAACTCTCGTGGGAAAAAAATTTTGCGGGCCGATCACGCAGGGTTCGCCAAATGCCTTATGGTGTTTAGTTACGACCTTTTACATTTGGAGTTTAAATCCCTGCCGAGATGGAAGAAGTTAAAATAAGCGTGTGTAGTCTAGATTACTAAGAGCAGCGTTTACTATGTTCCTACCGTTTTGATTAACTTGTTAATTAACCACCATAAAAATAAACAAAAATTTTAAACTGTTTTGAATAATTAAATAGTAAATATTAGTGAAAGGAGACGGCGGGGAATTATGTATATATATATATATGTGTGTGTGTGTGTGTTTATATGGATGTATGAATATATTATATACGTATGTATATGTATGTACATATATATATATATATATATATATAATAGAAATATTAAAATTACTAAGTCTCTCTAAAAGAGATTACGGCAGCGTTACTGGAAATTAATTGTTATCGCCATATTAATATGGCAGTCTTATAGATATAAGACTAAAAGTTGTCGCTGATTAGCTCCATGAGGCCATCGCCTTAAGATAGCTATTTGACACACAAACTGTGTCCATTATAACCTTATATCTATATGACTGCCATATTAATATGGCGATAACAATTAATTTCCAGTAACGCTGCCGTAATCTCTTTTAGAGAGACTTAGTAATTTTAATATTTCTATTATTGGAAACAAGTGGATATATTCCACCGAAACTAGGTAAATAAAACCTTCGAACAGAGACGTTCAGTGGCGACACCTGCTGGGTCGACTACGCTACATTGACAAAGGGCAAATACCCTGAAACGCGTCTGTAGTTGTCTGACTAGCAGTGTGAAGCGGCTGACCTCCCTTGTTCGAAGGTTATAATGGACACAGTTTGTGTGTCAAATAGCTATCTTAAGGCGATGGCCTCATGGAGCTAATCAGCGACAGCTTTTAGTCTTATATCTATAAGACTGCCATATTAATATGGCGATAACAATTAATTTATATATATATATATATATATATATATATATATATTATATATATCATCATCATCATCATCATCGTTTAGCGTCCGTTTTCCATGCTAGCATGGGTTGGACGGTTCTACTGGGGTCTGTGAAGCCAGAAGGCTTCATCAGGCCCAGTCAAATCTGGCAGTGTTTCTACAGCTGGATGCCCTTCCTAACGCCAACCACTCCGTGAGTGTAGTGGGTGCTTGTTACGTGCCACCCGCACTGGTGCCAGACAGAGCTGGCAAACGGCCACGAACGGATGGTGCTTTTTATGTGCCACCGGCACGAGGGCCAGGCGAGGCTGGCAACGGACACGAAACGGGGTGGTGCTGGCAACGGTCACGAAACGGAAAGTTCTCTTACATGCCACCGGCACTGGTAACACATCTGCAATTTCCATTGATCGATTTCGATTCTGATCCTCACTTGCCTCAACGGGTCTTCACAAGTAGAGTTTCGACATGCCACCGGCACTGGTAACACATCCGCAATTTCCTTTGATCGATTTCGATTCCGATCCTCACTTGCCTCAACACATCTTCACAAGTAGAGTTTTGTGTCCCAAGAAGGGAAGGTATGCATACGTAGGCTGGCTCCATCCCATGTAGAAGGCCACGGGTTATGGACTCACTTGTCCTGCCGGGTCTTCT
>NC_043009.1:20794162-20804162 GCF_006345805.1 Octopus sinensis | reverse complement strand
TAATTATTTATTGCAAATGCATACATACATACATACATACATACATACATCGTGGTCAGGGACGGACTCGTGTGTGGGGAACCTGAGGGGCACGTACCCGCCTCAAGAAAAGAAGTGCGCCCTTCTGAATAATGTTATTACACCCTTTTCTCCTGGAATTGTATTCTCTTCTGACCTTGTGCCCTCCTTTCGAAAAATTCTTGGGACTGCGCCTAGTGATGGCCACTTTATTAAATATTATAAGTGAAAGCCTCGGTGTATTTTACATGTATACCCTTACATATGAATTAGATTTATTATTGTAGCTCTACATTAGAGTTTTGGACACTGTAATGATTGCATAAAGATATAGCAAGATATGTGTGGGTGTGCGTGCGTGTGTGTGTATGTGTGTGCAACATCTGCAGTAGGGTCTGTTTTGTCCAAAGCTGGTGTAGGAATACGACCGAATGTGAAGAAGTTGGTGACATAGGTAAGTCACACGGTCGTATCCCTAACGAAATGTAAGATAAGCCATAAATACAATACAGTGCCAACAGAATATAAACGAATGATGGTGATTTGGATTACAGTTCATAAGGTACACGATATGCAAGAGTTCTATATCAAGATGTTGTGTCTCGGGCGGAGACCGGTTGGGCGAATAAATAGTAAATGTCGTCATGAGGTCTCATGGCTAGCAAAACCAAGGAATGATCTCGTTTGAGATTACAGCCATCTTCGGCTGGGTCGTTCCTGTTGTGTCCACTGATCTGATTAGTTGACATGTGGCGCGATTTGTCTCTACTTATTTCGTGCCACTGTCCAAAGCCAACCAATCACGGCCTTTGGTTAAGGTCTCGTGACACCCTTTTTCCTAGGCGCTGTTGCGCTATCTTTCTTGTAAAAATAGGCTTGCATTTTACTATTCTTCGTCTTTCGACTCCAGACCTTCTTAGGTCTAGTCACTGACCACAGAGCTTCTCAACATGTTCCAGTTCCAGTGACAGACGACCAGCCAGCGACGACGCCAACATACACCAGCAACGCAGAACGTCTTCTATCTCCGCCGCCGTCGTCACCATCATTGTACCAACTTCAAGTCGTCTCTACCATCGTCCACTTCAGATATGTACACACCAACTTCACAGATCCCTTCACCAAGTAAAACAGTCCATCTGAAGAATTCTATATTAAGAGAACCAGCTCGGCGATTGAAACCACAACCGCGGCTCGACAATATTCGCCCAACCGGTCTCCGCCCGAGACACAACATCTTGATATAGAACTCTTGCATATCGTGTACCTTATGAACTGTAATCCAAATCACCATCATTCATTTATATTCTGTTGGCACTGTATTGTATTTATGGCTTATCTTATATTTCGTTAGGGATGCGACCGTGTGACTTACCTATGTCACCAACCTCTTCACATTCGGTCGTATTCCTACACCAGCTTTGGACAAAACAGAGCCTACTGCAGATGTTGCACACACATACACACACACGCACGCACACCCACACATATCTTGCTATATCTTTATGCAATCATTACAGAGTGTCCAAAACTCTAATGTAGAGCTACAATAATAAATCTAATTCATATGTAAGGATATACATGTAAAATACACCGAGGCTTTCATTTATAACTTTGGCCCATGTTTTAAGCAGTGATGTTTTTAGTCCCTATTTTAGTGACCAGGGAGCAGTTATTAATATCAACGTCTGTTGATGATCGACAATTAAATCATCGGGACAACAAGCCTGCAATTTGTGGGTTCAACTTTCGCATACAAGATATTGATGGGTGAATGTGTGTATGTGTATTTCTATAATGTGTGTGTGTGTGTGTACACACACATGTATGTACGTATGTTTGTATGTAAGTCTGTAAGTATATATACGCAGGTAGGACATTATTTTCCTAACTGATGATCTGTGGTTTACAAACAAAAATAAGTGTGTGTGTGGGACTAAAAGAAATGCGTTTGACTGCTGACATACCAGATACTGAGATACACATAACAAAATATGTTGTATTTCGAACTGAGAACAGAAAGAACTCCAAGCAGAATTGCGATGTACTTCCGGGAAGATGTGACGCCGGTTTTCTTGTTTTACTCAAACTTAGTCTCTCACCTACTGTTAGTTCATAGTAAACAAATGAGAATAGTAATATATACTCCCTGTCTCCCACTAGATGTCTCGACTTATGGTGACTCATTCGAACAGAGCCTAATAGATGGAAGAGATATTAACATCAACCTAGATGACAGCCTTCCCCACCACTTCTAAGAGACTTCAACATCCCTAATGTCGAGGGTCTGAGGGCCACCATCTCTCAGATACATCATTGCATGAGCAGAGGCAAGCAGGGTTTCTTGACCTTACAAACATGCTATTCATAGAGCAAATAGTGTTTCATCCAAGAAGGGGTTTAAATGTTTTGCTTCAAAAATAATGTGTCGCTCATCTATAATGTTAAAGTGACACCAACGATTTTCTAAGACTATAATTTAATGGAACTAACAATGAATGGCCCAAGGAAAACTGCAGTCAATTACATGATTTCTTAAATGACAAAAGCCAGTTGAGCCTTCTCCGTGTAGACATTAACAGCGAATATAAGCAACATTGCTTCGTTCCATGTTTAAATAACCAAGAAGGTGCTGGTGAATGTACAGATGGATTCTGAGAACTTTCAGAACAAGGGTCCAGAAATCATTGCAGGTCCTATGAAGATAATTATCCTCAACCGTCTGGACTACTACTCTCAACTAACGTTCTCCCACAGAGCCAACTTAATAACGGAACTGGAGGCAGTTCAGCGGTGCTACGCCAGGAATATTGCATTGATGAAACAGTTGAGCTACTGGAGGAGACTGAAAGAATTACGGTTCTACTTTCTGGAGCGAAGACGGGAAGCATATGCGGCAATATACATATGAAAAATCCCAGAGTTTGGCACCAAACTTTGGCATTGAGAGTTGTACGAGATCCTAAACAGGACGCCACTGTCCTGTTCCACAATCCATCCCGTCTAGAATGAGGATCAGGAACTGCCATAGCTAGGAACTCAAAAGCTCACAGCTATTTAATATTTTGCCCCAAACCATGAGAGATCTACAAGAAGTGGGAGTAAATATTTTCAAGAAGCACCTTCATCTTCTACAGTCAAGGACCCACCTTGATCTTCTACTGTCCAAGATCTCAATTGAACCTACACCACAAGAAACTTTGGATAGCAATACCAAACTTCTTCCTTCACCAAAAGCCAATCGCATAGAAATGGCCACTGGAAAGCTGATGAAACTGGCGGTGCCCCAGCTTTGCCATTGCTTTTGGGTTGAAACGCATAAAAAAATTAGATAGATAGATAAATAGCTAGCTAGATAGATACATACATACATTCATACATACATAAACACACTTTCCATCGGCTAAAGTCCACTTACAATATACGCGTCAACCCAAAGTTGTATTAGATTCTTCTCCAAGGTACCACACAGTGGGCTCGAACTACTTAGTTCCAATACGAATTTTTCACCAGCTTTCCCTATAAGAACGGCAATTCTCGACTGTTCTAGGCCTCTGGCACGCGTCACTGACTACACGCAGTTCGTCTCCGACAACGATGCTCTGACAGCCGCTAGTCTCTGCTTTCATCTCCACCAGACGCCTGTCTACATCATTGCTGTATGAAGACCACCAACAAACCAACGGCAGCCGCTACACACCACCAAACAGTACATCAACTATGTCCAGCCTAACCACGAAGTCTCTCGCACATCTTTGTTGGAATCTGTTATGTTATTTTATTTCATCTATGGCAATCATTGTATTTTATAACGGAGAATAAATTGTCGCTTACCAGTTCATTTCATCTCAAGTTATATATACCATTTTACATTTTCTTATTCACTCGACTTCGTTGTACGAGTTAAGTAATGCGTAGTTTACACAAGCTGCAAATGTCGTGTGCCATTCACGAACTCAGTTTCATTTCCACATGTATTTATTTTATAATTGTGTGTTTCTTAAGTAGGAGAAGCTAAAGCAATTGGAACAGGACATGAAGGCGGAAATGTTGAACCTGAAATCATGCCATATTTCAAATATATCTTACGATGTCTAAATTCTGCTTTCCCTTTATAATTGCCATCAACAAAGTAGTCATCCTCTCGTGTTATCGTCTGGTCTTTTGACTTCAGGTCGATATGACCGAACACTTGATCGGTTAGAAATCATCCGTTTGTATTGATTAAAGCTAATATTTTCTGGTTTCTTAGCAATTGACTATGTTAATTACCCTGGAATTGACATTGTATCGTGTTACTTGCTAATCTGTTTTAATTCTACCTCCAGAAAAGTAATTCCTCGGATTGGCTGCAACATACTTGAATAAGATCGTTCGGTGGAGGAGGCTACAGTTCCTTCTTATGACGTGTTGGATTCGTGGGTGATGAAGGCTGGTAGGAGTCAAAGAAATTGCAGTTCTTCAGGATAAGACACATAGTTGATGTTTTAATAGTTCAAGACAGTTTTTCCATGGAAAGAACAAGAAAAAGAACTTAGAAAAGGTAAAAGAAGGATAGAAATGCTGAAAATTTAAAATCAAACCGGAATCTTATTATTGCTGAAGTTTGTTGGAAGATTGTCAGCCGTTACTACTTCGTGAAATTTAACAAATTAAGAAGCTGTTCTTTTATGTATATTTTTTTGTTTTTGTTTTACTCTAATGATATTTTGTTGGAATAACCCTTTAAAGAGAACATGGAGCTTTAACAAGTAAAGTTGACTGAAGCTGTATGTATGTATGCGTGCATGTATGTATGTAGTATCCATGTATGTGTGTATTTTAAAATTTGATGCTCTATGGTGTGTTAACGTAAATTTTCTCCTTTACTAAATGTCAAACTTGCGCCACCGAATGATTTATGTGGCGAACAAATGGCATGACTGTGCGCAATACAGCTGCTTACAGTTCAGTTTCAATTGAAGAATAGTGAGTCAGATGATTCGATGCTGGCAAAGGTCCAGAATACACGACTGCAGCGGCCAACTTTCAGAGCTTTTGTGCAGTGAATCAAAAACTTGTTTCGCTTTACTTTTTTTTCTTCTTTTTTTTTTTTACTTTTGCTTCAAGTGGTTGTCTTGTTTCCATATAAACACCTATTTGTTGACAGCCAATGCATCCTTTCGAGGCACTAATTTTCTGCAGGTATTTTCGAAGTTTTCGATGACTCGTCTAATAGTTCCTTCATTAATTTTATTAAATTCTAAAAATGATTCTGACTTCATTTGACTCTTCTGAACTTGACAACAGATGTGAATTGGAGGCAATGCAGAATAGCAAACTTGAAAGGTATTGACGTAGAGTTTTCATATTGGTCAGATAGCGCAATCGAGTAATGGTTTGAAAAACTGTTCGGAGATACCAACGCAGTTTTAATTATAACATGCTCTAAGGCAGCGAGTAGACAGAACCATTAGCACGCTGGGCCGAATGCTCAACGGCATTTAATCTGTCGTTACGTTCTGAGCTCAATTTCCGCCGAAGTCGATTTTACCTTTTATCTTTTCGGGGTCAATAAAATAAGTACCAGTTGATTTCTGGGATCGATGTAATTAACTTACCACATCCCCCCAGATTGCTGGCCTTGTGCCCAAATTAAAAAGCAGTTATATCATATTCAAACTTCGTTTAAACTTGCAAATATTTACTAATTCACAATGAAAGTCCTCCAAAACAATATTTGTGATAATCTCTCGTCTTATACACTTTTCAGTATGCTTTTTCTTTCAAATAACCATTCCCACTACTCTACTCTTACACCAGCAACTCCCCAAACTTTCTTGACCACTCTCCTTTCTAAAGTTAACTGTCATTACATTTCCTCCTCCTCCATTGAACCATCTGATTAGTAATTCCCCTCAATCTTTCTACTTCCCCTCCCTCAAACTCACTGTTACTTCAGCTCAGCTCATTGAAAATGTGTTTTACTGCTGACATGTCTGAGGAAGTTGAACAAATGACCGGTTCTAGACTTTTAGGTATGTCTTTCTCTCTACATCCCTCTCATGACCAAAGCCTTAGCAATTGGTTCACATACGGATGTACATGTGAAGTACACCGGTTTACAACTTATGGAGGAAATTGAGTCTACTTGGTCGTTCGACCTGCTAGAATTAGCAACGAAATCTCTCTCAAATCACATTTCACAGTCTTAGAAGACGACATAAATGGAGCCCTGGGTACTATGCACATAAGAAAAAGGCGGGTTGGTCACGGCTGGAATGCCTTCGATTATGAGACGTTGCGATATCAGAGGTAACTAGGAGTTAAAATATGTAAGAAGTCGCCAAACAATATGTAAGAAGTCGCCAAACATCATCAACTCAAAATTGTTCTTTGCTCATCATTGCAACATTTATACCAAAAGGAACGTTAAGAAATGTGCTCGAATATTCTGAAAGTTCTACTTTCTAAATTACAACCGAAACATTTGGTTTCTTGTCAAAAGCAGGTCATTGCATGTCATTTGACTGCGACTCGATCGTGTTTCTCTTTGCTTGAAGAGTGAAATAAAATGTTTTGATGAAAACTCCAAAACCCCAAGTGCTCGTGTTTCTTATGGTTTAACATCAAAAAATAACATTTCAGCCATCAACCAGGTAAAATGCTGTAGCAAGTGCCTCTATTAATCTTACAGAATCCTTTCTTTTATCTGCCATTCCTTGTCCAACGTTGTTCTGCGAGTAACAGTTAAAACCATTATATTTTGCCTCCCGTTTTGTTTCCAACTCCCACTTTAAACAGCGCAAAACCTTATTTTTATTAAAAGGTTTAATAAAAAAAACAACTAATTAATCAATAATGTATTCACCCTTGTTGTTTATAACTTCTCAACGTTCAACAAAATTTTCAATACGTCGTTGGTAGAAATCACCCGATTTCAACTCGAAAAATTGAAGCAACCAAGCTCTCAATTCTGCATTAGTATTGAACGAAACTACGCGCATAAGCATTTGAAAGAGGTGGAAATCCGTTGGTGCCAAATCAGGAGAGTATGGCGGGTGTGGCAGCACTTCCCAGCCATGCGTTTGAATGGCTTCCTTGGTCATATTGGCGATATGAGGGTGGGCGTTGTCGTGTAGCAGAAGAACTCCATGCTGCCGATTAGGTCTTTTCTCTTGAATAGCCGTGTTGAGTCGTTCCATCTGTTGAACATAGTGTAGTGACGCTATCCAACAGCGCGCGCGCGCGCAACGCCCTCTCGCGCGCAACGCCCTCTCGCGCGCAACGCCCTCTCGCGCATACGCGAAGACCGGAAGAGGGAATTTGCTGATGTGGCGTTAGCTGATTAGGCGAAGGGAGCGTGAACCTTAAAAAGACAGAGAGAGATATAGCAGCAGTCAGCAGTAAGCAGGGACTTGAGGCACAGCGATCGAAGGTTGCAGACCGTATTTCTCTTCGCTCCCTAGGACGCCATTATGACCAGTTCTGTTTGCAGTTGAACTTGTGAAATCTTACAGCGTTAAAGTTCAGCCTTGCACATCCAGAACCAAGGGATACCAGATACACCACTTATTTCGTTCTGTGGATAAGACAATAAAGAGTATATATATTTTTACGTTTGCGTCTTGTGTTTTTTGACTGGTAGAATCTGGAAATTTAAGCAACGGAAATTGAATACACCATTTTCACCCTAAAAGTGCAAGAAGCAACCTTTTCCGTTACAATAGGGTTCCGCGTTGACCGCTTGATTCTGTTCAAGCAATTCATAATGGATAATCCCTTCCCAGTCCTACCATACGCACAACATCGTTTTACGTGGATGAAGCTCTTGTTTCACGCGCGGTGTCGCTTGTTTACCGGGGCTAAGCCATTCCTTACGCTGCTTCATATTGATGTACAGGCACCATTTTTCATCGCCAGTAACAATTTGGTAAAGAAATCGTTGCTTGTGTCCATGAGTTGAGCGGTGACGAGCAAGCAAACCAGCAGAGATTGTGGCTCGTTGATTTTTGTTGTTGTCACTTAAAGCATGCGGAACCCATGCTTCATACTTCTGAACCTTTCCCATCGAGTGAAGATGCTTCTCTATAGCAGTGTGGGTGCATTCCATTTTCTCTGCCAGTTCCCTTGCCGTTTGACGAGAATTTTCGTGCAAAAGTTGGTTTAATTGCATTTCATCGAACTCAACTGGACGGCTAGAACGAGGTACGTCTTTGAGGTAAAAAATTTCCATTCTTGAACTTGGCATACCAATCACGAGCGGCTCTTTTAGCTTTGGCACCCTCTCCATACACAGCACAAATGTCGCGAGCAGCTTTTGCGGCCTTAGAACCTTGATTAAAAGCAAAAAGAAGGTGTCGAAAATGCTCGTTTTTCTTTACTTGACAATGTTCATATACTATGTTCAAACTTAGCATATGTGTATATAGGACTAGATTGTATAATGTGTCATTCTCTTTTAAAGATAGTAAGGTGTAATTTGAGGAAGGTTTAGTTGCTATGTCTTGCAGGTCAAGCACGCAAGTAGAAATCGTGTCTGGTACGGAAATCTCTGAGTAGATTTCCTAACTCGCTCGTCTCATCTTTGAAATTAGAAGTTTCTTGTATGATTACTATGAGTGGTTGACTTTTTATATCTTATATCAATTCTAATGTATCTTAAGGGTCGATACATTCATATTGCTGACCTTGCAGCTACATCTAACAACACACATTCCTCTCTACATAATACGATCCTTCAAGCATTATGTTAGGAATGCTGCAATTCTATAAACAAAAACCTCGAAACTATCCCTCAATGAAATAATTGCAACACAGTCTCTTCCAGCAACACCGAGACTCAACCACTACACATAGAAACAATTTTACATGAAGCACACATTACCAAACTTACTCAACTCGTTGCAAATGTTTGGTTCACAATCTGTGGTGACCACGCGGCTGTATGATTGCCAAAAGTGCCAGACAAGAAATACTATAATTCTGATTAATTACCCGCCCCATTAGACTACAGTTCATACATCAAGCCCGGCGCTGTTGCCTCACACATTTTAGATTAACATAAAAAAGATCGTCCGACTGATTGACTAAGATGTCCCCCCCCCCCCCTCCCGCCACTAAGACGTTACACCAGACACACTACCTCCGAAACTGAATATTGTCACATTTGGCTCTCCTGAACTTAGCTGCAAGTAACCTCCACCTAATTCCAGAGTGTAACTGCCTCTACTCAACTTCTTATCCCTATTGTATCTCAACAGTAAACACATTACTTCCAATTCTTTCTCCCACTCCTTGAACATAATTTTCCCACAAGAATCAGCCGATAGAACTTTTAAGTTGAACTGCAACAACTTCAACCTCGCCCGTCTGGCGAGCGATGTAAAGGTCACCAACATAACTCAACCGCCTCGTCCTCCTCCTCCCACTAAACCACTATAAATTGTTTTTGTTTACGTATTTATTCACAAACTGAATGTTTGGAAATCATCATTTATTTTCATACAAGGAATGTCTTTATATGCAAGAAGACATAACGACTACTTCTTTTAAATTAAAAATAAATTGTTGATTGTGTCTCTAGAAAGAGTATCGTGAGAGTAAAGAAAGAACCGGAAAAACTACTTTGCTGTGTTTAAACAGGTGCAAGGACAGTTAGATGTAACAAGAAGAAGAAGAAGAAGGGTATAAGAAATTGGACAAGGTATGAATTACTCATTAGCCACTTTACACATAGGAGTTATTTCTGAATAACCAGAAATACTACGTTACTTCTATTATTTTGCATACCTCAGAACTAGCTCGGAGTGTTCTATTAAAATTCTATTCACACCAGGGATCAAATTTAGGAGAATAAATTGACCCATACATTATTTTATTGCATCCGGCGGGATGAATGGTAAGGTTAGCATCCAAAGTAGTCGAACTCAGCACTTAAAAAGTCGCAACTAAATAATTATTTCTTTACTGCCCACAAGGGGCTACACACAGAGAGGACAAA
>NC_043009.1:20776662-20789162 GCF_006345805.1 Octopus sinensis | reverse complement strand
GCTACCTATGTAGCTCTCCAGCCGAGAAAAAATATAAAAGATACTGGGAGCCATTTTAGGCAAGAATTGTGTTGAAGAATTAAAACCTGTCGAAGGATGTAACCCTGCTATGTACTACTAGACCAGTGGTTCTCAACCGGGGTCCACACGAGCAAAATAGTAAATTGGGGGTCCACAGAAGTATTTTTAGGGTCCAGGGAAAAATGCATTTCTTGCAAGAAACAGATAAGTTTCTTTCTCTAAAGTTTTACAAAGATTAATAGGCTTCCAGCCACTGAGCATAATTTTTCAGAGAGTACTATTGCAAACCTACACGAATGTGTGAAAACAAAACGACAATTTGGAAAGAAGTACCTATATAACTAGTTTTTAAATATCAAATGGCTAGGGAGAATAAAATAGTAATCAAAGGGATCCACTGTTTTAGATTAATGATTTACTGGCATATACTAATAAATATATATTTTGCACAACTATTGGGTAGCCGCTACTTTTTTTAGGAAACCTCTTGTATTAATGGTAAAGATAAAAGTCCCCTAAAATAAAGAAAAAAAAAACATTTTTCAGTTGCCCATCGATAGTCTTGTAACAGCAGATGTTCCCTATTTTTTCAAAAAGTAATCCCATATCTAGCACAAACTTCTCTCTGAACGCCTTACTTCCCTGGGCATGGACACATTGAAACTCCGACGTCTGGCAGCTGACTTGGCAGACACCCATAAAATTATCAACCATCTTACAATCAATAACTCTGAGCACCTTTTCAAACTCCACCCATCTAACACCCGTGGACATATTTACAAAGTCAGAAAACAGCACAGCTCCCATGACTTTAGGAAACATTTTTTCACGCTGAGTTGCTGAAGCATGAACAAACTGCCGGCATCACTTGTTAGTTGTCGGAGCACTGCATCCTTCAAAACTTCCATGCTTTCTGAGATTCGCCAACACTACACCTGATTTTCTCCCCTCAATACACACACAAGCATGTATCTGACTCATACATTGTTCGCTTTCCAGACATTTTTACATTACTGCATATACTCTATACGCACTTTCTGACAAGTTGTGGTGCACCTGAGCACTGTATACAATAATTTCATTATTATTATTATTATTTTATATATGGTTTTAGAGAATTTCCCATCAGCCTTGGGTAAATATACCTTCTCTTTCATGTAACAATAACAGCTTCTTATTTAAGTACTAGCATTATGACCCGTCGTTGCCGTGTCACAGTGCTAGTGCATGTATATATGTGTATATATATGTGTACATATTACATGTACATCTGTATATATACATCTACACATAAAATACAAAGTGTTATTGTAGTTTCGTTCTAATGGGATAGACAACTCAAATGAAAACCATTGTTATTGTTTTACGTGTTTATTTACTTTTCATGTTACACGAACTGTCAACATTCAGCGTAGTGATACATAATTACTTTAGACACAGTTCGTACTGTTGCTAACAAAATAGTGCCAAAAGTGGGGATGTATTCTACATACGTATAACTACGTATACACATAGATATGAATGTGTAACACAAAGTTATATCTTGATATCGCTAGTGATAACAATACTCAAAATATATAACAGACTGGAATTGTAGGCCCGTCTCTTGCAATTTCGATCAATTGTATCTTGTCCTCCCTCTTGTATAGAAGTGTAGCTTCAATCCAGCCTACCTCTGCTTCTAGGAGGACATTTAAAATATTTATCCGGGACATCCTACGTCTCAGATATAAAGGTAAAAATAAAATATTTCCACTTTGCAAGGTTCGAGTCGAGTACTCCCTTGCACGCTCCGTTGACTCGAACCTTGCTTCTATTGTGGCGAATTTACCGCCTCTGGTTAGATATCTTTCATAGTCGCACCAAGACACTTCTCGATTGTGCTTTCCTCTAGGTGTCTAAATCTTTTCTTTTTTCTCGACATTGTATACTCTATAGACAATAGTCTTTTCTTTAATTTAATTTTTTATTTCGTTTGGTGGTGTTATCCTAGATTCACCGTCTTTGTCGGTGATCAATCCGAAATAGGTTTGTATTTCTTCCATTTTAATTTTAATGAGTTCGCGCCCGCCTACGGCTGCAGCGAAATTCATTTTTGGACTTTCTTCTATCGAAGGCATTCTAACAAAAATGCTTTCGTATAAACGGTGAAAATATTGTCAATTTCCCAAAACAGGGACCCAATTCAATTTTTAAACAATAAGCAAAGCTCCTTCTCTCAAAGGGGGAGGGTTACAGTTTACAATTATTTAACAAATGCAACACAACAACGTTTCCCTTACGAGGAACCAACAAACGCGATAACAATAGTTAAACAGTAATAATAATAACAACAAACCTTACGGTGAATCAAAAAGCAGTTCGCAGTTGAAGCTATAGTCCTTTATGTATAAGAAATAAACCAACAGCAGTACTCAGTAGAAGCGGCTGTGATTTTTTATTACCCACAAGGGGCGAACAAAGAGGGGGACAACACAATCTGATTTGGGGTCAGATTTACGAATGGTTTTACATAGATGATGAATTAAAAAATTTTAACACATAATTACGAATCACAATAAAATTGAAAAATCGGTTGATGGGACAGACCGGAAGACATTACGGATGGAGTGGGGTGCGGGTTTAGCTCGGACCCCACGAGTCCCGCCTCGCCACTGATACCTTGGTTTGATCCTGTCCTACATTTATGTGGTACCATTCATACGCAACATCTGTGCTACATTCTTCCATCGTTTTTCGAACACTTTCTCAGTCAGACATTTTCTCTCCAGCCCTATTTTCCTTTTCAGGTGGAAGATGAAGTAATTAATCAATCCAGGGCCAGAGATGAAATTGCCTGACTCTATACCTTTCAGCCACGTCTTCCAAATCACCTCTCTCGCAATTGCAACTACAACGAGAAAACAATTCTTACCTTCTTTCGAGAGGAAATCCGGTGGGTCAACTTTTACAATAGACTCAGTCGACAGCTGTACTCTTCGTGTGTTTGACAACAGTTGTTCGACATAAACCCACACCTCTGACACCTCCGGACATTGAACAATAGCATGCAGGACGGTTTCCCTATCCCGCTCGCATCTTGGACATGTCGGATTGCCTCGGCCACCATGCCTTGCGAGTTTGTCCCGAACAGGTAGAGCTCCTCTGTAACATTGTCATGCCAGAGACTTCTGAAAGTTGTCTAGGGTCTTCGGCCCGAATGTACGTCGGAACAGACTGGCCAGCTGATTATCATCGAGACCTAGGGTTTCCCCTAAAGTATCGTCACATTCCACATCTACCAGCCCTCTATAGAAGAACGTGGTGGAACCCCCACCGCAGGCGTTGCCCGAGCGACGGAATAGCAGGAGAGCCTTGTGACACTCCGTAAACCATGTGCCCAGTTTTGATCTTCGATTCAACCAGGTTTCCCATCCACTGAAAGTAGTAAACTTGGAAACACATTGGCTACCTCCGCCCTTCCTTTCAGGGATAGCCACCGCCAAGACCAGGTCTTGACTACTGCAGCCACCCTGCTCGATACCTCGGCCCAGTTCTTCTCTATTTGGAGGTCTGGTCCAAACCAAATCCCTAGCAACTTAATCCGTCCAACATCCCACGACGCTGTCAGGAGGCATCGACTTGCCTCTCCAGGTGCCGAGCTGCAAGCCGACTGACTTTTCACGATTAACTTTTGCTCCTGCCACCGTCTCGTAAACCTCTATGGCCTTGCCTACCCTCTGTAGGTGATCCATTTCGGTTACGATGATGGTGATGTCATCCGCGTAAGTTGACACCGATTTTCCACAACCTGGCTGTCTCGGGATGCCGCTCAATTTTCGCAGTAATGGCTCAAGAGCCATCACGTACAAAAGCGGGGAGAGCGGACACTCTTGACGAACCGAGCGTTTGATGTTGAACGGCTTCGATAAGAAGTCGATCACCCGAACTACCGAGTCGATGTTGTCGTAAATCTGAATGATCCACCTGAGGAAGCCAAGACATAGGCCGAACTGTGCCAGAACGAACACCAGGTAGCGATGGTCAACCCCATCAAAAGCCTTAGATTGGTCTAAATGGACCAGTGCCCTACCCTTGCCAGAATCACTATTAAACCCCTCCAAAGTGTACCGTATAAGATGGAGATTATCTTGAATGGTTCTGCCGGGAACGGCACATGTCTGTGCCTCCCCGATCAGACCATCCGCGACACGAGCCAATCTTTTCGATAACACTTTGGCCAAAATCTTCAACTCTGTGTTTAGCAGAGTGATGGGCCGAAAATTATCAATACAATCCCCCTTGTCCGGGTCCTTTCTGAAAAGCGTCACTACTACCCGGCGCACAGATCTGGGAATAGACCAGTTCTGCTGCCAGTTCGCGTAGACCTCCGCCAGTAGGTGCCCGAACAAGTCTAACAAGTCTGGCATACTCTCATATAACTCATAGGGTAGACCATCCAGTCCTGGCGCCTTGCCGGCGCCGCAGTCCGCAATAGCCTCAGCCACCTCCTCAGGCGTGATCGGCCCTTCACAGCTCGCAGCATCTCGCCCCGATAGGCGCGGCAGCCCGTCGAGGAAGTCCGTAAGGTCCCTCCTACTATCCGGTCCGCCGCCCCCACCGAAAAGCTGAGCGAAGTGCTCCTGAAAGGCCTCACACATCTTCTCGGGTTCGTCTATCAACTTACCTTGTTGGTTCGTCAAAGATCGAATTGTGGCATCATTACCACGTTGAGCCTCCACCACTCGGACCCACCTGCGGCGTTGATTCGCTCACAACCCACTGCGCGGATCCTAGCCCTGACAATGCAGCCCATGTGTTTGGCCTCGAAGTGCTGGCTTAACGCCAGTCTCTTCCCCGTCACCTGAGCCGCAGAGCCAGTTTTCATGGCTTCCTCTAAATCCTTAACTAGAGTTGATCCCCTCCTAGCTTCTCTAGTTACTAATCCTATGCTATATCTAATAAACTCTAATTTTATGGCTCGCTTGAGAGCATACAACCATTTATTATTAATGATGGCACCAGATAGCGCCCTCTGAATCAAAGTCCTAATCCGGTCTCTGTACTCCTTAATCGCCAAAAGGGACGTATTAAGTTTCCAATAACCGGAGCCTCTCTTATATACCTTATCTATGTCAAGCTTACAGGAGATCATTTTATGATCACTGTAGCTGACAGGGTAAAACTGTGGACACTTAGCTATTTCTCTATCTGCTTTTCTAATTAGTACTCTAATTAGTAAGACCTGGAAGATCCGTCGCTATTTGACCATGTCCACAATGGAGCGTTCGGAAATTCCAACTTATAAGGTTCTGCTAGCTCAAAGCGTTTTAGCAGTTCCAGGAAGCCAGGGTTACCTTTTCTATCTGTACACGAGCCAACATAATCTACTCGCGCCTGGTAAATTGTGTTGTCTCCTAGCACAACTAATGAATGTGAAGTACTAAGAAGCTCCTCTTGCTCTCGAAAATACTTACTTTGCCTAGATGATGATGAGGGTGCATAAATTGCAACCAGTCTGATAACTTTACCGTTACTGAACGTCAAATCCATGACGACCAGCCTACCTTCTGGATCTGAAAAAATTAACTTTTTCTCGAAAACCCGGTTTCTTTTTAATAGGACCAACACCCCACTCCCGCCGGTAGGACTGCCTGGAGAGAAAAAAACCCTCCTAGCCGTTCAACGGCGGGAGCAGATCTCTTGGACCCTCTAACCGGGTTTCTGTAGCAACAATGACATCCAAATTCCGCGACCTGATATCATTAGGGAAGCGACCCTGCTTCTAGCTTGATCTCAGGCCACGCACATTTAAGCAACCAACATGAATGTTAGACATTACTTACCTCAATATCAGTGGTTCGGCGTTTCTTCATCCTCGTTTTCTTTTTCTTTTTCTCGGGCTCGTGGCGTATTTGGACGTAGGCCCTCGTAAATATATGGAGAAAAATCCATTCTTAGAGGGCCTACGTCGTGGAAGAATTCGGACTTAATCCGCCTGTAATCCTTCCGGCCTATCTTGTAGATAAGGAAGTCTTTCGATGTAGTTTTTTCAACTCGTTTGGCAGTTGGGATAACTGCCAAACGGTTGACTAGTATGTTGTTTGAGGCCTTTAAGGCCATCTATATATTGTCTTTCTCTTGTTCATTTTTCTTTTTTATATTCAATTTGGGAGGGGCGGTCTGTGTTTTGTTTTCTTTTTCTTAGAAGTAGTCGACCCTCCTCCTCTCTGTCTTTCTCTTCACTTTCTTTTGTCGCTGGAAAGAAAAGAAGAAACACCAGTACCAACACCAAAAGAAACACCAGCACCAACACCTAAACATCTTTAGGTGTTGGTACTGGTGTTTCTTCTTTTCTTTCCTTCTCTTTTGGTTGGCACTCGGCCCTGATGTGTCCCTTCAACCCGCAGTTGAAGCATCTCGGTTTACCTTCCACGTATACTATCAGTCTCTCGCCTCCGTCAACATTTATGGCTTCTGGAATTTCTTCTAAGGTTGTTACCTCCGCTTGAATTGCCATCGTCAAGCATTGCCCCTTCCAATGCTCTTCCTCTTCCACTGAGGCCTGGTGAATATTTATTTTTTCATCCAGGCCTAATGTTATTGCTGCCACTAAACAAGTGGCATCCTCTTCAGGGGTATGTTATTTATTTTTATTTTTGATGTTCTTCTTCCTATGTATATTGAAAGAAGAACTACCTCCTCTGTTTTGAGTGTCTTCGAAGAGTACTTTTTCGCTGCTTCTTCTGTTTTAAACCTTACTTCCACTGTACCGAACCTTTTTCCACGGTTGATGTAGGTGATTTCGGGCAAAATTGGTTACAGGCATTTTTCTACTTTTTTTTCCTCTATTCTTTGAATCATTTTTTAAAACTATGCTGTACGTCTTGTATATGATCCTTTTCCTGTTTACTGCGTCTGTCGTTCCTTCTGTTGTAGCCACTGTAATTTCCGTTCCTTCTTTTTTCAACATATGCATATATTTTTCAAAATTACTCTTTTCAGTATTTAGATTCTTTTCCTTTTTACCAGATACCTCTGCGAATTTCTTCGATGAGACTGCTGGTGTTTTTTTCGTTTTGTTTTTTCGGTGTTACTGCTGGTGAACTACTTTCTTCACCTGACACAGGTGAGAAAGAGAATGGTGTATGCATTTCCATTTTTCCACAAGTTGGCTTAAAAAAGCCTTTCACAAAATTGGCTTCAAAAGCCTTTCACAAAAATTAGCTTAAAGAGCCACAATATAACAATAATTCCCCCGCATGGGGGAATTTCAACAAATAGCTTTCAAAGAAAGCAAATAAAAGTTCTTTTTAAAAACAATAACAATAATTCACAGTAACAATAACAATATTTACAGGGGAAAAATTGACACGTACCAACTCTGTAGAAGCGGCTGTTCGAGAAAACAGACATTACATACAGCCAAACTTCATATAGATACTTAATGCTAGCTAATTAGCAGATAATCTAATGTAAAAGCCGTGGTAAACGGTATGTGCACAGCTCCATCTGGACTATTCCATTTCTGCACGCTAATTTTATTTTCAATTTATTCCCATTCATGTGAAACCACTTATTCAATTTCAAGTCATTGATGCAATTTTATACCAATTGCTATTTTTACTTTTGTTATGTTACGATTATATTATACTTTAGTTTGATTTTAATTATTACTTACTACATATAATTCAATTGTTATTATTATCTCTAATTTTTATTGTTAAAGTGAAAGTATCTGACATAAAATTGAGAAATGTTTTTGTTTCACTTTTAACATCTCTCTATATATAAACGGCAGTTTGTCTGTCAGGTTGTACCCTCACCCTGACCACGGCTTTCAACCGATTCTGATGAAACTTGACACACACGTAGCCCAATGTCATAATTCAAAACTAACGCAGCGAAAATTTTGAAAAGTTCCCCTAGTTCTGAAAAAAAATCGATAAATTCGACATGGGTCGAGAATCTAAGCTTTTTATATGCAACACATTTTCTACAGACTGTCTAGGGGACGCAACTCGACCTTTTTAACTCTCGGAACACGTGGGGTAAGTATCCCAAAATGTATAAAAATGTACAAAAATGGCAAAAAAGCGGGCAGCAATGTGAGTGACAACAACGAAAAAGTCAAAAGTGACCAAACTGAACAAACGAATGGAAAAGGTTTTTGATGCACACGACAAAAGCGGTTTATAATAAACTAAGAGTTTACAAGTAGCGTCCGAGGACCCTTAGGGTACGTCAAAAGTTTAAGGTAAAACGTTTGGGGTGGTAGTTATAAAGAAAGTGTAAACAAAAAAAGGATTCGAATAACTTGCGGCTGCAGCAGCTATTAGCAGAAGTGGCGGTGTTGGGGGTAAAGTTTCGAATGTAATTTCTTCCTGGTAGGAATTGGTTGGGTTGAATTATCGATAGCTGTTTGATAGTTATTTGGGAGTGAAGAGAAGACATTGCAACCTACACATGCGCCTTCGTTCCCTAGAGGGAAAGGACTAGATTGAGATTAGTCGTTGCCTACTAGGGGCTCTTAGGGGCAACGCCGTGCTATGCTGCTAGTGTAATACTAAAATAGTGGAAAAGATATGATATTGCTATGGGCTCGCCCTAGGCAAGAAGTTGAAAATTTTTTTTTTGCTCATGAAACTACATGGACCCTAAGTAAGGCATGTGTAAAATTTGAATGAAATTGGTTGTGTAGTTCTCAAGTTTTAGGGAATCGTAGTGGAGAAGATATGATATTGCTGTGGGCTCGCCCTAGGCAAAAAGTTAACTTTTAAACTTTTTGACGATGACACTCCCCGGACCCTAAGTAAGGCATGTGTAAAATTTGAATGAAATTGGTTGTGTCGTTCTCGAGTTCTGGGGAAACACACAGACAGACAGACACATTCTCAGTTTTATATATAGAGAGATTACTTTGTTTTCTGACTCTTCCCAAGAGTTAAATTATTTCCTTTTAGTAGTTGACACTAATCAACAAAAGTGATTTGAAAATTATAAATATGGGAAAGAAAAATAGATTAAAACCCCAATTATCAGGGACATTGCTCCGAAATGTGATGAAGACTTTATAATTGAGCAGTAAATACATAATAGAAGTTAACACCCTCGCTATGTATTCGTGCGCGCAGATGGAAATTTCGCCAGGAACAATATGCATTTTTATTTAAAATAAATACTTAGTATTTAATTAAAAGAAATTTTATTTAATATAGAAAGTATGTAGAATTTTATCCTTTGTTGTTTCATCACTTCGAAGTGTAAATGAATTTGTAAAATTTGTAGCGTGATCGCTGAAGAGTTTTTTACGGCGTATTTTGTACGTTTATTGTCAGCTCATATAAGTAGTCCGGATAGCAGCGTGGCCTGATCTCATTAATATTAATGACTTACTTAATACGGTCTTTCCCTCGCGCGTCATCAATGTTTTAACGAAACTGTTGATAAAGAAATATCTATACAAATAATATTTACGTTAAATAGTTTTGTCTTTATACAATACATTTATTTAGAATTGAAGACAAGTTATTTTAGAAAGCAAAAGAGAATTTTTAAAATGTTTTGATCATTTTACTGTTATTTCGGAAAAAGAACTCAAATTATTTTACAGTATTTTAAACACGTGGAAAACCTACACCATTTTATTCATGTCCTTGCTTTAGGCTTACCTTCGCATTCTCTTCCTCCACGTCTTATCTTTCTCTCTCAAGAGAGCGTGAGATAAGACATTCCTTCTCTTTTCTTTCTCTCACATTCTTCTTCCCCCCTCTCTCTCTCTCACACACACTAACATACACGCATACATTGTTTCTATACTAACATCCTCAGTCACACACTCACATACATACTCAATACTAAATACACATATTCTCTCCCTCCTTCGCTTTCTCTTTCACACACACACACATTCTGTCTGTCTGCACTAACATCCTCTATTTCACACACACCCACACGCATCATACTAAATACACATTCTCTCTCCCTCTTTCTTTCACACAAACACACTCTCTCTCTTTTCTCTTCATTTGCCTATTACTCCTCCCACCTTGCTTTACTCTTTCCTCTTCTCGTTCTCCTACTCTTGCATTATCTCTTCCCGCTCCCCTTACAGACCGGTTATTCACTCAGGCCCTAGACACGCTGTTGAGGTGGATTATTGAATGACTGACTTCACATATCAGTCAACCTAAAAAAACATCGTAGCAGACTCATCTTTTTCTTTTAATTATTGTGATCAGTATTTGAAATAATTTATATCTTTCTAAATAACAAGAAGATTGTTTTAGATGATAGCTAGACTGAACAGCGATTATTTTAATTAAAAAAAAAAAAAGAAAGAAACACAGGCCCTTGAGTGGATTTCATCATCTGTAGTGTTCTACCAACAACTCGTACTGTCTTCACCTTACATTGAATCATTCATACTTAACTACGAGTATTTTTTGTGCCTCCTTTGGTTTCTGACGACTGCAAAACGTTATGAAACTGCTATCTCATCTTTTCAGTTACTATTTCATTTTAACATTTCTAACATTATTCATCTTTCTTCAAGCTACATCAGCTGGTAAGTAATTTCTACAAATATTTCTTCTGAAATTTCATTTTTACTCGAGATTTCAACAATTTGGTATTTTCTCTTTTTTATATGCAATTTTTAGATATTATTTTTGGTGGGGTGAGGTCGGTGAATTAGCTACTGGTTAATTTAATGTGTGGGTGTGTATAGTCACCATATATGTATGTGTGTAGTCTTTACCTTCGCTATATATATATATTATATATATATATGAAGAACCGTGGATTGACTTGAGAAAATCAGTAGAATATCGGACTATAATTTTTGCGGTAATTCCGTCTTTCAAAATTCTGAGTTCAAACCTCGCTTAAGGTTGACTTAGCCTTTCCATCGCACTGGGTTCGATTAAAGTACCGGTTTCAATTTCCTCAACCGTTCCATTCCCATCTAATACGTGATGTTGTGGAATATTTTCTCACTGCGATGTTCATTTTCCTATCTTTTAGATTGTTACATGCCACCGTATGAAGGATTTTACCATTGTCCATTAATGTAATTTGTTAACTAGATAGAATTTATGAAATTCTATTTGATGTTCTGTAAGCTGTGTATATATATATATATGTGTGTTCATAACTATGTGTTGTATGGGTAGATTCCTTTTAATTCTTTAATGTACTGTATATTATATACACACTGAGTTAAATTATGCCCCACTTAATATTTATACACACATTTATACATAAGTTACATTTGTGATATGTGATGTCCGTATTATTTAGATATTTAAGACATCGCTTCGTGAAATATTTGTAAATTTGTATTATTTTATGGCTCTTATCCTCAACATAATATTTTTCTGTTTATTTTATAAGTTTTCCATAAATAGAAATGTATTGTTAATATTAGAATTGAAAGGAAATCGCAACCATGTGATCAATATTTTATTTTTGAATTTACTGATTATGTTGCCAAAATACAAGTGTGATTTTTATATACATAATATGTGTGTATATAATATGTATATACGTACATCTTATTCTTTGTAGTTACACCCGAGTGTGATTCGAATAAATTCAACTGCGACGATGGGACGTGTATTGCGTTGAATGCATTATGTGACAGCTTCGAAGACTGTGATAATGGATCGGACGAACACAATTGTTGTGAGTAACATTTACTTCCATTCATTTTTCTGCTTTTCTTCCACCACCACACCACTGACAGCATCATCATCACTACTACTATCGCCGTCATCACGTAACCTCCGCCACCACCATCGTTATTATCACCACATCACAGACTCTTTAGGTGGTCTCTTGATCTGTCATAATTCCTTCTGAAAACTAGATGGGATAGTCATAGCTGGAATATTTTACCCTCAAGGGTTGAGCTGAATTTTTATTACGCGTTAACAAAGCTTCTGTTGTCGCTCGAACTGCTAATAACAGTAGCCAAACATCCTCAAATTACACTCTTCTATCTTAAATTGGATAGAGTAAATCCTTAATTAAGACTTGATTTTATTTTTATTGATGACTTTATACATTTTACTCTTAGTGGTATGTATATATGTACATAAACATGTACGATGTGTACATGCAGTTTTATACACAACTACCTAAACATGCCTAATCTACATATTTGCCAAATTTCGACGGTTTTCGCTCGAACGAATGCATTCCAGTAGTGACCACCCTGCCTTTTTTCTTATCTGCAAGAAACCCAGAATCCTTTTTTAAACGGCTGGGCTACTATTTCTAGCAGGTCGAGTGACAATATTCGGACTCCCGGTGCAATTATGATAATTTTGCTTTATTAATTACCATAAATAATTATTTTGAAAATGTAAAAAAAAAAAAAAAAATGAAATGAAATGGTTATTGCTGCACAGATATTGATGAACTGTCCTTTGGTGAAAACTTGCGGTTCCATCGATTTTTGTGTTGCGTATTATTAGATCATCATTTTATATTAAATG
>NC_043009.1:20758064-20776562 GCF_006345805.1 Octopus sinensis | reverse complement strand
TTACTTATGAGGTGACTCAATGCTAAGAGTAGATTTATATATATTTTAAACTTGCTTTTTTCTGGGACCTCAAGTTTCACCTAGCAGTTTAGTCGGCCATTGCTTGTTTGACCTGTTTTGTTAAATGGAATACATATCTATCTGTCTGTCTATTCTATCTATCCTATGTATCTATATATATGTATAATATATGTATATATATATATATACCGGAGTAAACACATAAATGTGAAACAAGGTGGAAAAAAAGAGTACTCAAATACCAGTGGTAGAGTAATATACTTTATTTAAAGCAGCGGAAAATTCAACAAAATCTGTTATCTCAGTTTCTCGTTGCCGTTCATCAGACAGTGTTTTTCTAGCAAAAACTGTCTGATGAACGGCAACGAGAAACTCAGAGTAACAGTTTTGTTGAATTTTCCGCTGCTTTAAATAAAGTATATATATATATAGAGAGAGAGAGAGAAGGAAGAAAACTCAATATATAAAGCAAAGTATGTACACACACACACACATTATCTGGGAATAGGGCAGGGGTTACATATGGACCTAAAATTTTATAGGAAAATACTTTTCTTTTGCCCAAAACCCTAGGTACTTAACATTTAGCATTTAAACTAGCAGTATCTGGCCAAAATGTTCTACCTGTTTTATGTTTAGACTAGTCAGATCCAGCCATTCACACGTACTCCACAATGTTAATTTAAAAAATAGTCACCTTCATCAAAATCCGAAAGTTATGAGATAATGCATGCTTAATTAAAACAATGTGAATAAATATGTGTTACCTGAATGCTAAAGGGTTAAGGAACTTCTATAGTATTCTGAGATGTGTGTATGGGCATATATGCATGTATTCATGAATGTGATGGGGTGTCCAGTTGTGTATTCTAATTTATGCATAAAAAATGTCTTTTATCAGGCATAATTTTGTAGGTTCATAAGTCATTAAAATTGATGGATGGAGGGGCAGCTGGTTTTGATTTCAAATCCAGACAAAGATTTGAACTTCCTACAAGACTAGACTGGTTTGTGGAATGGCCACAAGTCTTATATGTATATATATATATATATATATATATAGACACAAACATCATCATCATCATCATTTTAACTTCTGCTTTTCTCTGGTTGGACACCAATTCCTAATGCCAACTCCTTTATGTGTGTGTTTGCACTGAATGCTTCTGTGTGTGTGTGTGTGTTTGTATTTGCATCTGTCTTCTCTGAAAATTACTGACCTACAAGCAGTGACATTGTCATTCTCTTGTTCAGAAACTGTGTGCTGATGTTCTACCTTCAAAAATGTAGAAGAGATCCTTTACATGGAAACCAAGTAAGGGTTAGCAACAGAGGGAGCATCCCGGGTATAAAACAATGCCTCGATTATAAACACATTCTAGTGATGCATGCATAAATGGATGTAAAAATGAACAAGCAAAATGAATATCTCTATGTCTGTCTCTCTCTCTCTCTGTATATATATATATATATATATATATATAAGAATTTTGAGGGATGTATCATCTGGGCACTTACTGTAGTGGCTCATAGGTAAGTTCCAAGTTACAGCCAACCACATTGCTCAAATTGATCACCATTTAAAGACTGTCAGTCACTCTGTGAATTCTTCTGATAAGTAATTCTGTGTTCACTTCGCTGGACATATTAACAATATCATCTGGAGAATATATTAGCAATAATTATAATGATATAGAGTATGGAGACTTGTTTATCCTCAGAATTTTCTCTTATTTTATAATTTTATACAGCATATTATTATGGTCTTTATGACCTACACATTCAAGCACACACACACACACACACATATATACAAGTGTATATATATATATGTGGTTGGCATCCTTTTTGTCTCAGAAGACAATAGAGTTGCGCATAAAATAGTCTAGTCCGGCTTTTACATTTCCTGCTGTGGCTGTGTAGTCCTATCCTGCACACAGTTTCTGGGCAAGAGAATGACTATGTCACTGCTTGTAGGTCAGTAATTTTCAGAGAAGACAGATATGCAAATACAAACACACACACAGAAGCATTCAGTGCAAACACACACACAAAGTGGTTGGCATTAGGAATTGGTGTCCAACCAGAGAAAAGCAGAAGTTAAAATGATGATGATGATGATGTTTGTGTCTATATATGTGTGTGTGTGTTAGCGACACCCATGCAATGCCATGAAAAAGCACCCCACTCTTTAAAGTGGTTGGCATTAAGAAGAGCATCCAGTCATAGAAACCATACCAAATCAGTGGTTTCTGGTGCAGCCCCACCTATCATCCAGCTTGCCAGCTCTGGTCACACCCCCAACCCATGCCAGCATGAACAATGGATGTGAAATGATGATGATATAGGTGTGGCATGGCTGTGTGGTAAGAAGTTTGATTTCCAACCACATGGTTCTGGGTTTAGTCCCCACTGCATGGCACCCTGGGCAAGTATCTTCTACCATAACCCCTGACCGACCATAGTCTAAGTGGATTTTGAAGCCTCTCGTGAGCGTGTGTGTTAATGCTTTCTTGCCTTGACAACATATGATAATTGTAAACGGGTGTCACCATTATGCAAGCGGTATTTTTCGTTTCCAATCTTCCAAGTGTCTGGTAATGGGGAAATATTACTTTACTTGGAAACAGTTGAGTATTGAGACGTAGGGCATCCGGCCATAGAAAATCTGCCTTAAATTCAGTCTGATCCATGCGAGCATGTGAGAGTGAACGTAAATAGATGTTAGATGATGATGTAGTTCACCCCATGCCAGCAGGGAAAACGGACGTTAATTAGTGATGATATATGCATACGCACAATATGTATATTTCGATGATGATAATTCCTGCTATAGTCAAGCACAAGGCCTGGAATTTTGGAAGAAGGGACTAGTTTATTACATCGACTCCAGTGTCCAACCGGTAATTATTTCTTCGACCTCGAAAGGGATAGAAGTCAAGGAAATGCCTCTAAGCATTAATGCTCGGCGTGTTAACCATTCTGCCAGCCCTCTGCCTTACACACATATACAGGCATAATCTGCTTATCTTTTACTTGTTTCAGTTATTAGACTGCGGTTATACTAGAGCACTGCCCTGAAGTATTTTAGTCGAACGTATATCGACATATAGCTATGTATTATATAATTTTAAAAAAATCTTTTAATGAGAGGCGAAAGTAATAGCTATGACCTTCTCGTAGCATCCCCGAGATTTAATGGGTGGAAGATAGCCACAAACCGAATAAGCCGAAAGGCACCTAGGGAGCAGGGGATAATATTAAAGTGAACCTTAGATTTAATCCGAAATCACTGGAAGTGATGGTATCATTGATAATCATACCTATGTTTAATTTATATATCGTATATTTTATTATTTTATGTCTATCATGTGTATATTATACATAATGGTGTGTATGTATATACATATACAGAGATAAATACGTTCGTTCATACTCATAAATGCATACACACAATGTGCGCGCGTGTGTATATATATATATATATATATTATATATATATATATATATAATCTAGAGAGGGAGAGGTATGTTTTGTTATAATAAAAACAATTGTACATTAAATATATATATATATATATATATACATATATATATATATATATATATATATATATATATATATATATATATATATTATATCACCGTGACCGACCAGGATATCAGATGTTGCTACACATCGCTGGTCACAATGAGCTTCGCATTGTTTAAGACTTCAAATGACGCCACCCCGCTGGCTAAGCGAGCAGGCCAAAAATATATATATATATATACACACACACACACACACATATGCGTATATATATATATATATATATATATATGTATATATATATACACACACATGCACGGAGGGTTGGTGTTAATATATGTATATTTAGAAAATTTTAAAAAATAAAAAGAATCTTGTTCCCTTAAAATATTCATCAATAAATTTCGCGGAATATTTTTTCTGAATATTTTTCTGTGCGCGCAATTTCAAGAGCGAAATGTTAGTAGTAACGTATGATAGAATTCGGTCAGGTTTGCTGCGTTTTGATTGGCTGAAACATATGAGCTGAGTGAATATCAACCAATGAAATCATCTCACCATTTTTGTCACCTTACAACTCGTGGGAAGTGAGACATGTTTCTCAAAAATTCTTCACATAGCTCTGACATTTTTGCTAACAAAATGTTATTGTGTTCAGTGGAGGATTTTCTAAAAACATCTTTCAGTTATTAATTTTTCTCCCCTCCCCTCTCAACAATATGCACTCCTTCCATGTGTTGTGAATTTGACAACGACTTGTTTACTGGCACAAAAATAGTTTTGTTGTTGGTGTTGTCAGAATTCAGAGGGCAACTGGTTAGAAGAGAAACGGCTGACAAGATGCCCTGTAATAATTAATTACGTGTCTTTATTATGTTGCAAGTCTCATCTGGCTTGATTTTCGCCTTTCCCTGCTGCTAACCTATCCTTAAAACTTAGCAGTCATTATTATCAGAGAGCAGCCGTGGACGAAATTAGCTAATTTTTTTTTTTAAGTTCAAATCTCTCTAAAGATAACTCTATGATCTTTCATCCTCTTGGGATCGATAAAATAAATCTGTTATATACTGGGTCCAAACAAATCCCTTATGTTTTCAAAAAGGAAAGGAAACTTACAGAAAACATTTTTATGTAACTAAACACAATAATTAAAATTTAATTGCTTTGCGTAATTTCTTGGGCAATTAAAAGAATTAATTAAAAGATTTAATGCTTTGATTTAGCGTTTATAAAATGAAGTGAAATAACTTTTTATCTAGATTGATAGAATCGTTAGATAATTGGACAAAATGCCTTACTATATTCTTCTGGCTCTACATTCTTAGTTCAATTCTCGCCGAAGTCAACTTTACCTTTCATCCAGCTACTCTCAGAATTACTGGCTTTGTACCTATATTACAAATTATTGCATGAATGAGCTGGATAATAAAATCTTGTCATATTTAATTTGTCTCTTTAGATCCTGTTGAAGTCAATGTCTATGGTTTTCTCAGGGGTCGATTAAACGAGTTCAGGTTAAACTTGACTAATCCTGACAAACTCGGGGTTGAGTAATGGATTTTTCCAAACTACTGATGTTTAGGTTTTGAAAAAATGGCAGAAATGATATATTATATTTTATCATTGTTACTGATACGACGTAAGTTTAGACCTAGTTCATACTTGTTTGATTTCATTAAGTGCTTAGTTCTGTTGTTTAGGATTATCCTACTGTGACACAGTAGGGAAAACCAAAGAAAACTAACCTACAAATACCTGTAAAACATTGAGTACAGAAGGCCGTGATTTATTTAACTTTCACTGTAAATCTACTTCTCAAATATATTTTTGTTTCTCCATGTAATTTAAATTGCAACATGTCTTATTTTCATATTGTAACATATAAACATGTGCATCTTTAAAAACATTGTCATTTTATAAGATTTTGCTGGCAAATTCTTAGGTTAACATAAAAATTTATTTACTCGAAAGAAAATTACCGGAGAACTTTCTTCTATTCTTCCAAATCTTTTAATTGCATTTGAATAATACGAAATGTAAGCTTTTTAGTTTTGGTGTCCACTGCCAATGAATTTCACCTTATTCTGCAGACAGGCTTTCAGAGATGTATTACTCTATCCAGTATCCCGCTTTGAAAGTCATACGGGACAGATATATAAGTTCGGTATTGCATGGTTTTACATCGATCTGAGATTAATACAAAAAAAATAAAAACTGTCGATCAACTGTAAGTTGTGTATATCTCGTCCCTTCCCCTAATTTTTTTAATTTGGGAATATTATTATGAGAGCGGTAGATGCATGGATCTGTAGATTTTCTCGGAAAAATGTCTTGTATTTGAATTTGGAATGTATTAGTTTGGAAATAATTGTTCTAGGCATTCTTTCATTAGAAGCAGTATCCCTAAGCATACTGACTTCAAGATTGCCTTTCATCTTTATGAAGTCGATAAATAAGAACCAATTACCATTTCTAAAGAACGTAAAGCCATGAAGTCACGAGTGCAGGCCATTGTGCTCAACTTGTCTGTGTCTAGCTTACCAGACTTGATCTCATTAAAATACATCAATTAAGGTAAAATAAAATCACTTTAGTTTTTTTTCCATAGTAATTCTATGTCAAATATGGAATGTCCTTCAAGGGGAGTCATTTAAAACGAAGGTGAGGTCAGACTATAATTATTTTGTGGTATTTATGGTCTTTTATGTTCTGACTTCCAATCCTTCCAAGGATTTTATGTTCCAATGCTTCCAAGACACCAAACTATTCCTTGTTGTTTCAAGTCAATCTCATAGCTTTAGTGAAGACATTAGAATAAAAATGTTTACTGCTCCTAATCCCATCGTGCCCAATAACAAAACCAGTAATGACTGTAAGTATGGAGTTTACCATTCCTTCTCTTTTGAATTCTATTTCTATGTCTGGCACCTTTGGCAAGTTTTCCAACCAATGCCTTGTGAAAGGAATTGATTGACAGAAATTGTATGGAAGCCCAAATGTAATATATTTGTGTGTGTGTGTGTTTCTTGAGTGCAGATGCGTGGCTGTGTGGTTAAGTTCGTTGTACAACCATGTGGGATTTTGGATGTGTTCTACTTAAACCCTGGGTTAAACCAATGTCATGTAAGAGAATTTGGTCAATGGAAACTGTACAAAACTTGCCATGTGTGTGTGTTTATATTTCACACCATTGCATGTGCAATGTCCATTTTTCCCTGCTAACATGACTTGATGGGGGTTGATTTTGAGGTAGGATTTCATGGCTGGGTGCTCTTTCTTTTGCCAATCTCTACCTGTTTTCCAGGTAAGGGATTTTTATATTTCACAGGTGTTTGAAAATGCAGAGCAACTAGTCATGATGCCAACATGAGCACCACAGGTTTGGTACCATTTCCATCTACCAAAGTCACTGAAAGTCTTGGTCAGCCTAGAACAGTAGTAGAACATCTTATCCAAGGTGCTGTACAGTGGGACTGAATCCAAAACCATACAATTCTAAAGTAATTTTCTTAATTGGCACCATTTGAGAAGACAAACATAGACAACTTTTGAAGCATTTTTAGAAAACAAGTGCGCAAAGAAAATCTACAGCTTGAACCGTCATCTTTGTCCGAGTTCACACTGAATTTAATAATGTATAAGTCCTGTGTAAATGTGATTGAAGTTGATTAATGAAAGTTTTTCATAATTTTGAATTAGTTGATAATGATTAAGCTTGTTTTCAAAGTTTAAATCTGGGTATGTAACATCATTTAGTTTGCTTTGATTTAAACTGATTGAAAGCTGCAACAGTGAATCTCCAGATGATTTAGTTTTTTGGTGATGGCTATCACTGTTAAAAATAGTTTGAATCCCTAAGTATGTTGTATTGTAATAACCTCGTATAGTACTGTTTCATTTAGTGAGACAATTTTTATTAAGAATGTATCTACAGTATTAACTGAGCTATTAACATTTATTTGCTGTCTGTTTTATCTCTGCTAACAAGGATCAGATGGTACTTTGTGCATAGATTCTGAATTAAACTAGTTTTACATATAATTACTTCTAGAAATCTTGTTTTCAGTAAATTTTCGTTTGTTTGTAAAATAGAATGTCTAAGGCACTAGTTTCATTTCTATTTCTAGTTTCTACTAAAAATAGTTTGTTACTACACTAATTGTCCCGATTAATTTTGTTATTAATGATGTTTGTTGAATTTTATAGGTAATGATAGGATATTTTGGTTATGCACAACCACACTTAGAAAGTTTATCTATGAATCAGTTTTTTTTTTTTATTTCTTCAATCTACAATTGCTAATATTCATGGAAATAGTCTCAAATGTCCTTTGAAGTTGCAGGTCTCCTTGTTAGCCATTTCCCCCTTTGCTAAGTTCTCCATACAGGAGAACATCCTCCTTTTCAATTGTCTTTTGTTTGACAAATGTAAGCATAGAATCTTAACTTATTGATAGTTCTTGTAGGGTGAGTTCAGTCCTTGCCTGTTGTATGAAAGGTGTTTCTAAGCCTGGATAAAGGGATTGGTATATCAGTCTGATTGTTCTCAATTGAATATCTGAGACTATAGAAACCACCTGGAACCTAGTCTCTTGATGATAATCAAGGGTGTTGATGGATGGGGTTTCTACAACTTGGCTCATCACTCATGCTGAGCTTAAAATCTGTTCATGCTTTGTTAAAGTAATTCATGCATGGCTTTAACTCCTTTACTCTAAATGCTGAGAGCAGTATTGTGTGATAACAAGAACTTGGTAAAAGACACTGGCTAAACTTGGTCTTTTGCCTCTCACTTCATACTGAAGGATTTTTATTTTTTCAGTATCTGAACTGAAACTTATTGAAATCGAGTGAACTGTCCATGTTGACAAGACCAATGACAATATAGAACAGTAGTTTCATGAGAGAGAGAAATTATCATATAGATCGTCTTTAGGGTAAACAACACAGTTTCAGATTGATTGCTGCAACAAGATTATAAACACATGCTAAGAATTTCTCAATAATGCTGAATAGGGGAGATAACAATGTTCGCCTTGTAGTTGCTCTTCTCACCACTGTTTCGAAGAAGCTGGTATCTAACACAATCTTCTGTTGTAATAACTTGCTTTCTCATGATTATAACTTAACAATCATTTATTCAGTTGGTAAACAGACTCTCATGACTTATAAACTCAATAATTTATTTTCATCAAGAAATATGTGCATATATACTGTGCACCAATTTTCAATTTTACAGCAATCAAAGATTCTCTTAGTTGTAACTTTCAATATCTTATAAATAAAATTTAGTCATTTCTATATTAAAGTAATTTATTTAGACAACAATAAAAAAGTTTATTTGTTTATTTACAGTTAACGCTACGTGTGGACCCACAGAGTCTTCTTGTGACAATGGACAGTGCATTCCGCAAAAATGGGTTTGTGATGAAGAAATAGATTGTAATGATCGATCTGATGAAAACCCTAAAACATGTGGTAAGTACAATCTTATGAGTTAACAGAATTTGATGTGATTGGGTATTTATTTGGGAAATTAAACAAATTAATGCAATATAATTATTGATTTAGCCTTCATATAAAATAACGAGGAAACAAGCAGTATTTCTGCTAATGGATATAGTAAAGTGTGAAGTCTGGCAGAACAAGCAGATGCGAGTCACCTCGGTTCAGTTGGCTCTCTCTCCAATTATGTTGGACTTGTTTTGATTAGATTAAAGGAACTCCCTGTCAAAATCATTGAGCAAACAGCTCTGTGCTAAACAGAATCATATCCAATAATTTTTCTGACATTTATTCATTTAATGTGATGGTGTATGGAATAAATGGGCAGAAACCAAACTCATTCAAATATGAGTTTAAATATTTAAATACAAACTGTTCTTGTTGATACCAAAGAATATATTGAGTTCTGCAAGCTAAGGAGCCTCATCATGACTGATTGATCTGCTGAAATTTTTTTTGTTTCTCTCTTTAAAAAGAAAAACTTGCTACACTGTCTCGGATGCAGGGAAACGTATGATGGACACTGCTGAAATATATTTGATCTGTTGGATCTGGGCTGAGCTGGGAGGAAGATAAACAGTAACAAACTAAATATGTATCAACTTCATGATATTTTCTGTACAAAACCTGAACTCGTTACTTTTCTATTAATTTTTTAGCTGAACGAAAATGTGCAGATGATCATTTCTCTTGTGAAAATGGTTTGTGTATCACAGTTGACTGGCTGTGTGATGGACAAAATGATTGCCCGAATGGATTAGATGAAAAAGACTGTGGTATGTATTAACATTTTCTGATATTTCTGTCCTCAACCTAGCAAAAACATAATTCCAGTGCTTGTCCTAGCTGTTAAAACTCTAACCCTCTACCCACAATGGAATATTGCTCTCATATCTGAAATTGTGTTGCTGCTGTACATACATGGCTGTGACTCCTCATTGCCTCCTTTTCTAACACTTCTACAGTGACCTCAGGATCTCTTCTCCTATATTGTGTGCATATCCAACCCCAAGCTCCACTTACTGCTGCACCTAATCTTTTTTCTCCATAATGCCATCTCACTTTAATTCTCTCTCAGTCCATGATTTTCCTGCAGCAACTTGCAATTATTTCGGAGGATAATTAACTGTGGCAATCTCTCCATTCTTGCAGCAGATCATGAATAGGTTATGGCTACTACCATGACCACCATTTGAAACCAATGGAAAAAACTTTTTTATTCAAATTGATTCTGTCTGTCTATCTAACTCTATATATACATTGTATATTTAGAAAGAGAGAGAGATGTATGTGCTATCTTTCTAGCTATTCATGTACGTATCTGCTGTCTACATCTCTATGTCTGTCTGCAACTTACCAATTGTTTTCACTTCTCCAGTTCAAGACAAGTGTCTTCCGAAGGAATTTCGCTGTAGCAATGGTGACTGTATCAACAGTGGATGGGTTTGTGATGGAGAAAATGATTGTGCAGATGAGTCAGATGAAAAAGGCTGCGGTGAGTTTTCACTATTTTCATAAAATACTTTAAAATTGGTGTATTTCTGTAATTTTATATTTCTGTCATCCAAAAATCGACATCTCGCACCTGGTCAAGTGTCAACTACTTTAGCCTTAGGTTGACCAATTTCCTTATGAGCAGAATTTGGTGGATAGAAATTGTGCAGAAGAGACCACTGTGCGTGTGTGTGTGTGTGTGTGTGTGTGTGTGTGCGCGCGCACACACACACACACACACACAAACTCCATCTTCCAGTGTGACATAGATTGAATAGTTTGATAAGATCTGATGAGTAGAAGGACTGCATCATGCTTCAGTATTTGTTTTGGCATAGTTTCTTTGGCTGGATGACCTTCCTAGCTCCAATATGTGTATGTGTGTGTATTTTTACTATTTACAAAGAAAAGTTTGATAGTGATTTTAGTATTTTGACTCACCAGCTGTCATCAGGCTGATGGTAGCTGCAAAGCCAAAACTTGAAGATACGGTCAATCTTTTCCATGTAAAAATTAACATGTACACTACTAATAAATATTGAGTACTCCTTCAGAGATACTGGGCTCCATATGATCAGTTAAACTATTGACAGCAGTGCTCCGGCATGGCCACTCACAGTCCAGTGACTAAAATTGGTAAATAGATGAGTGTCTCTTATTTTTGCTGTTAAAAAAAAGTTACAACCTGAAAATGCTTAGCAGTATTTCATTGGTTTCTACATACTGGGTCCAAATTCTGACTCAGTCAACTTTACTGTTCATCCTTTTAAAGGACGATAAAATAAATACCAGTGTAATTAACTTACTCCCTTCCACAAATTTGCTGGCCTTGTGATAAAATTAGAAGCCATTATTACAGAACTGATACATTCCTTATTTTCAGAACCTCATACATGCCAGCCTGATGAATTTGAGTGCGACACTCATACTTGTTTAAATCCAAGCTGGATATGTGATGGCGACAAAGACTGTTCTGACAATGCTGATGAAAGTAACTGTACTACAATCAACAATGAATGTACAAGTCTGGATTTTATTTGCAAAAATGAAATTTGTATCACTAAATCCTGGAAGTGTGATGGGGATGAGGACTGTCTAGATGGAAGTGATGAAGTCAATTGTAAGTATTTTCACTAAAATTTTTGTATGAAGGGTTTGGGGTGGTTGAAGCAATAGTCTGTGCTTTTTGCTGCAAAGTGTCTCTATTAGCAGGGGTCTGTGGCCTTCACGGTTCCTTAATGAAGTTGATGCAGTTGCAGTCAACAACTACAAGACATGTGCAGAGAGTGAATTCCAAAAGGTTTATGTTTTGAGGCAGTAGGACTGGGAATGGTGGTGGTGGTAGAAGGAGAACAATGAGATACGGGTCAGGTAGACTTATGTGGAGGTGACATGAGATCAATGAATCTGAGGAACAGAAACTGTTGTAGTGGAAAAGAGGATCCAGTGAGAACAAATGGTAGCTTTTATATGATCCCTGTCTTAGAAAAATATGACAAAATTATAGTAAATTACTTTATTACATATAAGTATATAACTTACTTTTCTGATCTTGCTCTTCTGAATATAGTTACATTCTTGGAACTGGGAAAATAAAAGTAATATTTAGTTCTTGTGCACATTTGTTCTTATGCACACACATAATTTTTAGGGAAAATTGCATATTATACTTGAATAAACACTTTGTGTGTGCGCATATATATTGATGGCAGTGTTTGTGTGCGTGTTGATTATTGACATAGAGTAATTCAATGTTGAGCATCTCGTATTCATTTCAGGTACGCACACTTGTGATAATGACCATTTTCTTTGTGAAGAATCAAAAGAATGTCTTCATAAATTACTTAAGTGTGATGGTTCTGTTGATTGCGAAAGTGGTTCTGATGAAAAAGATTGTGGTAAGTTGTTTTTTCTCTTTTTCCATATTGGAAATTGAATCTGCTAACTCTCTTTATCTTGCAACATTTTTCATTTTCTTCTTATTTATTCCTTCTCCATTCCCCTTTCTCTCTTCTTCATCAACTTAACCACTTCTTGCTACAATAACCCTCTACTTATATATATATGTATGTGTGTGAGTGAATGATTATTTTACATGTGTTGTTTCCATGCTGCTGTAGTTTAGACAGGTATCAAACATCATTTTCCTTACCGTGTTGATTCCTTTCACCACAGACAGTATTATCGAACTGAATGTAAACTGTCCAATGCTGTTGTTCTGTGTGTCATTATTTTGCATCACTAAAATAATTTATTCTTTTTTCTGTAACTGATGCAATGGCAGAAAATCTATCTGTGATAACAGTTATTGTTGTTATTGGAAGTTCCAGGCTAAATAGTTCAGCTGTGTGACTCACAGTCAGGCATATTTAGTAATATTGATTTCAAATTTTGACACAAAGCCAGCAATTTTGGGGGATGGGATCGAACCCAGTATTCAGCTAGTACTTGTTTTATCAACCTCAAATGGCAAGGTCAACCATGGCAGAATTTGAACTCTGAACTTAAAGACAGACAAAATATCTATTTCTTTACTACCCACAAGGGGCTAGACACAGAGAGGACAGACAAGGTCAGACAAGCGGATTAAGTCGATTATATCGACCTCAGTGCATAACTGGTACTTATTTAATCGACGCCAAAAGGATGAAAGGCAAAGTCGACCTCAGCAGAATTTGAACCCAGAACATAGCGACAAACGAAATACCACAAAGCATTTTGCCTGACATGCTAATGATTCTGCCAGCTTGCTGCCTTATGGCATATTTCATAATATTGATTTATTAAATTTAATTACATTATACAATGTATTAACCACCTTCACTCTTGTTTATGCAACCACTTAGAAAGTACAATAACATGCGCACCAATGAATAAATGGTATCTCAGAACTGTGAGAGCAATTAAGTGAAATAATATTTATTCCAACTTGTGTATGTGTGAGATACTAGTCAAGTCTTGCATTTCTACCTGATCAGGTGACAGGTGATATTATCTCTGTCAGATCTATTTATAACAAACTTTACCTGTCAGGTAGGACAATAATATTATCACATCCATCAGTAAAACAATGTTACCATTTTAGAATTTAATACCATAACTACTGGCTTAGAATTAAGTCTAAATACTTGACAAAATGCTAAGACATAATCATACATGTAGTGCTAGTTGTAGTGCTAGTTGTAGATAATAAGTGTCAATGTGTTAATTGCGTATTTGTGATTATAATAAAGTTAATGAAATCAACAGTTTGGGTGGTTTCAAGATAAGACGTATTTGAAAATATCAGGGTGCTACATTTAGGTCAGGTGAAAGGAGGACAGAATAAATGGTGCCAGATCCATTTTCAAAGAATTGTCATTGAATATGTGAAGACAAGGAGACCAAACACTTATGCACATACATGTGACAGGCTTTTTTCAGTTTCCATTTATCAAATCCTTCATGGTTTTAATCAGCTTGGAGCCATAGTAGAAAAATACTTGTGCATGGTGCCACACAATAGGACTTAACCCTAAGTTATGTTACTGGGAAGCAAACTTTTTAATCATACAGCCATGCTTGCACCTAGGTATTAGACAAAACATGTGAGGGTCCCCATCTTTCTATCCCAGTTGTTCCTCTTAACCAGACATCCTTTTACAGTGTTCGTGTTTTTTCTATCCCTGTTGCTAAAAATCAACTATATTTTCTCTACTTTTTGTCTTGTCTCCACTGTATCTACTGCCATACAAATGTATCCAGTTGATGGGGACACAGGTTTATAAATTGCTATAATCTTTAGAGAGGCAGCTGAGTGAATTTTATTTATTTGTTTCTTTATTATGTTTATTGTTTGTACCCATTCTCTAAATATATAGATATATATATATAGAGAGAGAGTGTGAAACACATATACACGCACACGTTTTCTTGTTTATGGCTAACTATCCAATCTAATGATGACCATCTTGTCCTTCATTTGTGGATCCTTTCATCACTGTACACCCCAGTCCTTAATTTACAGCTTCTGTCACAAGTGGGGCATGGTTGGAGAGTCCAGGTTTTACTCTGCAGCCATGATTCTTCTGATAAGGCTGCATCTGTTTCTTTTCTAAATTTTCTACACTTCTCTGGCAATGACTTTTAGACTTTTGAAAGCTTGGTTGATGTGTGTGCGTGTGGCTATTAAAACAAAAATGTTTTTCTGAAGTAATTTCTTTTTTCTTGTTTTATTCTATCTTGGAATTTTGAATTTCTTTTTAGGCTCCTCAGAAAATACGTGTACAGATAGAACATTTGATTGCTATGGCGATAAAAAGAAATGTATTCCATGGAATAAAGTGTGTGATTTCCGTAACGATTGTGGCAACTGGCAAGATGAGAACGATGATTTTTGTCTGGGTAAGTTATTTTGATGACTCAGCAAATTTGTTTCATCTGACCCAACAACAATACAGACAACATCTCTTCATGGTTTCTTCACATCTCAATTGTTGTTTATTGTAGTTTAGATTCAATAGAATTCAGCTAATCTAATATCTAAAATATATTTTATTTTTTCAGAAAAATACCCCTGCAAAGATGATAATGGTGGATGTCAACAACAGTGCATTTCTTTGCGTCATATGCACCGCTGTGATTGTTTCACTGGTTTCAAGCTTGTTGGCAACTCCACTTGTCAGGGTACGTATTGTTATTATGATGGTCAAAAGATTGGTTCCAAACTGCTTTCTCTATAATGTATATCCATATAATCTGTTGACAGAGGAATGAAACTCTGTGTGTGTAGATAACGGAATGTTTTGTATTGCTACTGGTCATACCACAAACTCTAATTTCACCTCTATAATAAATGTCTATACTCTAATTTTTATGTTGAGTACTTTTCCTTGTAGTAAACTTGAATGTGCATATAAATGTGTGTGTGTTCATCGTTATTTTGACATCCATTTTTACACATTTGCATGGGTTGGATGGAATTTATTGAGGCAGATGTTTTGCAACCTGTTGCCAGCCCTCACCTGTTTCCAAGTAAGGTAGTATTTCCCCATGGATGGGCATGGTTTTTGCAGGTAAGACTGACATTCATCTACCAAGCATTGTCAAGACAAGGAGAGATGAACATATCCTGAAGCCTTACTTCCCTGGGCATGGACACATTGAAACTCCGACGTCTGGCAGCTGACTTGGCAGACACCCATAAAATTATCAACTATCGTACAAACAATAACTCTGAGCACCTTTTCAAACTCCACCCATCTAACACCCGTGGACATATTTACAAAGTCAGAAAACAGCACAGCTCCCATGACTTCAGGAAACATTTTTTCATGCTGAGAGTTGCTGAAGCATGGAACAAACTGCCGGCATCAGTTGTTAGTTGTCAGAGCACTGCATCCTTCAAAACTTCCATGTTTTCTGAGATTCGCCAACACTACACCTGATTTTCTCCCCTCCATACACACACAAGCATGTATCTGACTCATACATTGTTCGCTTTCCAGACATTTGTACATTACTGCATGTACTTTATATGCACTTTCTGACAAGTTGTGGTGCACCTGAGCACTGTATACAATAATTTCATTATTTTTACACTCATACATACATGCAAACATATGTATGACAGACTTTTTTCTGTTTCTGTTGACCAAATCCACGTATAAGTTTTTGGTTGGCCTGGGGCCATAATAGAAGAAATTTGCTGAAGGTACCATGCAGTAGGACTGAACCTGAAACCATATGGTTAGGGAAGCTAACTTTTTAACCACACAGCCACCTCTGTGTGTGTGTGTGTGCATGTACACACACACACATGTATGTATATAATTGCATATGCTTCCTATTTTAATGTCGCCTTTTTTTTCTCTCTTGTAGATGTAGATGAATGTGAAATCTTTGGAACTTGTTCCCAATTATGTGAAAACCATGTTGGCTCCTACAAATGTAGTTGTCTACAAGGTTATGAGTTGCACGATCGAAATTCTTGCAAGACAGTTGGTAAGGATTCAAATATTTTTTTCATATTTTTACTGTATATTTCTACATTTATAGCATCGTTTATTGTTTATGAAAGCCTAAAAATTGCTGTGGAGTTAAGGACATAATATTTTATGACACCTCTTTACCCTGAAATGAACTTTTGTCTCCCTTCAGAGCCAACTAAATAAATATAGACAAAGTATTGGGGGTTGATATAATCAAGCATATACTTCATGTTGGTGCTCCAGCATGGCTGCTATTCAATGACTTCAGTAAAAGAATAAAGATATTTGTTTATGATACAGATTTTTAAAGTTATATGTAGTTATTTTCAATTTATCCTTTAAAATATTTAATAGTGTAAGTTCCATAAAAAGTTTTTTCATCTCTTTATATCACATTTAGATGAGGTATAATCATATTTTTAAAATATCTTTGAATTTGAGAAATATTGAAATGTTTTTCTTTTAAATTTTGTAGGTCCTCGGCCTTGGTTGATTGTGTCAAATAAAGCTGATGTGCGTAAATTACAGCTTGGAACCCATAAATACAAACTAATACATTCAAAAAGTGACAATGCCATTGCTCTTGACTTTGACTATGCAGAAGGGATGGTTTACTGGACTGACATTACTCAAGAAAAAATTTTGAGGTCAGTAAATTTATGAATCTTGTTTAGTAGATATTCCAAAGTTTAAAACAAACAATTTTGATCCATACATGTAACTCCCAATAAATTTGTTGAGTGCCCTTCTTTTGTTTGTCCACTCACGTGTATATATATATATATATATATATATTGCAGTATAAATATATATACTAGTCAATCAACCTCAACATAATATATATCTACAGATATTCTGACACAATGCGCACACACACTCACACTGATGTGCACACACACACACACAGTTTGCTAAAACTCTTCATTGACTTGATAGCTACAGACTTGAAAATATTATCAAAGAATCCAAATACTTATTGCTTTTATTGATAAATATTCTTATGTGAAACTGATTTTAATTAATTGCAGAGCTCCATTTGATGCTGATGATGCAGTGAATTCATCGGAAACAGTTATTGGAACTGGCCTAAAACATCCAGATGGCTTGGCTGTTGACTGGATCCACCACAATATCTACTGGACTGATACAGGATTGACAAAAATTTTTGTAGCAAATAAATCAGGGCATCATGTTAAAACATTGATAGATCAGGAACTTCGTGAACCAAGAGCTATAGCTGTTGATCCTAAAAGAGGGTAATTTTGTTTATTATTCATTAGTATTAATTATTGTTGCCGCCACAACCATCATTGCCTCTTTTTCAACTATTTCGATTACTTCTCAAACCATCCTAATTTCAAAGTGTTTGACAATTGAGGATTATTTGTTGAACAACAATGAATTTTGAAAACTTCAAAGGGCTTAGAACAGTTTACAGGCCAAAGAATCACAATGAAGAACAGCAGCTGCTATTATTATTGGTGAGGCTGTTGATGGATTTAAATTAAATAAGACTTATTTATAAAACATAGCTTAAATAACTCAATCATTTTCTAAACCATTAGACACAGGAAACAAAAAAAAAAAACCAACTAAAATGTTACTTGAAATACCTAAGTTGAAATTTGGAAGTTCATTTAAAAAATTTTGTTTTATAAATGATTGTTTTAGAACCATGAAGAAACATTTTGTCAGTATTGCTCTGATATTTTCAAAGTTTGCCCAATGTTGATAGCTGCAATGCTTTATCTGAACATTATTTTAAAAATCTGATATTTTCACAAATTATGACTGAAGAATAATGTGTAAATATCTTGATAGAATCATCTCAAAGGCAAATTTCAAGACTGTTAAATTGCTAAATGGACCAAGTTCTTTGTCATCTTAATCCATTCACAAATGGCAAATTTCTGAAGATTTGTTATTTGATGGTCAAATGATAGATTTTGGAAGTTTATTATCTCAGAAAATCACTTAC
>NC_043009.1:20748064-20750564 GCF_006345805.1 Octopus sinensis | reverse complement strand
GTCAAAAGCTTTTGCAAAGTCCAATAAAACGATGTCAACAGCATCACTATCATCGAGGATGCGCGTCACCAATTCTTCCATTACCAGTAAGTTGGTCAAGCATGGTCTCTTCGGCAAGAAGCCGTGTTGGGAATCAGAGATAGAGGCTGTGTTTTGGAGGTGGAGCATCATACTTTTCTTAAGGATGGTTTCGAACATCTTGCATATATATATATATATATATGTATATATATATGTATATATATATATATATATGTATATATATAAATGTATGTATATATATATATGTATGTGTATATATATATGTGTATGTGTATATATATATGTGTATATATATATTTGTGTGTATATATATGTGTATGTTTATACATATAAATCCTTAAAAATGTTTCAGCTCGAAGGCTGCGGCCATGCTGGAGCACCACCGCTGAATGAGGTACACTAATATGTGAATCCACCTCTGATACGTGGCACTTGGTCGACAAGGGAGTTCGATGCCGCTGCCCGCATCTGTGTCTCCTGTCGTGAGGTAGGTTCATCTGGGACCCCCGACAAGAAGAGATCCACACCATGCAAGTTTCTCAGGGAGGATGTTAGTGAACTGTGGTCCTCTGAAACCCAAGCTGTTGCAGTATCTGGTCCTGTATTTTGATGGTGATGTTGGAATCTTTGGCACCATGCAGTGGCGCCTCGTTCTGCGGTTGGGGTAACTTTGAATGCCAAAGTTTGAGACAAGACCCTCCAGGATTTTCCAGATGTATATCACCGCATATCTCTCCTGCCTTCACTCTAGGGAGAAGAGTTTTAATACTTTCAGTCTTTCCCAGTAGCTGATATGTTGCATTGAGATGATCTTCTTTATGTAGCTTCTTTGAATTGCTTCGAGTTCTGCTGTTAGTTTTATATTGTGTGGTGACCATAGTTGGGAGCAGTAGACCAAGTGGTTGAGAACGAAAGTTTTCCAGAGGGCCGTCGGTGTCGCCTTCTCTCTTGTTCTGAAAGTTCAGAGAATCCATCCAGCTAGCCGTCTGCATTTTATCCCCAAATTAGTAATATGCACTTGGAAAGATGCATCATTGCTCATGTCAATGTCCAGGTCACGCACTGATTTTGACTCAGGGATTGCAATTCTTCCCGGGCCAGTGTATCCAGTCTGCATGTCATTTACCTTTGTGTGCCGGTAGCACAGGGCCTGGAACTTACCTGCATTAAACTGCATGTTGTTGTCTTCAGCCCACCTGTATGTTGTATCCAACTCCTGTTGCAGATGTGCAATATTTCCAGGGTTTTGTATTGTGTGGGAGACTTTTGTGTCATCTGCATAGCTAGCAAGGGTGGCCATCTTAGCAACTGAGGGCATGTCTGAAAGGGCCACTATGAACAGCAGTGGCCCCAAGACAGTGCCCTGTGGAACACCGCTTGTTATTTGTGTTTCCTTGGAGGTGGCTCCATTGCTCACAACTGCCTGCCTTCTATCTTTTAGGAAGTTGTACAGCCACTCTCCAAGTTTTCCACCTATGCCAAGACCACGCAGTTTGTGACAAATCATGCCGTGGTCGACTTTATCAAAGGCTTTTGCAAAGTTGAGATGTATCACATCCACATGTGAGCCATTTAGTAGCTGTTTTAACACCCAGTCATAGTGTTGCAGGAGCTGTGTTAGGCAGCTTCTACCTGGTCGAAATCCATGCTGGGTGTCAGTCAGCAAGCCATTTTCTTCAAGGAACATGATTAGAGTCTTGCGGACTATTTGTTCCATGACTTTGCTGATGTGTGAGGTCAGAGAGATAGGCCTATAATTTTTAGCATCTACTCTGCTTCCTCCCTTATGGATAGGGCATATTACCCCCTCTTTCAATTTGACTGGGAGCTTACCACTTGCAAGAAAGCTCAGAGAAAGAAGCTGAAGCGGTTTTGCAAGATCTTGTTTGTACGATTTGAGATGGATCGCTGGAAATCCATCAGGTCCAGCAGCTGAGTTTGTGTCAATCTCATCTATAGCAAGTGTGATATCATCATCTTCAATGTTGATGTACTCAATTTTTGCCTCTTTGGCCACAGGTAAAGTGGCAAAGAATTCTTCTGGGTTGTTTACTTGCCTGTGTCCTAGAGGTGTAGTGAACACACTTTGGAACTGTTCGTTCAGTATTTCACTTATCCTCGTGGGATTTCCTGTGAGGGAGCCATCTTTTTGGAAGAGAGGTCCTATTCTCTGGTGCACTGTGGCTGTCTCTTTGGCAAACTTAAAGAAAGCTTTAGGGTTTGACTTTATATTTTCTATTACCCAAGCTTCTTTATCTGCTCTCTCCTTTTCACGAGACTGATGCAGACTTTTCTCAATTTCCATTAGCATTCTCTCGAGCCGAGACTTCTCACCACTTTTGGTGTGCTTGCTCAGGTGGTTTGCAATCCTTGTCTGTCGTCTCATAAGAATCTTCCTTTCTCTAGGGATCCTGTTTTTGTGTGTGCTGGCCCTGCACACTGGGACATATTTGTCACA
>NC_043009.1:20698064-20743064 GCF_006345805.1 Octopus sinensis | reverse complement strand
AGTAGAATATTATATACAGTGTGTGTGTAAAGGGAGACTCTTTATAGACAATGTTACATCGATGTAATTATCTCAAGGTAAGATATTTTTACCTCTGATTGTATAACTTCATTAAGTTGTAGCAACATGTGTATTTGTGCTTCTACATTGAAATCCTGAAGTCAGTTTATCCTAGCAAAACCTATATTGGAATTCTGTCACACCAGATTATCTCTGCATTTCAGTTGTCTTCATAAAAAAGCACTAATGACTTTATTTTTATTATTATTGTTAAGGCAAAGAGTTGGTAGAATCGTTATAACAAGCAAAATGCTTACTCTCTTCCACCTTTACATTCTGATTTCAAATGCCACCAAGGTTGACTTTGCCTTTCATCATCTTGGGGTTGATAAAATAGTCCCAGTCAAGTACTGGGGTCAATGTAATAAAGTATTCCACTCCCCACAAATTCCTGGCCATGTGCCTATATTATTATTATTATTATTATTATTATTATTATTATTATTATCATTACAGTTTAGTTTGGGCTTAAATATTCTTTGTTTTGTATACTTTGGCTTGTATTATTGTTTTTGGTATCTTCTTCCTGTCTTTCACCAACTTTCCCAATCACTCGCAACAATATTCCAAAGATCACACTTTATTTCCATTCCTACATTTTAATCTTGGACTTTTTTTAATAAAAAAAAACTACTAATTTCCTTATTTTACCACAGCAATACTTTAAATTTTCTTTGGAAAGCAATTTTACTATACTGCAGCTGTTAAATCATCATTATTATCATCACCATTGTCATCATCATGATGTTTACATCTATATTTCTCAATAGTTTTGACCATTAACATGTTTTTCTATCTCTTCCTAATCTTTCCATCCATAATTTACTTTCTACTCTGCTACTAAACACTCGTCTGGTTGATTCTACATCAAAATGGTGGACTTTTGTTTTTGTTTTTAACTACTGGATGATTCCAACATTAAAACAATTTACTTACTGCTGCACCATTTCTACCCAAGTTAAACAAAATAAAACAGATCAAAGATTGTGACAACCTAACTTCACTGGCTCCCCAACTCATATTAATTTCACTTTCTGTGAATGAAATAGTGTATCTACGGCTAAATTATTTTAGTGTTTCTTTTCATTTTTAAGACTAATATGGTTTAATGAAGTTGCGTTTTGTGCTAAAACATTTCAAGTAACTAAATGGAGTGCCCCTAATTAGCTCAGCCTTTATCAACTGTTCAATTCCATTAACTGCCTTCGCAGTCCTGCCAGAGCCACATAAGCTGCTCTGAAAAAGTTATACTGAAACATCCAGGTTCCAAATAACACAAATTTTTTGAACATGGAAATTGATGTTTTCTTTAGAGTGAGAATGTAGTTTCATTATAGTTTGGGTTGATGGGAATTGTTTTCAAAGACTTTCCCTTTATCTAGTGATACATTATTAATATGGGTATAAACTATTATTAAAAATATTTTCTAAACTATATTAGAAACCTTTGTTTAAATTGTTAGAAATCCAAGTTATGTTCTCTAAGATATATTATTTAAAAGACTTCATACACAGGTGCTCTCTCTCTCAAATACACACACACACATACACATAGGTGTTAAGCTGTGGGGCCTAAAAATTGAATTTTGTTTCACTAAGCTGAATGCTTTTATAACTTTAATTAAAATTTATGTATATCCTAATTAATAAATTTATATTAAATGTATGCATTTTAATTTACTTGCTTGCATTGTCAACCTAATTTACAAATAACTGTCTCTTTAAGAAGTGTTTTTGATACTGTTACTATGTTACAAAGATGAATTTTTCTTATAGAATTGATCAAGTAGCAGTTCCTTATATGTCTGAGAGACAGAGGTCTCTTGTACGGAATGCCATCACTTTTGTTTCTAAAGTCTTCTCTCAATTGTATTGAATTTGATACTAGTTTATAAATCATGTCTGGTGTATATAGAAGGCGACTCAAAGAGTGGAAGGAATTTTATGGCAGGAGGAAGAAGAGGAGAAATAACATTTCAGGTGGTACTGTTCTTTGCGGAGAGAGAGAGAGGGAGAAAGATAGTCTTGGTGTTGAAGGAAAACTAAATTGTGAGAAGTTAAAGTGAGCAAAAATTATTATGTCTCTTTCTTCCTCATGACATAAAATATATTCCACTGTTTGAACTCTCCATATTCTTACAACTCTAGCTTCCTCACGATCCACTGTTCTACAATATATATATATATAGAGTCGCAGTGGTGTGTCTTTTAATATATCTTATTGATTTTTATATTTTAATGCTTTACAGATATTGCTGCTAACAGTTCAACTGTACTGACTAAATCTAATGTTTCTCTTACATCTAATACTACTACTACTACTCCTATTAAAATAAACGATTCCACTACTGTTACTATTCCTCCTCCTACCACCACTTCTATTACTACTTCCCATCCTATTAAAGAAAATAACACCCACATCCAACCAGCTGCTGCTGTTACTAACATCTCTACTCTCTCTAATGGTGAGCTTTTACTTTCCTATGATCTTGCTGTAAATATTGTCGTCTTCGTTGTCGTTATCTGGTAGATTTTGTTTTTCTATTAAAATGTTCCATTTGGTGGGTGGAAGGGAGGCGAATATAGTTTTGCACACAAACAACTGGAAGAAATCAACTCAGACTTAGTTCCTTTTCTAAATACTCCCCATTTTCAATTTTTAAATAATTTGGATTTTAAAGTTGTCCCCCTTGCCTTGCTTCACCAGAATTAACTAGATCTAATTAGAAATTTTGATAAATTAAACTGCATAAAGTAGTTCACCTGTTTTGTAGTAAGGTCTCCTGCTGCTGATGCTTATTTCATTGTATGTTTAAAATAATTAACAGTCACCTTATTTAACTGCTTGATTTTTGTATTATATATATTAAATTAAACAATAAAATGAGCATTTCATAAAATTCTCCATGTATTGGGCCTAAAAACCCCAGTTGGTTTGTGAATGTCTAAAGTTGTTTCTTCTATCATACAAAACATTTAAATTGAATTGATTAATATCCTCCTATCTTTACCTGGTCACTAGCCAAATCCATCTTCTGTATTTAAAAGAGAACTAGCACTATGACCCGGGTCATAGTGCTAGTACATGCATATACAGCTGCGTGCATGCACACATACACACGAGTACTGTCCAAATCTCCAACCACTCACATACAGCTAGCTGGCATTCAATTGGCATATCAAGTTTCGGGCATTTTGATTGGGTTTTGGATAGAAAATTCACAAAAAAGTCACTTCTATTGATATTTTTAATGGCTTTGCGGAGTGAATGGGGAAATGTAAAGATGTGCACGACCACCCTTGGACAGTTTTGAATAACCATAGAAAGTGCGAGCCCACTAGCTGAAAAATTGTGGATTTGTATAAAGGATACACACACACATACACAGACAGACATTTTGCCGTTTATACATATAGAGATATCTATAAATTTCAGGCGCTTCCCCTTCCTCCTCATTTAGTATTAACACTGTGATCGACTTCCATATTGAAAGTAAGGAATGCGGTTGTTGCGTCATTAGCACCAGAAAATTTGTGTTTAGCACCACAGCTAATGTTTACTATGTGATATGGCTAGTGTGAATGGGCAGATAGAACCCTCTCTTTATATATACATGCATGCATATATATACCTACAAACATATATATATATGCATTTATATGTAAACACCGTTTCGACCCTGTGCTTGAGGAGACCTATTGAGTCAAGTACATCAACATCAAAAATCAATGGAAATTGTAGTTGCGATCCATGCCGGTGGCACGTAAAAAGCACCCACTACACTCACGGAGTGGTTGGCGTTAGGAAGGGCATCCAGCTGTAGAAACACTGCCAGATCAGACTGGAGCCTGGTGCAGCCTCCTGGCTTCCCAGACCCTGGTCGAACCGTCCAACCCATGCTAACATGGAAAACGGACGTTAAACGATGATGATGATGATGTAGGTAGATAGGCAGACAGAGAGATTGATAAGATCATTTTCATCTGATCTCCTGTTTTAGCTTATTTACAAATGTCATACAAATTGCTCAGTTTTTTTCATGCGAGGCTAACTACATTTAATTTGTTAAAATCTTCACAGTTCATTCAGATATCTTTGTATTTTTGAAAGAATAAGGATCTTCTCTAACTACTGACCCTGGATACATCCTCTCCTGGGGTTGTTTTTATGACAGACCAGCTGGGACCTATGCACTAGGTCTCCTTATTCAATATTGTCTAAAAAAAAAAGGCAAGGGCCAAAAAATCTTTGTGCCAATGTTGTTACAGAACATAAATATCCCAAACAAATACAAAGCATTTCTTTTGAATATTTTTGCCAATCTTTGTCTTGTGGGTAACCATTGAAATATGAAAGGCAAAATCAGCTCCAATGGGATTTGAACTCACAACGTAAAGGAACAAAACTGAATGTTGTAAGACAATTAGTCTGTTCCTCTATTACTATGATATTGATTTCAGCCTGTCATACGTATTAGCTTTATTGAATAGTTGGTACCATATCTGTAGAGAGTTGTTGGTGCCTCAGCTGTAGAGAGTGGCTGGTACCACAGTTGTAGAGTGTGGTTCGTACTTCAACTATTGAGAATGTTTGGTACCTCAGCTATAGAAAACAGTTGGTTCCATAGATAAATATTATAAATCTAAAAGTTATTAGGTGACAACCATAATGTGTTGATGTAAACTTACTGTTTATTCAGTTAACCTTTTCTTCTAGAAATTTTTATCATAATTAAATAAACAAACTTTAAGTTAGTTCACGTATATTTGTAACATATTTTGACTTCTAAAGGCATAATCGCTGTAGTTTGCCATAGAGAAAATTTCTTGCTTATGGTAAATGTATATACACATCAGCTCAATGGTGCCCTCTCTAGGACTCCTAAATGCATTTCTGGGTGATTAGGCCTTCTTCTGTAGAGGACACCAAAGAGAGATAGCCCTCAACTGATTCGAATGTCATAGCTTTAGTACTAAAGACTTACTTGCGTGTGCCAACTGCATGATTACAACAAATGTATCATTGATAGCAGAAGCATGAACCATCTTGAGAAATAAGCAAATATGTTTCTGTCACTGCAACGACAAATGTAGAATTAAATATTAAGTTGGGAACAGGGAATTTGAATGCTTGCTTGGCAAGCTTTCATTTTCTAAATCCATATTCATTATTTTGTAACCTTAGAATACATAATATCTACCTAACCTGCAGATGGACCTTGTATTCTGAACAAGGCTTTCCTTTCTATTCCAATACCTTAATTGTCAGTTGGTGGTGATTGATTCCAAAGATCAATATTCTATCATTGAGGCATTCATCATTGATTCACTCAAGAATTTTTTAAATTAGATTTCTCTCTCTCTCTCTTTCCCACTTATACACACTCAAATACAATCTGATCCACATAAAACTGTATAGGATAATTGCTATGGTGACAGATGTACTTATGTTTAAACCAGGCAAATGATGATGATGATGATGATGATGATGGTAGTGATGGTGTTATTTTGATGATGATGATGATTGTTAATTACCACTCCTTATTTTTTTTCTCTCTCCAAACTTCTTTCACAATATATTTCAAGAACCACAATATTCAGGAGGTGGCACTGTGCCAGTCGAAAGCTGAATGTATAATAAAGGCCCTCTGTTATACTTTTATTATTTCAAATTTAGAATAAACTTTGTCTCTTGAGTTCCTTATACAGAGTCCAATTAATAGCCCAGCCCTAATTCATCCCTTTCTTGAAAGGGACACTATACTCTCAAGTATGAAAGAAGAGTTAATATTGTTTTTAGCTACATTGTACCTGTAATTGAAGAGTCCAACATTATTATATGCTGTCTGTGGGATACTCAGCCACTTATGTGTTAATTTAATACAGCACGGCTCAACCAATGGTACCTGCTTACAGTTGAGTAGACTATGCCATTAGCATTTAAAATGCCTTGGCACCTGAATTGCCAGGATCCAAATCTCCAATTGAGAAACTGTGCTAAGCTCAAATATATTTTGTCCATTGGATAGAAGCAGTTTGAGACAAGGTTAGGAACCCAACTTCACTGAGGATTTACCACCATATCATAGCATTTAATAATAATAATAATAATGCCGTGCCGGTGGCACGTAAAAAGCAGCATCCGTCCGTGGCCGTTTGCCAGCTCCGTCTGGCACCTGTGCAGGTGGCACGTAAAAAGCACCCACTACACTCACAGAGTGGTTGGCGTTAGGAAGGGCATCCAGCCGTAGAAACACTGCCAGATCAGACTGGGCCTGATGCAGCCTTCTGGCTTCCCAGACCCCAGTTGAACCGTCCAACCCATGCTAGCATGGAAAGCGGACGCTAAATGATGATGACAACAACAATATTAACAAACTATTAAATAGAAGTAAAGCAACACTGATTTTGGAGTGACATACTTATTTCAGCCAAATAGTTATTGTGCTGGCATGGAAAGTGGTCGTAAAATGATGAGGATGATGCGTGTGCACAAACTTTTTCCCCCTAGAGTAAACATGAATTTACTGTTCCATCATAACAAAGAAACTTTTGGAAAATTTTGATTTAATTTCTTTCTAAAAGCAGAAACCTAAATGAATTGTTGTGACTGTTAATTATAGAAATTCCAAACTGCATGCTTGTTTCAAGTAGTAACTGTTTTAGTTTCTTTTTTTTTTTTTTTAAACATAATATGCATGTAATTATGATGTTTGTCTATTAAGACTAGTTTTGTTGTATACTTTATGTAATTTTTGTTTTTAATTTCCTTTTTATTACAGATTCAGGCAAAGCCATTCAACCTGTTACGAATCCATCACATACAACAACTTCAAAGTCACAAGGTAATCACTTTTGGCCTCCAAATTGGTTAATAGAATTGCTTCTGTCCTCTACTGGAATCTGTTTTTATTTACACCTAACACTGATGCCTAAAATTTCGTATTGGTTTCAAATTTTGGCAGAAAGCCAGTATTTTGTGGGGAAGAGGATAGTTTGATTACATCAACCCCTGTTTTTAACTTATTTTTTCTCTATCCCCAAAAAGATGAAGGGCAAAGTCAAGTTTGGCAGGATTTGAACTCAAAATGTAGAAGACCTGGACCCCCCAATACTGCTGCTGCTGCTAAGCATTTCGCTCCATGTGCTGACGATTCTTCCTGTTGATCACCTTGCTAAAATGTCTTATTAAACATGTTCACTTAATACGGACGTTTCAACTCAGAATCTATGTTGCTAAAATACTGCCATTTATGGCATTTCGTTTGCCATTTCACCAGCTACTAATTAATTAGCAAAGTCTGTTTTAAATAACTTGTTCAGGTTTTCCTCAAATCAAAACTAAAGTTATGCATGTCACTCTCACACACATAGCGTCCTTCATCTCTAATCTTCATTGGAAACATTGGTGGCTTTTACATACCACCAGCCATTAGACTACAGCTAAGCTCTCTCTCTATCTATATATACACATATATATATATATACATACACACACACATTTTATATTTTATATTGTCACCATTTTATATTTTTAATTTCACACATATGCATTGTTTGTTTTTGATTTTGTCACCTACACAGTATAGTAGGGTCAGTTGGGCACTAACTGTGAGAAAAACGGCACCATGATGCAATTCACTCTGCCAGAAATTTGGAAACGACCTGTTGTACTGCTTGGCATTCAGCCAGAAGTGCCATTATGAACATTTCAGAGTGTTTGGGTGTCAGTCTGAGGACAGATGTACTGAGAGTGATAAAAATCAAACATCCAGTCAACATCATGGTGTTTGGAGTGATCATCTTCCCACATGGCCTCACACTCAACATGGAGGCCTACATCAAGTTCCTGGAGGAGGTAGTACTGCTGTGGGTCAAGAGGGTGGCTGCTGGAACACCCTATGCCTGGCAACAGGACTCTGCACCCACACAAGCAGAACCCAGTCATGGCTGTCGGACGATTTCTATGATTGCATCACCCCTAAACATCTGGCTTCTTAACTCCACAGACTGGAACCCCCTTGATTATTATTGTATGGGGCGCAGTTGAGTGAAAGCCCAACGAAATCCTTGTAACACCAAAGATGAACTGAAGGCAAAGATTATGGCAAATTAAACAAGGAGACCATCTATAAGAGTTGCAGGAGATTCCAAAGCCATCTGGAGGCTGTGGTTGAAGCCAATGGGGATTTTATTGAATAAATTTACTCTTTAAGTATTTCAAGATATTTTTATGTAATTTTGGTTAAGTCTATTTGTTAAGATGTGATGTCAGTGTTATTTTCATTTTTGCATAATTTAGACGACAGTTTTTTCTCTGCTCCCTTTGATATGCATGGAAATGTAATATTTACACATATATTCTGTTGTGTTTAGGTATTCCACCCAGTACTCGCTCACCTGTTCAATCAAGTACAATTACTCCAACAACACATGGTGATAATCAGTCAAATTCTGATTCATCAATCACTCAAGTATCAACAGGAAATAGCTTAAATCAAACAACTCTTGTTGTTATTCAAAAACCCAAAGAAACTGGCAAAATCACAGGAATTGTTACAACAGTTCTGATTTTAATATTGATTATATTAATTGTGGTAAGTTGCCGTATTTACGTCGCTTCAACAGTTTTTTTACCCTACCTTTCACTCCTTATATTTGTCTCCTACTCATTAAGTTTGGGAAATTAACAGGATTTATATAATCAACTTAGAAGATGGATTTTTACTGGAGTGACGAAACTTAACATTTTATTATGTTATTAAATGTCTGAGTTCAGCTAATGTTAAAAGCACCACCACTGAGACATGTGTGAATGTGGTGTCACTGTTTTGGTTTTTATGTACAGATTCAAAAAGGAATAAGAGACTTGATGACAACTAATAAAGCATGATCTAGAAGGAAATATTTAAGCCAAAATGCTATTTTTTAAGATGCAGAGTTTTACATGTTCTATAAAATATTGTTATCAAAATGAAAATGCTTCATTTTGAGGGTTAGTCAAGAATCTGTTAGCCTCATTTAAATAATTACAAACAGTAAACCTCAGTAAAACCTAAGGACGTCATCGCCGTAAAGTTATGTAGAATTGGTTTTTCTCTCTTGATTAAATCTTTTAAAAACTATTAGGTGAGACAGGACACAATAATTTTGACTTTGATATAAAATATATCTTTTTACTAATGTTCACTACCTTACAAAAGCTATATCAGCTAAGCAAATGGCCTTCCCTAAATGCATTAAAAGCATTCTACTCAGAACACTGTTTCAGAAAATTACCTCCATTCTCTAAATTTAACCTGGGCAAAATGAGTAAACCGATATAAGGTAAATTTATGTCTCTTCTGGTCTCCTGAATTACATTTGAAAACCGACTCAATATCCATTGTTAGACATCTGAAAGATCTGAAATGCAACAAAAGTTTAAAATATCTAGGTCAAATGAAAGAGGATTATGGAAAAATGGCACATGATATGAGACTTGACTGGATTAAAACAACTCAACATGAAATATTCTCTATAGCTTCTTCAGAATCTGCTGGAGGGGTTCTCTTCCAGATATATTTACATACCATGCAGTTAAGAAGAAGAAATTATTAAAATTAGTCATTACTCATTTTACCCCATTATAGACCATATTAGACTGGGAAAACAATTGACTTGAAATCCAACAGAGAAAAGAATATTGATTGTTAACCACCAAAAATTATCCAGATATTTTATTAGCAACTTCATTTTATTGACATGTTCAATAACAATCGGGTCAAAGTTGAGGAAAAATTTCTTAAAACAAAATTGCCTGTCATCTGACTGTTTTGGACTCTCTGAACTTTGACAACAATAACAACAACTATGCTGACCAGTTTTGACTCCTAATGATGATGATGCACTACTTGCAATGTAATGATTTCAAACAGGGAGGGAGAAAGTTACAAGAAAACACAAATTACTCATTTAACCCCGGTTACTCATTTTGCCCCATCTAATTTGCATCAAAATTTTTAATGCTTTTTTTTATCAACAAAAATCTTTATTTTGTGTTGCAGATTACTTACGTCTCGTACAAAGCCTATCGTAAGAAACGAACAAAGCACATGAACTTTGACAATCCTGTCTACCGAAAGACAACTGAAGACCGAATTATGTTGGAGAAAAACACACCAAATCAACTTCCAGCGGTATGTTTGGCTTCTTTTTTTTTTATAATAGTTTTTGGTTGAAATTATTGTTAAAATTTGGCATGGCAACAGATAGACAATTTATTGGCAAAAATCACTGAAAATTCCAATACTTTGTCACTATAAATCAAAGTATTATAAGATGTGTGGGGGGAGTGGGGGGGTCTACGTAGTTCCACAGTCTTCCAGAAATATTGGTTAAATGTCCCTTGCATCATATCTTCCTGTCTTAAAGAGTCAAACTTATTTGTTTTATCAAAGATGCTAAATAGTGGTCAACATCGTCATTTAACATCCGCTTTCCATGCTGGCATGGGTTGGACGGTTTGACTGAGGACCTGGCAAGCTGCACCAGGCTCTAATCTGATCTGACAAGATTTCTACAACTGGATGCTCTTCCTAATGCCAACCACTCTGAGAAAGTAGTGGGTACTTTTTACATGCCATGGAAGCCATTCAAGAGGCACTGGCTTCAACCACACTCAAATGGTGCTTTTTATGTGCCACCAGCATGGGTGCCAGTCAAGCGGCACTGGCATTGGCCACAATCTCGCTTGGTTAACCGGGTCTTCTCAAGCACTGAATAAAGATTCCATGTCATGTATGTGTGTGTTGGTATCTCCTTGCTTTGACTTCATGTGATAGTCGCATGTCACCATGGTGGTTCTTTTAAGTTAGATATTCCCTGTGCTGGTCATAAAAGGATTCTCTCTCTAAAGTAGGCAGGTGTTTTACTGCATAGATATGTATTTTATGCATTTGAGAGTATATATTGCATAGAAAAGAGTCAAAAGATTTTCTATATTAATAGAATGAAGTGTTCAATTATGTTTTGTGTTTTCAAATCTCTAACCTTGTGCGTTTGTTTTCCTTTGTAGACTCTACAGCCGCTGACCGCTTGATGGACGGGTAATGTGGTTTTAGTCTTCCTAGTAATTGCTATGTTTCATATTGGATGTCTTCAACAGGGACATTTCCTATTACATCTCTAGCATCCCTGTAGAAACCTGCTCAAGTCCAGTGACAACAACAATCTGCTATGCTGAACTATTAATGGATCATTCTCTTACACAACACCTCTGGGTTGGTTCCTCCTTCTTTCTTGCATACCAACAACATTGTTATATTGGCTCCACTGCATTCATACTAAACAACTACACATTTATAATATACAACTATTTTATAATTAGCTCCTCTACAACTGTGTAGTCTTACTTTATTCAGATTTTTTAAAGAATATTTTAAAATATTTTTAAGCATTTATTGCAGTAACTTAACATATTTTATTTTAGGATTTCATAATTGTATGTGTGTGTGTTTGTGTATGTGTCAGCAATTAATACTAATTAATTTTAGCAAAATTTCTTAATTATTTGGTGTTGTATCAACTTGAATCAATATTTCTGTTATCACTTCTCTCATTTTATTTTCTCTTTCTTTTTTAACCCATCACACACACAAATATCTTTTACACAAACAATTTACTTGTTTTTTCTAGAATTCATTAACGGTTTCATTTTCAAGTTTTGTCTTCTCAATTTTAGCTTATCTTCTATGTCTTATTAATATTTGCTTTATCGTTCAGATGTTTAGTGTCACTTAATAGTGTTATAATTAGGTAACTGTGTAATTAATAGTAGATACCTCAACAGTTAGTAAGCTTATAATTAAACTCATTGAAAACTACCCATTATAAACTCTGTCTCAAGTATCTATGCTTGTTGTTTTTTAATATTTATTTTTGTTACATAAAATATTTATGTAGTTTAAATTCTTCATAAGCTATAGTTTAAAATCAAAAAGATGTGGATAAATTAAGTAAATCAATGAAAGCAATTAAAACTAATTTCTATTTTAAATTCTTTGATTTCGTTGAAGTGTTTTGTCATTTTTAGTGAGGAACACTAAACCAAGTCTCAAAACAATTTATTCTACAATATTTCCATTTTATCTTCAAAATCATTGCTAACAAATTTATCAAAGCTTTTCAATCATCTTACAAATTATCTGTAAAAGACTTTTAAACTGTTGTTGATGTTGTTATTATTATTTGTTAAACAAGTGTAAGTTGATCCACGAGGTTTTCTCTGTGTGTGTGTGTGCGCGCACAAATCCACACAAGTAAAATGGAAGCATGTCTATGTTGTTGTTTCATCCTCAGATCTGTCTTGTTTGAGCAGAACTATGAACAAAGATGTTCCAGCTGTGACCATCACACTTTACTTGAAGAGTGTATCTAGGAATACATCATCCCTATGTTTCCTTTTCATTTTAAGATGATGGGGTATGATATGAGGGAGATGTGGCTAATATTTCTAGCAGATTGACTGCCTCCCCCTACCACCACCTCACTGACTCGTGTATACAAGTAGACTTTCATGTTAGCCAGGTGATGCGTAAATTTTTGTATTTTTTTCCCTTTGCTGCATCCAACTTTCCCTCAAAACACAAACATGTCCACCAACAAGAAATCCATTCTTAAACTTCTTTTCTATACAGATGCTGACGATCTTCTTCCTCAGGTTTTTTTTATTATCAAATTAGAGTAATTTAATTCTAACTAATTGATTATTAGGTTAATTATAGACTCTTACTGTTGCTGTCACTTTTTGAAGTGTTCACTTTTCTTGGACACCAAATAGCTTTCCTGAGTTTTCTAAGAATCTACTCAGTTTGTGTTGACTCAAAATACAGAATCTATTCTGGTGGAAATGTATGTTTGTGTGTGTGTGTAGGAATCCCATTTTGATTTCAACTGGGCTCAGCATATAAATGGGTTTGGAAGCTGATGGATTCCTGTCACTGAGAAATTCCATATATTTGGACGTAGGAGTTTATATGTTTATGTAGGCTTCAACTGTGTCTGGTTTAATTCAGACTTTTAGATGCTGCAAACAACTTGCATTGGGAATAAAAATGTAATTTAGTTTCACGTCAATGTTCCATTTGTATTTGAAATAATTTAATGGCAGTGCCCCAGTATGGCTACAACCAATAATAGAATAAATAAAAACTCACAAAAGAAAGCAGTATAGCAATGTTGGCAAGGGTGACCATTTTCATTAAATAATTTTTAATTGATAACTTATTAATTTCTCCCAGGAAATTTTAGCTGTGACTGAAATGGCTGCAAATTGAAGTTTTTTCTTTCTGTTTTGCTGCTGTAGGTTTATCTTGCTGCATTAATCTAAGTTATTTATTAAAAGAACTGAAAACATCTTCAGAATAGATTTTTCATTTTCTGAATCCCTGTTGAAAAAAATTAATGGCAGACTTGGAGTGAAAATCAGTGTTCAGGTTTTACAAACTTTGGTGAAATCTCAAGAATTAGTGTGTTAGAATAAGAATGAAATTGAGTAATGAGTTTGTAGCAAATTCTTAAATAGGAGAATACAGGTGGGGGAAGGGGACTGTTTATTGACATTGCATGGTTCAAGAGTTATAGAAACCTTTGGAATGGTTGAGATGCATTAATTCAGTCATCCATTGGTGAGGAGTCTTTTATCTTAAAACAGGTGAAAGCACCAAGAACTGAAGCTCTGTTCTGATTGATTTAGAGGAAGATTTCCTAAAGACTCCATTTCTCTTGAAACAGGAAGACTTAAATATTTCTTTGTTTTAACAGACCAATAGTCCAGCCTCTTGTCAATTTCAACTCTTCTAAATAGATGTTGTAACCAGAGATCTTTAGTGCTACCTTTCCTTTAAATTTCGGTCAGATGTTATAGCTTAAAGAAGGATCTTTGACATAAGAATTTTCTCTCTCTTATGTGACTACTGACTTCTGTGGAATAATGTACCTCCTAAAAATATTGATGGAATCATTGCTTCCCTTCCAATTTTAGAATTATTCTCTTTGCTCAGGATAACCCACTAAACTTGACATTAGGCAGATTGTGCATAAAAACATCACATGAAGGTGTTGTTTACCTGCCAAAATCTGTGGAATCTATTTCTTCTCAGCTTTCAACAATGGTAAAATAAAATCAGTTGGAATCAGTGGACATGGCAGGGAAAGCAGTGCTTATAGAAGAATGAAATTCTTCCTGCCTGTTCTCATTTTATCTATTTTCTTTGATGTGTGTAGGTCTACAAATTTACTTGTGAGATAAAACAATTATCTCTACTTCGTCTTCTTTCCTCATTTACTTAACGTCAACTCTCTCGGCTTTCTCTTTCCTTTGCTTCATTTTTTTGTTTCTTAACATCAATCATTTTTTTTCCCTTCATGTTGGCAAAGTTGATGCTTTGCAACCAAATTACATCACTAACCAATAGTGTGTGTGTGTGTGTGTACACACCCTACTGTTGTGATATCTTTTAAATGTAAATAAAGACAATGATTTATGTATAATACTTGGCTTACTACAATGTATCTATATTTCATATCTTCACTAGGATTATATATATATATATATGTGTGTGTGTGTGTCTATATATATATACATGTGTGTATATACATGTATATGTGTTTGCGTGTATATATATATATATATATATATGCACACATATACATATATATAAATTATTTTTAAAAGATACTTTTTTAATTCTTATTTATGATTTTTTTTTCCTGTCAAATTTAAATCTGAGCTTTTGCTTTTGTAACATAATTCAAACCATTAATAGCACATAAAATAGATGTATAAATTCCTGTAATATAAACTTTAAACACACATATATAGATTTCACTAAATATATATGTGTGTGTGTGTGTGTGTGTATTTTTATTTAAACTGTTTGTCGATATATGTATATAAAGTATCTCTACAATCAAACTGTTTCTGCCAACAAGCATTTCTAAATGGATTTTACAATTTTACACAGAAAATAGAAAAAAAAGAAAAAGGGAATTATATCTTAATTTTGTTTTAGCCTAAGTTTTCTCAGTTCTGCATAATAATCAAATGATACATCTCTTAGTGTAATGTTTCCATTTATATTTTTTTTTAAATCCTTTTGTTGCTATATATTTCTGTTGAAATAACAAAGAATTTAATAAAACAATTCTGTTGTTATTAAGCTGGTATTTGAAACAACATGAAGTTTGTATCTTTGTCCCAAGAGCATTCTTGGACTGATTTGTATCAGAAGGGTTAATTTAGCTTTTTTCTCTTTTGCTTTCAAAATACTGGAATTTTAAATAGAAAAGTTTTTGTTTCATAATTGTAAATTGTACAGAAGTGAAAAAAAATTGTCTAGTCTTTTAACCAATTTTAATTTGTATAGAAACTTCAGAATAAATATGGTTTTAATTTATGTCGTAAGGAAACTTTTAACTTATAATTCTTTTCCTGATGGCTTGATGCTATCAATTTCCTGGTAGTAATGACAGCCAGATTGCATTTCATTTTAAGGAAGAAAGCAGGGGACCAATTTTTTTTTTTTGAATAAAGTTTGTCATTTTACTGCTGAAGTTTTGAAAGGAATTTGAGAAAAATTTCTATAAAAACAAACAGAAATCAGTTGGATTTCTATTAGAAGTATTTTATGGTGGGGTGTTTTTTCCTTTCATATTTTGTAATATGAAACAAAACAGAATCTGGTTTTCTTCCCCCTCTCTCCCTAATAGTTAAGTTCATTATCTCTTTTTTTTTTTTAAATCTAAAATATTTCTTGAAACATTCTACTTTCTGAATTTTTTCTTTTAAAACTATCAAGTTCTTCCTTTTTGTAAGATAAAAAAAAAAAAAGGCAGCTGTGTTGTAATTTTAACAAAAAGGAAGCAATCTCAATTAAGTGTTTTTGTTATTTTATTTATTTATTTATTGTAAAATTTTTAAAAGTCATGCCACAACTGATGTTTATATTGTGAAGCTGAACTCTGGCAATATTTGTCAACACTATTGTATATTTTTCGTGTATTATGGACATTATGGAGGATTGCTTAAGGCTAAGTGAAGAATTAATAGAAATAAAAAAAGTTAAACTTAAATCTCCTGTTTTTGTTCTTCATTTAAATTCATTCAGCTAATTTCATTTGGTATGTCTTGAAAAAATGTTATTAAAGATAACCATTTCAAACTGGCTACATGCAGCTCAGATATTCTGTTTTATGTTCAAACAGTCAAGATCCAGTCTCTCACACCTAGCCTACAATGTCATTCTCAAAATAAACAGTCACATCATTGAAATCTCAAAACAATGTAAATAATTACATTTGACAATAATCTGAATGCGTTAAGGATTAAACTTGCTCATTTACACAACTTATTAACAGGAATGAATTCAAACTTATTTGGTAACAGTGCTCTGGTGAAATGTATCAGTAACAAAACAGATTGATTGTCTGATAGATAATTCACTGAAATTCAGATCACAATATATTCCTCACCTGCCTTCACAGACCAATCAGCCGGTTGTGATACACAGACCAATAATTGCCAAAGATAAATGATGTCTATTTCTACAAATTGGTGAGGAGGAAGAACAACTCCAATTGTGAAAACAAGGGAAATAGTTTATTTCAATAGGGACACTGAAGAGAAACCATGAGAAAATGAAGCTGTTTGTCCATGTGTTAAAACTGTGAATTATAACATGGGATTGTGTGAAAAGTAGATATGGAACTACTGTTTAAACCCAAACCAATCAATGGTTAAAAGCATTCTAGCCATGACCATCCTGTCTCTTTGTATACCTGGAACTTGAAGTTGACTACTCATCTTTTGGTTTCAGTGGTATTTGAACTGCAATATTCTAATAATCTAAGCAAACTTCTCCCAATGTGATCCAACCTTTGTGAAATATGTTCAAAATATGCTTTCATAAGAATTCTGAACATTTCTAGAATTTCATTTAAAAAAGAAATCTTCAAAATCCGTTCCGAACAACTTCAGCTGCCGTAAGTAGCAGAAAGCAATTTATTTTTTAGAAATCTTGCAAAGAAAATTGTCAAAAATATAATTAATTAACTACAGAGAAATAAAAGATGTGATGGGAATGAGACACAAAGAAAATGTTTTATTTCAAAGAGTTGCGATGATATTGGTTGCTAAGGAAACCATCTACAGCTGAACTAATTGTTTTATGGAAGACATCAATTTTGGCTGATTAGTAACTGAAATGTTAGTAATTAAGAATTTGAGAAACTTAACAGCCAAATGTCTAAAATAAAATTTTATTTTGTAAAATAAAAAAATGATTTATTCCAATGGACATCAAATAAACAACAATGGCCACACAAAAATGAAAAAGAAAATTCATTGGTTTGAGGAATAATTTCCCCCAAATTATTTTAAATGATCCTATTAAGTTAAAACCTCTTATTTTCTTGAAATCAGGTTCTGAACAAAGAAATGCATTGAGTGTACTGGAATTGTCCTCAAATGAATAATGCTAGAAGTAAAACTCTTGTCATTTCTGGGGAAGAGATCTCACAAGAATCTTGAGATATTTATCACAGAGAAACCAGTTTTGTTTTTTAATCTAATTCTAAAATAGAATCCTATTATCGGTAAAGTATTTCCTCCGACAAAGATAAAATCTACAATGTTGTAAATAAGCTAGCTTCAATACTAAGACAAGTCAGATGGAGCTGTTTAATAAGTCACTAAAACCATATCAAAAATAACTGCATCACACTGGTGTTTTTTGTCTTTTTTAAAGAGTAATTTTTTCACAATGACAATAATTAATGGACAAAATTTAAATAGAAAGTTGTATTCAAATCAAAGTATTTTTAGAGGTCATTTGCGAGTGAGAATATAATGGATGTTGTAATGATGTTGGGTATTGTTAGCATCTAGTAACCTATTGCTTAAAGAGCCACAGGAATACATAATTGGTTTTGTTTCTGTGCAAAATATTATATTTGAAAAATAGCTTTCAAGAAGTAATCAAAGTAGGAACAAGAACAATATCTTGAAATTAAAAAAATATTTGAAGAAATATTATTTCTCACAAGATTCTAAATATTTCTCATAATAATTCATCATTTCTTCATCCATTGAGTTTTCTGTTTCGTATTGAAGACTGAAAACAAAAGGGGAAAAAAAAAAATGTTAAAATGAATTTTGAAAGTGAGAAATAAAAGATTAAAATCAGAGAGAAAAACTAAAGAATCCATTGAACTCCAGCTGCAGAGGTTTTCACATTAAAAGTTCAATTAAGAAACAGTTCTAATATGCCTCTGCTGAATACAGGTTTTTAAATATTGGTGAAAACAAGGGAGCCATGTACATGGTTGCTTGACCAGCTAGAAATAGCAGCAAACTGGCTCCTCCAATCATTTAAAAATAATGTAGTCCAAGGTATACAATTCCTGGAAAAAAAAAGGTTGGGGTAGTCACTGAGTAGAATGTCTTAAGAATTGGTCAACAACAGTTGCAGAAAAATAAAAACAAATCAAAAAGGAAGCATCAATGGTAAGCTCAGGGACCCTTTAACCTGCAGGAAAAATTTCACCCCCATTCAAATTTGAAAAAATCTGCCTTAAAACCCCATTGGTGACAGAAAAATCTAACATTCAATACCAAAACACTAGTTTTGTATAAAGTTACAAGAATTTAGAGAATTAAAGGTTTATTATATTTCACAGGTTCTTCTGCCACCCTAGAGTTTTGTGTAGCCCAAAGATTCTGATGCATCTTCATACCAGGCATTCAACTACACTGTATAGGGGTCTCTCTCTCTCTCGATGATACATTAGGAAATAACTTAGCAATATCATCATAATCTCAAAAACACAAATAAAATGCTTTATCAGAAAAACAGAAAAAGTGTAGGTGTTGGATCAAGTGCTGAGGACTGAGGTTTGCAAGATTATTTCTTGGAGCTGAACTGGCAACTATTAGAATACTAAGAAATTAGATCTCAATATGATCTGCAGCCTTACTTGATATAGAGGTTGGAGCAAATGGTTGAGCAGAAAAGCAAGACACTAAATGCATGAAATGCAACAGGGATCGTTGCTGAAACATTAATTAAAAGAATGGGGGTAACGAGGAAGGAAGATATTACTTCTGTTGATAACAGATGTGCTACAGCATGGTAATAAGGAGAGTCTTGAGAATTTAGAGTGAATTGTTGATGCTGCTCTGATGGCTGTAAAAATCTTGGTTAAAATGAAGTTGAGAGAGTGTTTTGGTGTCGGGTGTAGGAAGCAGAGATAATTGCAGTGACCTGAACACTGAATGACAATGAAAGGCAGGTGAGAGGAACTGCAAAGAAGAAAGAAGTGGGGTGAGACATCAGGATGTTCCTTTTCACAGATGAGAAAAGATCACAGCAGGAGATGATCTGCTGGCCAACAGACCTGTCCAACTTAAGTCAACATTAAAAAAAAGAGACAATAAATAGATATTGTATTATTTGGGGATGGTAAATTTTTTTTCTTGCCAAACCAGACACATCATCATCGTTTAACGTCTGCTTTCCATGCTGGCATGGGTTGGACGGTTTGACTGAGGACTGGCAAGCCAGAAGCTGTACCAGGCTCCAATCTGATCAGGCAAGGTTTCTACTGCTGGATGCCCTTCCTAACACCAACTACTCCAAGATTGTAGCAGGTGCTTTTTATGGGCCACTGGCACAAGGGCCAGTCAGGTGGTACTGGCATCGACCATGCTCAAATGGTGCATTTTACATGCCACCATCACGGGAGCCAATCAGGTGGTATTAACATCGGCCACAACAATGATTTCACTTGACTCAACAGGTCTCAAGCATAGTTTATTGCCCAATGACTGAAGGGTAGTCTTAAATGGGCCGGTTATGCGACACTGGCATAAGCCACGGTTATGGTCTCACTTGGCTTGCTGGGTCTTCTCAAGTACAGCATATCTTCAAAGGTCTCAGTCGCTTGTCATTGCCTCCATGGGGCCCAACGTTCAAAGGTCATGCTTCACCACCTCATCCCAGGTCTTCCTAGGCTTACCTCTTCCACAGGTTCCCTCAACTGCTAGGGTATGACACTTCTTCACACGGCTGATCTCATCCATATGTAACACATGACCATACCAGCACAGCTGTCTCTCTTGCACACCACATCTGATGTGTCTTAGGTTCAACTTTTCTCTCAGGGCATTTACACTGTCATGTATGCACACTGACATTACACATCCAGTGGAGCATACTGGCTTCATTCATTGCAAGCTTATGCATTTCACAGCCATGTACCATGGCTGTTCGCACACATGCATCGTACAATCTACCTTTTACTCTAAGCGAGAGGCCCTTTGTCACCAGCAGAAGTGGGAGCTCTTTGAACTTTCCCCTAGCTATTCTTATTCTAGCAGCTATGCTCTCAGAGTATCCACCCCCACTATTGACCTGGTCACCTAAGTAACGGAAGCTATCAACTACTTCTAGTTTTTATCTCTGGAATGTGGCAGAAGTTGTTTTCTGCGCATTTTCAGTGTTTATTGCTCCTGTGCATTTGCCACATGCAAAAACTATCTTCCCAGGTAACCTTCCTTTGATATTGCAGCACCTCTTGTGTGTCTGTAGCTTACACAGGGTACATCTTATGGAGTTTCTACCTATGGCTTTCCTACAGATTGAGCAGGGCCATCTACCTGAAGGGATTTGTGATTTATCTGTCTTCCTTAGTAAAACTTTGGTCAGTAACCCTCAACAGGTTATCCTGTAAGAACCTCCAGTTGTCTTCCACATCATGTGATGCTATATCCTCCTCTATTTCATCAAAAGCTACAAGTAATACGTCTCTAAATCTCTGTCCAGTTGCAGGATCCTTAAGCTTCCAGACCTTTCTTTTCCATGCTGGTCATCTGATGAGCATCCATTTAGCCCTGATCCTGAAGTTGCTAACTACTAATCTACGTTGTGAGGTGTATTCTTCGCCTGGGAAGGTTTTGGCATTTATAAGTAGCCATCTTTCTCGTGTCCTGGCGAGGATGTAGTCAATTTGACTAGTGTGTCCACAAGACCAGTAGGTGAATAGGTGACTGACAGGTTTCCTGAAATAAGTATTACAAACCATAGAATCATTTGCATTGCAGAACTCCAGCAGCCTGGTTCCCTCCTCATTGCGGGAACCAAAACCACAGCCACCATGTACGTCATGGAAGACCCCTGCATGTTGAAAGCCCATTGAAATCACCAGCCACAAAGAGAAGGTCCCTGTCATTCATCGAGGAGGTAGTCTGCAAGAGGGTGTCATAAAATCGGTCTTTCTGCTCATCAGGTAGCCCTGGCTGAGGGGCATAAGCCGAGATAATGGTTGCTAATCTATGTTGCAGCACTAATCTAAGCTTAAGTATTCTATCACAGATCCTGACCACCTCAATTACCTTATCAACCCATTTCTCCGTAAGAAGTATACCCATGCCCCCGACCCCCTCAGTGTTCCTTACCCAGAAAATCTTATACCTATGTTCTTTGCTTGTGAGGAACCTAGAACTTCCTCTCCACTTAACTTCTTGGATGCAGCACAAATCTACACGTCTCCATTCAAGCATGTCAACAACCTCACCAGACCTACTGTTAAATGTGCCAACTCTGAGGGTGTGGAAGGTGTGGGCCTGCTAGACCCTGGGATGGGGGACAGCAGAAACATTTACCTGAAAAGAAAGCTTGCATTTGGCAGAACTCATAAACATACAAGAGCCTTCAACCTGCATAAACTACCACCGTCATTTTATGTGCTACATAATCTCTCTACATTGCAGAGGAAATAAACACAAAGAAGGAATGGGGGAGCATTTAAGCCTTTGGAAGTGTTCAGGAGAAAGACGTCTGGTACAGGTGGTGGGGCTGTGAGGGGTGGGCACGCCGCCAAATAGCAAACACTCTGGCTGCCAGTGTGAAGAAATGGTAATAATAATGAGATAGAATTGGGGATTTGTATTCTTAACTTGAGCTATAAGCAACAGTTTTCGGTCAGCCAAACTATGACCAAATCAGATAAATGAAAGAATAACAATAATGAGTGTGAAAGAGAGGGAGAAGGGAGAAAGAGGGAGAGTTAGATTGAATGTAGGGGGTCTTAAGTTTTTTTCTCTAAACATACAGCATGGAAGACGAAACTGTGTTTACATAGATAATGAAATGAAATAATAAAGTAATAATAATTTGCACTATAGAAGAGGTTTTTGATGTGTGCAAGGTTGGAAAACAAAACCGTTTATCTGAACCTGAATGAGCCAGTTTATATAGGGGGGAGGAGAGCAGAGGTAAGGTGTTGGGAGAAGTGGTCAATGGAGTGGAGAGAGAGGCCAAAAGCTAGGCTGGTCGAAGACAGAACACGAAGAGACGGAATTTTCAGGATTTAAAGTAACATAATTGAACGAAGGGGTTTAACATTGCCACTGTCAACATGAAAGAGTAACGATGAGATAAAACAGCAAACACACAGGCATTATATATATTCCTTCCAAACTTGTTTATTGTTGTTCTTATTTTATGTGTGGAAAGCTTTCATCACACATCTGTGACCTTCAACAACCCTCCATCCTACATGTCTCCTCAAGTGAAGAATGAATATATATATATATATATATATATATATATATATATATTATATATATATATATATATATATATATGGTGTTTGTGTTTATTTGGCAAGAAAAAGAGAAAAGACCATCCTGAAATAGAACAACATCTGTTTCAACACAATCTCACATCAAAAATCTTGCAAAGCAAATACATAAAAGTCACAATAAATAGAGCATTAGGGAAAAAAAAAAGGAACTTACATTTGTAAGTCTTGCATGTCCTCTAAATCAACTTCAGCTAAAAGTTGGCTCATATCAGCTTCAGCATCAACACCTGCTTCTTGTCGGCTGATCTGCTGACCTTTTTTGTTGAAAAAAATTGGTTCATTCTGTAAAAGAAAGGAATTAAAATCTAGTAAATGAATTCCTCTCCATTGCCTCTCACTGACCATTAACACATTCTGTCCCTCTCTTGGTCTAAGCTGCATAAACACAACGATTCTGGTCAGGCTTGGGACTCCTCTCTACCTATTTTAATAAATCCACATTGCTCTTTCTTGCTACGCTGCCCTTAATTCTCTTAATACCTTTCCTTACGTTTTGGATGCTCTGAGTGACCCTATATCTCAGTGATGTTCACTGTCACCATCCCCTTCAAGCAAGTCTTTCACCTCCACTCTGCCATTTCATGGAACTCAACCGTTTCTCCAGTAAAGCAACAAACCACTTGGCTTGGCCCTGCTTTGGCCAAACTCTCTGCTATATGTAGAGATGCAGATTCTTGTCCCCGCCTCACCAATCCTCTCTATCATTTATGATCTAAATTAACGTCATGCATTCATAGCTAACCCCCATCTGTCGGTAACACTGTCAGAGTACAAGAGTACAACTAGCCAAAGAAATCTCCGTATACTTAGTGGGATATATTTGTTTCCTACACCAAGCACCTGAAATGACACAGCCTGCACTGATTGATGTAACACAATCAAATGCACAACCTCCTATGGGACAGATGCAGGATGTGTCAAAATGATCGTCGTGCTGAATAAACATTCATACCAAATCCATCTTCCGTTTCGTTTATCAAATATTAATACATATTAATACACATTATTAATACAACCCCCCCCCCACTCTTTTAAGATAACTGTTGCCGATTTTCCAACATACCTAAACAAGGGACATAACTCCTAGCCAAATCCCCCGGACCATTTTTACATTTTGCCACCTTTTTACAGCAGACGTCGACCGGTTGTTCTAATCCACTTCCGGCAGTGGAGAGCAGCCACCAGATTCCTTTCCATGTTGGCCACTTATAATTGGATTGTTACTTAACACTCCTTTGTATTTTGATACCGATTGGCAAGACCAGTCGTGATGAATATTTAATACTATAAAATTCGGACAATATATATATATATATATACGGAGTGGTTGGCGTTAGGAAGGGCATCCAGCTGTAGAAACCTTGCCAGACCAGATTGGAGCCTGATGCAGCCTTCTGGTTTGCCTGTCTTCAGTCAAACCGTCCAACACATGGAAAGCGGACGTTAAACGACGACGACGATGATGATGATATATTACACATTATATACGTGTGTGTGTGTGTAAGGTGCCTGTGTTTCCCTGTCGTCACCTCTTCCCCTCCGCTCAATTCTTGTTAACTTTTCCCCTTCCTTCCATTAACATGTTACCTTTCAAAAATGACGACATGAAAATGATAGGGAAAATAAAATTAAAAGATTACAACCTTTATCTTAGTAATTGCTTCAACACCATACCTTATTTTGGATGGTCCCTTAACAAAGTTTTAATATTATTACTGCTTCTACTTCTACTACTCAATGCAACATAAATATTTCCATGGCTGAATACTGGTGATGGAAGGATGATGCCAACATTATCGAAGCTCTGCCCTTGTGATTTGTTTGTAGCCATTGTAAATGCTGGGATGAACAGGAAACTGTCGTCTACTCGTACAAAAGGAAGGGTTGTCTCACTGGGACAGAGGTTGATGCACGGAATAAAGGCCTCCTTTCCTTTCTTACTTCTCCTAAGTATTTTTCCACGAATGAAAAAATCCTTGATGGACAGCACCAAGATCTGGGTCCCATTGAGTAAACCTCTCTTTGGATTCATGGAACCGAAATATTAGAGCAATCGATATTCGTAAAATGTCCTCCAACCGTGTTTTACAGGGAAGCCTCCGCAGGCAAATATAATCCAGCATGATGTGCCAGACATGATAGTATCAACAGTTTCTAACTTTTCTTTTCAATGATAACCCTGTTAATATTTATTTCAAGAAAAACCTTTCCCAAGGTCTTATGATGGAACAAAGAATACATATTTAGGATCTTTTCCTTTTGAAAGACACTTTGTAACATAATTTCTAGGTAACTAAAGAGTTTTAAACTTCGTATACTGGGAGAATGTGTTTATAAAACATCATTTTCTCTTGGCTTTATTGAGAAAATTCTATTGTTTGTAAGATATTTCGTCTAAAATTTCTTGCATTTCGGCAATTCTAACCAATCAATTACCTCCATTGACGTAAATAACAATCTGTGCATAATGAATATGTCCCTCCTTTAAGAAACAGATTGGGTTTATTTACATTTGTGACGAAAAAAGATACCCTTTGAAGTGCTGTTCAAAAGGAAAAGATCCCATATTTAATTGTTAACTTTACTATATTTCCTTCTTTACAATATATATATATATACACATACGTATGTATGTATGTGTGTGCGTGCGTGTATGGTGAGCATGATGACGCTCCCTTTACCACTTTCTCCCCTCTCTCTCATTGCTATTACTTTCTCTCACAAGTTTTCTTTCACTGAATAACTATTTTCTTGCCTCTCCTTTCACTTATACTACTCTTTCTCCCACTCCCTCCTACTGCGTGATTTTGGGGACACACACACATATATATACACATACATACATACATACATACACACACACACAAATATATAAAAATGCTACACTCATTATATTAGAAGATAAGTTTTAAAGATTTCAGAAATATTTCGAATTAGCTTAATAACAAAATTTCAAACCTAATTTTTTAAAAAACTTTCTCATAATAATGACAATGAAATTATTGTATACAGTGCTCAGGTGCACCACAACTTGTCAAAAGTGCATATAAAGCATATGTAGTAATGTACAAATGTCTGGAAAGCGAACAGAGTATGAGTCGGATACATGCTTGCATGTGTATGGAGGGGAGAAAATCAGGTGTAGTGTTGGCGAATCTCAGGAAGCATGAAAGTTTTGAAGGCTGCAGTGCTCCGACAACTAACAAGTGATGCCGGCAGTTTGTTCCATGCTTCAGCAAATCTTAGCGTGAAAAAATGTTTCCTAAAGTCATGGGAGCTGTGCTGTTTTCTGACTTTGTAAACATGTCCACAGGTGTTAGACAGGTGGGGTTTGAAAAAGTGCTCAGAGTTATTGTTTGTAAGATGGTTAATAATTTTATGGGTGTCTGCCAAGTCAGCTGCCAGACGTCGGAGTTTCAATGTATCCATGCCCAGGGAAGTAAGGCGTTCAGAATATGGCAAATGCCTGATGGAGGGTATTCTCTTGGTTGCACATCACTGAACAGCTTCCAGATGATTAATATTCTGGCAAGATAGGGGTTCCAGACCGGTGATGCAAATTCCAGGTGAGGTCGCACCATAGCTATATAAAGCCGCAGATAGACAGCCGGAGAGTGGCTCACAAAGGACTTGGTGTCATCATTTTCAACATTTTGTGTTTGAAAGAAAATTAACTTAGATGAGTGAGAGTTAAGTATTGTGTCGGGACTGGTACCATCAACACCGTCTTCTTAGTGAAGCAACTCTGGAATTTTTTTAGCTCTGAGCAATCCTAGCAATTTGAGTCTCCATTGTGAAATGCCAAGAAGCACATAAAGAACAACAGTAAGGATTCATAAGCTTAAAAGCAACACATTGAGCGGAATGCAGGAGTATTTATTTCATGAAATCTCTTGCTCTTCACTCTAGGATGTAAGAAGCAAATTCTGCTACAGAAAGATGTCAACTCAACATAACAAGAACTGATAATTTGCAAGCCACTCTCAGCTGTATTACTGAGGTTGGTTAGGGCAAATTCATTTAGAATTGAATAAAGTAATTCCTTGAGAAAAACTGGTTAAACAGTGGAAATAAATACAAACAGGTCTCAACCAGTTAATACATACCGTAATAAAGACTGCATTAGAAGCAGCTTCAGAATCAGGATTCAGAGGAGATACTGTATTATCAGCATCTGTTGATGAGGAGCTGGAAACCTTACTTTGAGCACTTTCATTACGACCAAAATGTACTTCTTTTAATTTCAACACGGAATCAATAAGTATTTCAGACGTCCTTTAAAGATAAAGCAGAAAGATTAGTTACAATTTGTCATGATATTGATGTCTCACCTCTAATATATATATACATGTGTGTGTGTGTGTGTGTGTATGCACACACACGTTTATGTATTTGCATGCAAGATTCCTGATGTGAAAACGTGTGTTGAAATAGATATTGCTATATTTGGGGAAGTCACTTTGTTTTTGCCAATTAAAGACAGGCACCATTTATTTGATTTTCACTTTAGCTTTTATTCATATTGGCATCTGTCAAAGTTTTCGTCACACATTCAGTGACTGTCCCGTATGTCTCCTCATGGAATAATAAGTATGACAAGAGGGGACACATGGGATACTGATGAGGTCACAGAATGTGTGACAAAAAGAACTTTAACAAACATCAATACAAATAAAGGCGAAAGCAGAAATCAAATAAAAAGTGTGTGTGTGTTTAATTAGCATAAACGAAAACTGACCATCCCCAAGTACAACAATATATATATATTTTAAATGTTATCATACTGTAGTGCACCCGAGAACTGTATACAATATTATTATAATTATTGTTTTATCAAACAATGACAGAACATTGTCCAAAAACTGGCAGGGTGTAGCTGGAATCCTGTTCAAGTGTCCAGGTATAAATAGTTCCATGCTTGGGGTGGTCTGGGCAACTGGCCAGGTGAATAGTAAGGCAGGAGAGCAGCTATCCTGGACTCCCTGAGCATGGTGGGGTGGGGGTGCAGTGCTTTAATAAACACAGTAAGAACAGGAACAAAGGCAGAGTGTGTGAGGAAGGAATGGTGAAAGAGATGTATATTAAGAATCTCAAATGACTGCTGGTTAACAGGTTTATACCAAAGAGACATTTGAACTATCCTGTGACACAAGTTATCTTACTAATATGTGATAATTGCAGGATATCTGAAGAAATATCACAAACTGATTGTTATTATTGTTATTGGTCACCAAATAACACTTATATGAGTAATAATACATTCAACTGATAAAGACCTCACATATGTGATACAATTTCCTCACAACAGTTAATTCATCTTGCTCAGAAACATGATGTGTATCAAAGACAGATTTATAAACCACAAAGCAACAGGAATGCTTTTCCTCCAATTCAACTTTTGGTTTCTTTAAGTTAAAAGAATTAGGATAACAAGAGCCAGACGAACCCAATAGAAAGGGTTTTTTTTTTTTTTTGTATTCCTTCAACCATCTGAAATATAATTAAAGACTAACTGTATAAAGCACACATGCACACACCAATAGGGATGAGACAGAAAGCTTTCAAAAATACTTACTTATTTAATTTTGGTGAACCTTTAAGCTCTTCAAAACTAAGATATATTTTATCGAGGGATTGGTTATTTGGATGTTCTGAATCCTCCAAAGCTGCACCTGCCAACTGCAATAATTCAATTTCATCACATTGGAAATCAATAAACAATCAATCAGTAAGTAATGTTGTCAGATCAATATTACAATACATTCATGTGTGCGTGCATGAATATATAAACACATGATGACGATGATTCCTGATGTTATTTTCAACACGATATAAAACAAATTCTTAAAATTGATAAAGACAAATATTTTTTGAATAAAATGCTTGGAAGTCCAGTATATTTTGAATTTTTTTAAGTTTTAGATGACATTTGATGAACAATAGAGCTACCTCTAGGTGTCAGCTACTGAAAGATTAATTACAAGTTTACTGTCTATTTATCACACTGCCTTATTTATTATTTCTGATAGCAAAATGAGCAATGGATTGTCTCTAAAACTCAAATTTGTCTTAGATTTCTTTCATATATCATCATCATCATCCCTTTTTCCATGCTGCATGGGTCAGATGACTCAATTTACAAGAAACAGCAGCTATATCTCCTTCAAATCCTACCTTTCAAAAGACACACAGGACAGTATAGACATAGCCAGAGTGTTTCTGAAAAAATTGCTATTGATCATAAGTCTGCTGGATGAGGGCTGACCTGGGGCTAAACAACAGCATACATCAAATATTGTACAGTGAAGGAATCATAAGTGTATGAACCAGTGCAGCAGATCTATGGATTGATTCCAAAGTAATTCTGATGAAGCACAAATTAATTGCTGCTAATTTAGTGCGTTCTTTCATTCAGTTTGAAATATTGAATTTGAGAGGAGACCCATTCAAAAAGCAACTTACTACAACAAAACACACGGCAACGTAGAGAACACTTAACCCTTTCGTTACTATATTTCTGACCAAAATACACCCCTTATGTGTTTCAATTAATTTCTAACGTAATCATAAATTTAGTCTGGTTTCATTAAACAACAATAACTTTTTTATTTATCAATATATTAACGTGAATTTTGGAAGATAATTTAATGAAATGTTCTCAACCAATTCTAAACTATAATTTTTGTCACAAAGTGACTCTAATTGCAGGTAGATACAGGTAAATTCAACAAAATATAAAATTATTAAAATTTTGTTCAAACATCGCTATAGAAAATGGGCTAATATTCAATTGGGTATACAACAAAATTTTACGATAGAATTTGTTATTCTGGGTAGCTTTCTGATACCCATAATATTTATGGCAAAATAGTCTTAATTTCATTTAAGGTTTGGTTGGAAACCACTAACTATCCTTTCTTTCGCTTTGTTTACGTTTAGCGTAACGGTTCGTTTCCGCCGTAATGATTTCAAATAGGCTCATTCGAAAAAGTAAAAAGAAATAGTCTATGGCTTTACTCTTCTGGGAAAGTCTGTGGCTTAGTCCAGTTTCTTCAGAAAAATCACCGAAAGAAACAGTTTTTAAATTTTCACTCCATTCAGGTGCCAATTCATTTTCTTTATCGCTGTTGGAGCTCTCGGATTCACTGTTTTCACTTTCGGAAAATGAAACATCAGATTCATTATCAAATACCACATGCTTTTTTTTTTCAGTCATAGAGTTAGATTTATGAAGGTCTTCAGTAGAAAATCCTTCGAATTCTGACTCGCTGCTTGATATAATGAAATTCGTATCCATTTTTTGTCAGAATTACAAATCTTGAAAACACAATAGGAACAAATTTCGGAAAAAAATCTCCCAAAATTCACGGAATTAAAATTACACTTCGATTGTTGTACAAAACTGTAGTTGAACTGTTTACGAAATATAATACGTGTTTTCACGAATGTACTGAAGAGATTTGCTCTGATATTCTCATTTAAATATGAATAGGTAAATTTGGGCGGGTTTGGGCGGTTTGGTCACATTAACCAAAATTTTTTTCGGGTGGCTTTGGGCGGTTTGGTATCGAAAGGGTTAAGGCAACACCTTCAGGAGTTTCGTGGAATTAATTGTTTCCATTATTCTCAGCTCCAGCCTGGCCCGGAATTGTAGCCTCCATCAATGGCCCCAGTTAGGAGTTAAATAGCAGAAGATGGTCCCACAGACCCACTGATGTAGGGACATGCCCTAATGTCATGAAAGCTAATCTCTCTGCCTAAGGATTAATGAGGCCCTGTGCCTCAAGGGTGAGCTGACGAGAGCTAGAGACTAGCAGAGGGCAATGGGAAACAACTGCTGTGGCCAAGGAAAACCATAAATCTTAAGACTTTGGCATAACAGTCCATGTTTGCTGATGCCTGTAAAGCAGAAAGAGTGGAGGAGAATCTACAGAAGTTAGAACAGTGAATTAAGTTTGTTTACCTTCATCAAGTGTGCCGCACACTTCACGGTTTCATCACCGCTATGTTTCAGAAGAAGTTCCAATAAAGAATAGATGGCATTTCTCAATACGTTTAGTTTTTCCTTCACACCATCAGTCTCAAGCTAAAAAAATTAATAGAAAACATCAGATACAAAATTATATTCAAATATAACTAGAAAACATTTCTCTTTCTTTTTATATATATAGTGCAGGATAGCTATGTATTTCCTCTTCATCAACAAACCTGTTCTCCTAACATTGATCAGAAAAATGGCTCCCTCTTTACAATACTTGCACTAAGTCAAGGGAACCATTTTAAAGCGCTGCAAGTTACATAGGGACCTCACTTGTTTTGGTGCCACACAAAAAGTACCCCCAGAACACTCTTTAAAGTGGTTGGTATTAGGAAGGGCATCCAGCTGTAGAAACCATATCAAAGTAGGCACTGATCATCATCATTTAATGTCCATGTTTCATACTGACCAGGGTTGGACAGTTTGACAAGGATCCGGTCTGTCCAAGGACTGCATTGTGCTTCAATGTCTGCTTTGGCATCGTTTCTACAGTCAGACATTCTTAACACACACTACTCGACAGTGTGTACTGGGTTTTTCTGTTATATATATATATATGTGTGTATGTGTATATATATATATATATATATATATATATATATATATATATATATATTGAAACAAGGATATAATTTGGGCAATATCAAACACAAAAATTGCAAAGGCTAATATTTTTCACAATGTTTTGTACAACTAAATCAGAAATTATTTCAAATATTATATACTAAAGCATAAGGCAATTATATTCTTCTAAATTTAATATCTAAAATGCTATTTATTAACATTTAATGCCATTTAAAAATAATTTTATTTGAAATGTTGTAAGTCATACCTCCAGTAACAAGAAAAGTTCTGCAATAAATAAGGACATTCTACAAAACCTTGGGATTGTTGCTGCTGATGATATTAATTCTGTTCTTAGGTTATATGCTTTCTCACAACTGAAATAATGGAAACATAGAAGGATTAAATATCAAATACACTGTTGCTCAGTAGCTCGAGCAGACACGACAATTTCATTATAAATATCATCACTTTTATAAATATGATGCCACTTAGAAATGGAGGTGTAGTGGTGTGCACTTAATTAATTGCTCATCAATGTGATAACGATCACATACTTAGTCAATCTACTAGGAATTCAAGAGACCATTCAGTGATAGATAAATAAAAACTCTGGAGCCAGAATGCTAATGAAGCTAACAAGACAAATTGTGACAATGATATCAACAACAAAAAATAACACGAGATGAGGATACTAGAGATTTAGTGCAAATGTTATGAAATGACAAGATTGAGATTAGTTGTGGATATAAATGATATAACATGATTAGTTAGAGTTATAAAGACTAAAGAAGATATCACTCAAGGAAGAATCATTCTGAATGAAACATTTTTGTTCCATATGAATAGTCAACAAGTAACTCTTGTTAAGCATAAGATCGTGGTAGTGGTGGTGGGGAATAATTATTAAAAAGAGGTTTATTCTAAAGTATGAATGCAATAAAACATATATAGCAACTTGACTGGCAAAGATGAACAACCTGTGATATGACAGACCACTAGTTGTCTTTGGTCTAGGGTAAGTCCCAGGAGAAGCTACTAATTGTGCTAATGTCTGATGCAAGTGACATCTAAGCAGCTGAAAAATTGCCAAAGAAAAATTCCTGGAATATGAAATTTTGTTCCCAAACTGTGACTAGAAGCTAGATAGAGTGTATCTAGCTATAATTGCCAAAGCTGGAGATAATATTGATTGGAGTCAGGGATAATAAAATTTAGAAAATAACAAACCAACAAACTGGAAAGTAAAATCTTGTTTATATTGTCATGTTAGATCAACAAGGATTATCTTGTGCCATGCTTAAGTAGAAGACCTATCAAGCCAAGCGAAACTGTAGTCGTGACAGACACTGGGGTCACGCAACTGGTGGCACATACAGAGCAACCATTATACTCTTGGAATGGTTGACATTAGGAAGGGCATCCAGCCATAGAGACAGGAGTCTAGTGCAGCCCCTCAGCTTACCGGCACTGGTCAAACCGTCCAACCCATACCAGCATGGCCAATGAACCTATGATGATGATGATTCAGGAAATAAACAGGCACCAACCTATTAAAACCAACGAAATATCATCAATCGTGAAAAGACTTTCAAAACATGACGAATCCTATTGCTAAGTTTAAGTAATAATAAGAAGAAAAGGACTTTGAAAGTAATAAAACAAGAAACACCAGTTGTTATGTCTTGATGGGTTTTATGCAGTTTCTTTGTCATTAATCACAGCAAATATCCTTCAGAATGACCAAACATGCAGTGTTCACAACTCACTCTCCTCTCTCTCTCTCTTTCTACCCATCTTGCTATCAATGCCATTCCCAAGTGTAAAACCAACATACAACATGCATTTCAGAAGCTTTGAGACTTTTTTTCTTTTTAGGGGAGGCAACTCTAGCTGTCTTAGATTATTGCAATGTTTAGTCTATCATTACTACACATCTAATAAGCTGACTTGCCACTTTTTATTCCAGATTGAAGGAGACAACTGTAATAACATTGTGAACATGCACCACTAAACATTGCAGCTGATTAGTTTGTAGAAAGCAATTGGGACATGAAGACAATTTGGAATAAAGTTTTGTGTTTAACTGGGCAAAAATGACAAAGAAACTTATGAAATGCTCCAGACTGGTCATGGATTAACTTGCATGGTCCCAGCACAAGAGATTCGGGGACAATAAAAAGGAGGTGAAAATGATGAGAGGTTTGTGGGGAGAGAGAGAGGTTAGAACATCAGAGCTGGTTGACAAAATTCACAATTTTGTTGATGAAGATCATTGTCTGTCTACAAAGACAATATACACACAGTTTGGAATTGGTGTGGCAGCAACTGTACACAGAATTATTTATGAAGGTCTGAATGTGTGCAAAATTTGTTCCTCGGATACTCATTGGCAAATAGAAGAAAAGACACATTGGTGCCCAATAGAAGTATCCTGGCTACCCCAGACCCAAGAAGGCCAGGCAATGTAAGTCCATTAGGAAATGACAATCCCCTATTTCAACAGCAAGGGCATCCACTGGATTCCCTCTGGCCAGATGGTCAGCAAAGAATACTTTGTAGAGGTTTTGAGGGACTTCAAGAAGAGACTGAGATTTCAGCATTTGCACCAGGACATCCTGATAGTCAGCTGCGTGACAGAGATGGACATCAAAACCGGCCATCACCCTCCCTGCAGTCTAGACTTTGCTCCCTGGAACTTTTGATTGTTCATGCCCCAGCATGACCGCGGCCTTTGGGCTAAAACATTTTTAAGGATTTAAGGATTTAAGCTGAGGAAGAAAAATGAAGGAGGCTGTGTGTGACAAGATTTCTGGACACCTTCACTTTCCATGGGGCCATCACAAAGCGGCTGGAGTGCTACAAGTGCACTGAAGTCAGAGGATCAAACATTTTATATTTCAAAACTGTAATCACCTACTTTGAACAAGATTAGATTTTTATATTTCTATGAAATTATAAACGAGTCTCCTGAAAAAGTCCCAAAACTTCTGGAATCCACCTTGTACTTATGCAAAACTTTCTGTTGGTATTTGTAAAGATATTCTTCCAAAGCCCCATTAAGGCACAAAATTTAAACTCTTCAATGCAATGTTGAAAATTGTTTGTTGAGTTAATGTAAAAGACTGGATTCCATCATCTCAGGTTGGCTGAGATTTCACTTCTAGGAGACACCTAATGGAGAGTGGTATGAATAGAAGATAAGTAAAGGAATGGATGGATGGAGGCATATCCATCCAGCCATCTCTATCTATCTATCTATAGATAAATGGATGGATGGATGGATGGATTAACAGATTATTTTTCTCTTTTACCTTCCGTTACCATCTCTTTTCTCTCCTCATTCCTTTCTGTAGAAGAGCATAGGCTCAAAACATCAAAGACTTCTGTTTTTCCCAAGTGTCAAGCTAATATATCCTGTTTGTTGTTGCCTCACCTGTCTCTGTCAAGTTGTTGCTATATTGTTAACCACGACCACTCTGCTTTTTAATTACTCCATGTCTTTTTGCTTTTAAATAAAATGTTTTCAGCTGAGATAAATTATGGTAGACATTGCTTCCTTCATTCATGGCAAAAGTGAAGGATTCTTAAGCCTTCTTTGAAAGGAACAGCAAACATGTGATAATCCAAAGTTTTAAGGCCAGAATTATATGGTCAATGCTTTCCAATATTTGAACTTTCTACAGCATTCCAACAATGCAAACAGCAATTTCTGGACAAGCATTGTTGCACAGTCTGTAGCAGCAAAACAGTGACCCATACAGTACCGAAAGCTTTGATAGATTTTGAAACCTGATACACCTTCATTCCAAAGAAAACAAATTAATTACCAAACATCATTCTCCTTCTTGGAACAACCATGCTTAACAACAACTAACTTATGTTTCAAGTCAAACATGCACTGCAATAAGTGGAGGGAGACCCTGTCCAGTGATGTTAAGTACTGGAAGACCCTGTCTAGCTATGTGAGTAAAAGAAGACCCAATCTAGTCATGTGACTAGAAGGTGACTTGGTCTAGTGATGAGAGTAGGAGAGAATATCTAATGATGTAAGTAGGGGCTGTCTCAGTTTTGTTACATGACAAGGGGGAGACCTTATCTGGTGATGAGAGTTGAGGGAGAGCATATCTAATGATGTAAGTAGAGGTTGACCAAGTCTAGTCACATGACAAGTGGGAGACCCTATCTAGTGATGAGAGTAGAAGCAGATTCTGTTTAGTGATGCAAGCACAACTAATTTTCCTAGGAATAGGGAGAAAATTTCAAGTGCATTGTGGGTAATGACTCAATCTTGTGAGTATGGGTTGTGTGTGTACATAAGTATGTACTGTGTAAAGGCATTCATGCACCACCAACCAACAAGAGCTAGTACAGGCAGAAAGAATATAAACAACAATGACTGTTTCTGATACATATGATTCTGCTATGACACCGGATGACCTGGGGGCATTTCTCAATGTAATTTAGAATTTATTACAGAGTAAGCACTACAAAGTAGTAGAAGTAGAAGCAACAGCAGTGGAGTTAAAAAGTTAGAAAGTGAGAATTGAAGCAGCATAAATCAACTGTGAGAATAATAGTGAAATTTGAGACTAGAAAGTCTTCTGGAAAAGATCTGATGGCATCAGAAGTGGAAGGTCTGCGAGGAAGCTCTCAGTCAACATATTCCAAGAAAACAATGGCTACTAAATTTTACATAGCAGACATGGCCAAACTGCGTAGTTAACACTTTGGAAACTCCAGTGTTAAATAACTAGACCTATAAGCTACATCACACATGTTACGAGGACATCTGAAATTTCTATCTTTTAAGCGTTCATGAACTCATCTTTGACTTATTGATGTGCCATAAATTTGGAATAAAGATGAGGTTTAGAAACCACCTAGCCGCAAAGAAATTTTTTTATTTTGTGATCCTGGACAACTCTTTTGACTAATTTTACAAAAGCTAGTCTATTGGCAGAATGGCATCTCACAACAAGTTACACTACAGAACACTAAAACAACAGGAAATTAATGGACAACATTGATTTAAAGAATGTTCTCCAGACGTATGCCATTCCTATTTTGGTTGCGAAATTTAACAAAATCTTTTCATGAAGCATCCAATTTCTTTTGGAGGTTTTAAGATAAACTTTATTTTTAACATTAATTATTGAAACAAAGTTCAGGAAATTTTACAGATCCCAAAATTACAAGAATCTTACAAATTTTTGCCACACAAAATCATTCATGCTTACTTCTATAATTTTTATCAATCCACCAAAACATAATTTTGCAAAATCTCACCATCAACACACTCTTTGTTTGGAGAATAGTTAGTATCATTTTTTGTTGTTGTTGTGGAAATCCATTTTGTGAGTTTGTAACGTTTTTACGAATTTAATCCAGATGCAGGGACTATACTTATGGCCTTTGTAGGTCATCCAAAACCCATGAGGTCAATGTAGTTAATGGCTTTCTTCAACAACTGAAAATCGACAACTGCAGGAAAAAATATGTGCCAAGAGGAAATCCCAGGAAAACATTTTGGAGAAAGAAGTGAACATAATGGTAAATGTGGATGAGTCAGAGTTGTGGAACTACGAGGGCAAGTACTTAAACTGCTTGCTGCAGGTGAATTATTGCACTGTTCACTGAAAATAGCTTCTTACACCACAAAGTCAAACTCACTGTGCAAATATAAATTGCAACCAAATTTATGCAACATGTATTTATTTTAAAATATATAATAAAATTATATTTAACTGGAAAAAAAAGAATTTTTTTTTCCTGAAACATTTTATCTATCTTACTTATAATGCATATAGAAAAGATCCAGTGGGTTTTCTGAGCCAGGACTGTGATAGATATATGAGAATGGTTAAGTGTAGGAACAGCCATGCAATAGTCCAACATTTTACTAGATCTACCTGTAGTTTGTTATTTCGATGATGTGATGAATGTCGAGAAAGCAGAGTTGCTAAAGTATGGAAGGGATTGAGTAGTTCTTGCTTATGCTGGCAGAGTGTGTGAAGTGAAAATAGAGAGTAGGGTAGTCCATGGAGTTCATGGTAATGAGAGCTATTGCATATAAGAGGTTTGAAGATGAAGAGAAATGAAACATGAAGCATGATGTGATGGATGTGTAAGTGAAGCTACATGAAAGACTTTGCACTGTGGACGCATGTAAAGGTGAATATTAAACACATCAGTTGAAGTTGTATACTGAGAGGAGACAAGCCTGCTAGTGTGGACATGGAATGTAAGTTATTGAAAGAGTATTGGATAAAGAAGTGCTATGTGATGTTGGTGGAGCTTATCTAAGGATTTAGATAGAAGAAAAAGCAGTCGAGTTGACAATTAAGATGTTAGGCCTCACAGAAGTGAAAACTGAAGTCAAAGACGACATGTGTGTATACACACACACACACACACACACGCACGAACATATAAAAAAAATTTTTTAAACTGGTACTGTTGGTTACAAGAACAAGGGTTCTAGTTGATCCGATCAATGGAATAGCCTCCTTGTGAAATTAATGTGCAAGTTGCTGAACACTCCGCAGTACCCATATTTGCGGAGTGTTTAGGGAGATTCAGTGTGACACAGAATGTGACAAGGCTGGCCCCTTTGAATTACAGGTACAACTCCTTTTTGCCAGCTGAGTGGGGCTGGATCTGGGGCTGGATCAGGAGCTGAACACCCTAAACACTAAACCATGCACTTTTACACACAATCATATATGCTTCAGATGATTGTATGTCTGGGGCAGTAAAATTTTACAAGATCTTCACAAAATATAAAAAGTTATTGTGTGTGGAGAAAGTTGGACATAGGTTAATTATCTAAATATTTGCTAACATCTTCAACATCAGGCAGTTGGCTGCTCAACTACCGATTCCAGAAGACAATTACACATAATTATATGTTAGTGAGACATGGGTCAGTGAATGTAAAAAAACACTGAAGAGAAAGGAGTTGGCAATTATCTATTGAAATGTTAATTTGTATGGAAATTAAAACTAGTAAAGGTTGTTAAAGGTATTGATGTTTATAGCAAAGATATGAGCATAATTGCGTGGAGATATGAAGAATTAGAAGAGAGTTGGTGGTCCAGAAAAGTAACTGCAAAAGAAGTAAACTAAAGCAGACATAGAAAGAAATGGTGAGAATAGATCTGAGGTTGATGAGTTGCAACAGATGAGATGATAGCAGATTTAAAAGGAGTGAAGACATGACAATGACAGCATGATATAACAGCTATTGAAATTTTGATGATGATGATGATAGTGGTGATGACAATGACCATGATGATAGTGATGGGAGTGATGATATTGACCCCAAAATAAGAATGTGCTCAGGCTTTCAAGTTAGCTGTTTGCTTGAGGTGAATATCATTTCTGAAACAAGGCAAGAAGAGAAGAACATCTACATTGCAACTCCAGAACCCAAAATACACAATTAGCTGAATCATCCTAAGAATTATTGGAGCAACAAGCTATGAGACCGACCCACCTGCAACAAAACATGGTTGAACTTTGGTTATTGGAAAGAGAGCACAACTTCATAATTGACAAACTTCAAACAAGTACCATGGCTGGAATGATAAAGATCCGCAAAACCTTTGTGAGATTTAAAAGGTGAATGGTGATGGAGAAGATGGTGAAGAGCACAAGACACTCCTATCCTGTATGGGTATTGTTTTCTTCTCATATAAAACCCTATCAGACACTTAGCAAGGAAACACAGGTCCAGCGTACAAAACTATGCACAGCTTGTTGTTGTTGTCCGTGTCTTTGTTGCACAATGGTTGGTACGTGTTTCCTCCAGTTGCAGTCCTCCAACATATTTCAGTATATCTGGAGATTCATGTGGTGGCTGCAGTGGAGATCAGTAGAGTGGAGTTGGCTGAAGAATAGTAGATTCCGGAATGAGATACCCACCCCAAGCTAAAGAAATGTCGATATCAAGACTCACGACACAGTCATGCAACAACAAACAAATATACACAAGATGCAACTAAAAAATGACAGCAATCGTTTCCTTTTTAACAAATGAAGTGGTAAGGGACCTCAAGGCAGTTGATAACTGAGCAGGAGCTAAACCTTGAACATCAGCTGACACTAGAAAGAAGCTAGATGCTATAAAGGCAATTTTAAGGATTAAATAATAAATATTTGTTGTGTGTGTGTGTGCGCGCACTTCATATAATACTAAATGCTTTTAAAATACTTACCGCTTAATTAAACAATCTTGAAAACTCTTGGCAAGTGACTTATCTGATATAGATGAAATGTATTTACATATTCTTGCTCCAGTGTAAGTAAAATTTTCCATTTTTACAGACTACATAAATAACAAGAAAGAAAGGAGAAAAATAGAATAACAATCGGACTGAACAGAATGATTTTTGTCACAAGTGAAAAAACAAGTACTTCTGTTAATCTTTTTGTTGTACATTACATATTTTCTTAAAAAAAAAAGTAAAATTCATATTAGAACAGTAGCACTTGTCAGAGTCCCATCTATGGGTTCAATAGACTTTTGTAAGGGGTGATTGAGCTCCTTTAGCTGCAGCAAAAGCAATCAATCTAGGAGAAGGAAAACTCCAAAATCAATAGCCTCTTCCAACATGTCCTATGGTTCATAAAACTGATATGAGGTATCCCATGCTGGTGTGCATTCTGTCAAAGAAAGAGAGGATAGCAGGAAATGGTGCACACACACACAAAGTTCATTGGTATGTGTGTGTACCACATTAAAAGCACCTAGTACACTCTGTGGAGTGGTTGGCATGAGGAAAAGCATCCAAATGCAGAAATCAGGCCAAAACAGACAATGAGCTTGGAGTGGTCCCTGGCCTTACTAGCTCCAGTCAAACCATCCAACCCATGCCAGCATGGAAATTATTTACCCCCCCCCCCCGAAAAGAAATTAGAGAGGTGCCAAATTGTTGGACCAGGTCATGAAAGTTAGAGAAAGAGTTATAGCTCAATTAATTAGGAAGAGAATCAGCCTAGAAGTGACATAGTTTGCTTTCGTAGCAGGGAGAAGTCCTGCTGATGCTGTCTAGGAAGGCAACTACAGAAGAATATTTACCCAAAAGTAAATCAAAGTACTTTGCATTAATTTCTACACAGTTCTAATCTCCCCCCTCCCCTTTGTACTGCCACTTATCAACCTCCTCCTCCTCCACGATCCACTCCCTTTTCTTTTACCTTCCCCTGCCAAAACTGATATTTGCCACTGACTATGATCCATCAGTTCCTATGACTGATATAATTATTTGAAGCCAGAGCTTCTGAATGACTCTTGCTAGGTTTTATCTCAAGATTCTTCTTCAGTAACAAATGCTTTGAAATTCATTTACATTACATAGCCAGACCAAGAAAGTGGTTTCTTCTGAATAAATCAATGTGGCCTTGAGAGTCAAACTTGTATCAATCTATTTGTATTCTTGTTTCAAATTCATATTAAACAACTAATGAAAAAATATTTAACTCATTCCTTCATATCAGTGAAATTGGTAAACAGTCTTTATTACAAAGTGTGCCAAGCACTTTGAACAAACTTCAGTGGGCCATAAATAGAAGCTAACCAAATGCTATGTGACATTTTTTAACTCTCTCATTTCTCTAGCAGATATAATCAAGAGTGTCAACATGAAGGATTCCAATCTGATGCAGGCAATGAAAGGACACACCATGCATATGACCCTTGCTATCAACACAGTGATCATAGCCAAGTCCTTTCTCTTCAAGAGTAGGAGCAAGCTGGCAACTTCAGTTAAAGATGTATTGTCCATGGTCAAGAAACAGTCAGAGATTGTTGAGACGGTCAAGTTAGTCCAGCTGGTCAAGGACATCATTGATGACAGCCCAAGAAGCAGCTCAAAGAGGAAGACTTCACTATAGGAACAGTTAGGAGAATCGTATGATCATGTGACTTGGCTCTTTTGATTTCTCTTGGATATTTTTGAGGGAGACTGACCAGCAGTGCAAGGGACTCACTAATGTTGCCATTGTGGACATGATGGGCAACATTCATTGAGCTCACCTGGTCATTTTTATAGTTGCATCAGGACCATTATTAGGGGTGGGGAGAGTGTTGTTGATGGGCCAGTAACTGTATCTAATTGACCACAGGCCATTTATCTGAAAATATCTTTGTCTTTCTTATTTTGCTTGGTTCTCTGATACCTGTTACACCCTAATTCCTATTACAGAGTTATGCATTTGAAAGAGAAACTACATTTTGGTTACCATTATAGGCAACAATTTTCTGAATATATCCAATTATCATTGATTCCAGAACCTCAATAATTCATTAAAATCAATTCTGGACAATTTATTTAAAACTTCCAGAGAATCTACACACCTCACCTTCATTGCTAATTATATGGATTGTTGAATGTGCCCACCCTGTCATAGACTTCCCAAGATCTCATAGACCTGCTGTCTTCTACACAATAGTCTTGCTTATTCCTTTCATGTTTACAATATGTGGCCAGCTCCCATTAAACAAAGCAACACTTACCTTCTCAAAAATTGTTTCTGCCATTTCAGCCAAGCTGTTCTCTGTGATCTGTGTTGTGTATAATGCCTCAGTTACTGGCCTCATGTAGTCATCAATGTTTCCTGGATGTGTTGTTAGATAATAGAGAGCTACTTCGAGTAAACAATGTGGACAATTTTTTTCTCTTTCCGATAGACTGAAATGGGCAGTACATGCTGGCAAACGATCGTATATACTGTAGTGAAATATTGCCTGTTGAAATGGATGTTGAAATGTGTTAATTAGTCATGAAACGTGATAGTTTATAGAAATTTAAAATATATATTCAGAAAATGTGATCACAATTTCTGAGAAAGATAAACCATACATATGTGTGTGTGAGTCCGTGTCCAGTCATTTATGAACAGTACACAACATAAAAAGAATTGAAAATGATTTACTATTTCCACTGACAGTTGTGTTATTCGGAATGTTTATTTCATTTTATAGAGACAGCAACAGCAAACAATTACACACACACATATGTATATTGAGTTCTAACACCAGGTTATTAGTATTGCTATGCCTAAGCAAAAAACAATACATTGATTGATTTGAATGATTGACTATGTGTCTAGAGAGAGTAGATTTTAAAGCGTTCAATGTTTCAAAACTTTTAGAGAAGGAAGTAAACATTTTCAGAGGTCTGAGGAACTGTTGAAAATGACTTCATGTTCTGCTTCATTAAAATTACTTTCTCTTCCGTTTTACTAAAATTATAATTCCCCAACATTAATCTGGAATGAACTTTTATTTGCTTCATAAAATAGTGTTCAACCATAAAGTCATACTTTAATGAGATTAGAAGCCATTTGGCAGAAATTAATTAAACTGTGATTTATTCTGCTTAGATAAGACTAAGATAGATTAAACAATTGGGAAAGGAAGTAGATGGAAATTAGGTTTCAGCAGAGAGGAACAAAGCAATGTCCTTATAAAACATATCATAAAAATATTCTGAATATAAAAACAGACTCAGATGTAAAAATATCCAAAGACATTTGTCTTATATAAATTTAAATAATGGTAATTCTTCTGGTCAGAATCACAAGTACTCACATCATACGTTAAGGTTTTTCTTGGATAAAACTCTGAGGCATTTGGAGAGAGAACACTGTTACAATTCAATATATTGTTTACAGTTTCCTGAAATGGAGGAAAATTCTTTATTTAGAAATACATTTAAACTTTTACATACTTATACTTCTTTATGACAAAAAGTGTCAACACACATAACAATAAGGGTCTTTTTTAAGAGAAATCCACAGCAAAGTAAGAGTTAGCCTTACAGTCCCACTCATTATCCCTCCTCCATCACACTTTTCATTCAATCATTTTTTATCCTTCTTTCGCACACACCATTTCTCTTCACAACACCCATCACTCTCTACAATACTTTAATCATCCAGTGCACCATTTGTTCCAGCCTCCTCTGCCTCTGCAATACATTCAGTATGACTATCTTGCAGTTTTAAAATGAACTAGAAAGATATAAAAAGTGTCCCTTTGTGATACAGACGAAATCATCTGTCAGGAATCATCAACCATTGTATCACTGCATACTTGGTGTGCACCATCTAGTAACTGGAGTTTTCATCAGCTGAACATTAAATAATACATGTACTGCTTATATTTTACAGCAGAACCTTAAGCAACACAGCCCAACAGATTAATTAGCTAATGTTATTCAAGAACAGAAAAAGAATTCACATTATATTAATGTATAGATGATGTAGTCTGAATATATATTTTCATTTAGCCATAATACATTATTCATTAACTGCACATGAAAAGATTTACTGACAATCTGCTGTATTTAGAGAAACTGACATGTTGGAATCAGTGAATGTACTGAAATAAGTCTACAATTGTTTTTATGTCCATTGCCCCCAGTATCTGAAACTGGGCATTAAATAGTTCATGACCAATAAATTATTTCTGATTATAAGAAACTTTAATGTCGCTTTTCATTTTTGATGTATTAAAGGGTGAGATTTCAGTTGTCCTAGGGAAGATCCAGCCTGGATTGTGCACCTTGTATGTATATGCAACAATGTGCTCACTCATTACTCATGTTGCACACACACACTGTTGTGCACTGATCATTTTGCACCACAAGATGTAAAAGAGACATAGCAGTGTGGTGAGGAATTACACTTGCTTGTGAAGCCACTACAGTCCCACTGTGTAGCATTTTGAGTGTCTTCTAATATAGTCCCAGGTCAACTGTGCTTGTGTTGACCTGTCGAGCCAAGTGAGACAATAGTTGTGGCTGATGCCGGTGTCAGATCAATGGCACCCATACTGGTGGCATGTAAAAAGCACCCACTACACTCTTGGAATGGTTGGCGTTAATAAGGGCATCCAGCCATAGAAATCTTGCCAAATCAGATTGGAGCCTAGTGCAGCCATCTGGCTTACCAGTTTTCAGCCAAACCATTCAACCGATGCTAGCATGGAAAGCAGATGTTAAACGATGATGATGATACAGCTTCTCAATTGACAAATTAATTGGTTACTAGATTCCAGAAATATCTCAACTTCTGGCAGACACTTGTAGCAGGAAGGAGCCTCTATGTGCTTGATTGACTGGTTAGAAACTGCAAACAAATCACACTCAAATTATACTCTGCTGCCTTAAACAAGAGGGTACGTACCATATCAAGTAGTCCTAAATGTCTGAGGGAATAAACGGGTTAGTCATGCCTGGAATGTCTTTGATAATAATTTACTGAGTCAGAGCTGACCTGGGGCTAGATAAAATCCCTTCAAAACACTTGTTGAGTACCAATGTATAATATTTAACTATTAATTACTCTTTAAAAAATCATGAAAATAAATAGGTTTGGAAAATATAAAATAGTTTAATATGATAATTAAAACAAAAAACAAAAAGCTCATGAAATTACAACTTACATCGACTGCACATTCGGGGACAAATTCTGTTGCATTACAATCTAAACTGCTATTATTGCCAGTTGTGTTTATGTTTGATTCTAAGAAAAAAAGAGAGAGAAAGACAGCATAAGATACATACAATACCAGAAATTTAATGAAAATAACACAGTTAGAAAGATACTTAATAACAAGGGGTTCATGGTAGCAATGTCGAGAAACA
>NC_043009.1:20696391-20697964 GCF_006345805.1 Octopus sinensis | reverse complement strand
ATATATAATATATACATATAATATAATGTATATATATATATATATAATATATATATATAATATATATATATAATATATATATTTAAAATATATTATATATATTAATATATATATATATAATATATATAAGTACATAGACGCTCCCTCTGTCTACTTTCTCCCTACCCCCATTGCACTATTAGATTATATAAATTAATATAATAAATATAATTCCTTCTCCCTTCCTCACAATCACAATCTCTTCCTCTCTCCTCCCTTCTCCCTTTTCCCTCACAGCTTCTCTCTCTCTCTCCCCGCTACAACGGAATGGACAACATGCAAAAATTAGAGTGAATGCAAACACTGGCGTCAACTAAAGCCAGCGTAACTGGACGAAAGTAGAGCTGGAAGTTTCATCAGAGGATGGAGCTCGGCCGACAGATCGCAACCAACTAAAACATAGCGGCGACCCTGAAAAGCCATGCTTTATGAGGACGTTGGCGCAAGTAGGAGGAGAAAAGAGAAGTCGAAAGGGCCTACACTCTCATTGCACCACACATGGCTTTGCTAAGCCAAGTTCTCAAGGTGAACAAAGACAAAGAAGAGAGATGGAAACAGAAACACCAACCACAGAGTGTCAAAAATGACACGCCCACTGCCACAGTCGAAGAAGGCAAGCAGGCAAACAGCAGATAGGCGGCGATGGGGAACAAAATAAATAACCACCCGGATGAAAAGACCTATGCAGAAAGGAACCAGTGGACACCGTCCAACGGAGGAAGAAAAACGAGAGGAACTGGGGACAGAAAACCCAGATAACATGCAATTCTTCCGGAATGGAACCTGCTGGCATGGAGAAACAGGGGAAGGATGCAGTTCGCTCATCCCAGGCCCTATGGAAATTGCATCAAACCCACTCGACCAAAATGCCTTAACCAAAACCATAACAAATACAAGCTGCCCCAGAATATGCAGACATAGCGCGTATGCCCAACAAGGAGAAGGCGCACATTTGCAGAGGAAATGCAGACAGCGGCAGCAGAACAAAGAAATTTTGTGGAAATGGCAGAGAAAATTGTGGGACAACTGCCTGGATACATCGTCTTCAGAGCCAGGGCACTCACAACAGCACTCAAGACCCCACCACAATCAAGGGACCCAGGGTGGCCACCGCTGACGCCGGCCCAGGTGCCACACCGTCAGCCTTTATTGACACCCCGGGTAGACACCCGGGGTGTCAATAAAGGGTGTCACCAGTGCTTCTGCTGAATGTCAGAGGTCTGGTGAAACACACTAATATGGGTAAAATTCCTTACCTTAGGGACTTGAGCACAAGCAACCATGCAATATGCATAGCGCTGACTGAAACGCACCTGTCAAGCAGTATAGCAGATGCAGAAATACACATACCGAAGTATACTGTTTTTCGGTCGGACAGGAAGAAAGAACTCATGGTGGGGTTGCCCTGTACGTCCGTGAAGATGTCACACACCCCATAGTACTGTGTGACACACTCAAACTCAGTCTGTGACACACTGATAGTACACATGAACAACCGAAAATAGTAATATGTGTCACATATCGGCCACCAGAC
>NC_043009.1:20616391-20688891 GCF_006345805.1 Octopus sinensis | reverse complement strand
TTGATACATTACTGCCAAAAGCTTCCAGTTCTATCCAAACTTTGTGTACAAAAGATCATAATTTTACATCTTCTTTCCATGCTAGCATGGGTTGGATGGTTTGACAGGAGCTGGCAAAGCTGGAGCACTGCTCCAATCATCTGTTTTGACATGGTTTCTATGGCTGGATGCCCTTCCTAATGCCAACCACTTTACAGTGTACAGGATGCTTCTTCATCATTGTTCGAACGTGGTCGAGACAATGGAATTTACTATGTTACGCCAGACTTCACGGTCCATCATAGCATTACGGAGGTCCTGTCGCTGGATGCCTGTATCCCTGGAGATTACATCAGAGTAGGAGAGTGTGCGCCCTGTGGTATCACAAGCAGATGGCTTATCAGTGATTCTCTCTCCAATGCCCAGTCTCTTGAACAAGCCTCAAATTGTGTAGGTCTTTACCTCAAAGAGTCTAAGACTGAATATGTAAACAAGTGCCTGTCCAACAGTGATTTCATCATCCATACTCTCAACAATACGCCCTTAAATATGGTTTCTGATTACAAATATCTTGGGTCATACATATCATCATCTAGATGCTTCTTAAGTAGCATAGGTGGTGCTTTTTACATGACACCAGCATTTTACATGGTACCACCACCTGCCGAGTCACCAAATAGCTTGCAAGACAGACTTCTCAGCTGAGAAGAGAGGAAGTGGAACCAAGAGAAATGGCTGTGTACCAGACAAGAGGTTAGGGTATGATAGAGGGACAGAGATAGTTGTCCTACTATAGAGGAGATACTTGGCTACCCCAACAGGACAAGGAAGGAGAGGAAGGTGGGAGAGTTGGAGAGGGTCTGCCTACAAGGAACAGCAGGAGTAGTGTAAGAGGGGATAGAGGGGCGTGTTCCATAAGAGCATGAGAGATGATGTTTAGAGATAGCGAGTGATGTTGAGAGGAATTGGAAATGGCTGGGAGGGGAGTATGGTAGATATGTGAGAGTATGGAGAGAGCATCGATTGGCAAGGCCTGCAGTTGGTGGGTGGGAGAGAATTGTGTGTGTGTGTGGGGTTATGGACATAAATGGATGACCACAATTTTTCTTAACCTGATGTGTCCTCTGAAATACAGCAAACTGACAGAAGGTTCTGTTCTTTGTAATCTCAGAGAGGCTCAACATTTGAAGGTAATTTCTCATTACTTTGTCCTACACCTTCCTGGATCTCCCATTCCGCAGGTTCCCAGAAATTGGCACTTCTTTAAGCAGCTGTCCTCATCCATATGTATCACTTGACCATACCAGTTTAGTCTTCTCTCTTATGCTCAGTTTTCGTCTCAAGTCATTTACACTGTCATACCTGCACACTGACATTACCCACTCAGCAGAGCATGCTGGCTTCATTTCCTTCAAACCTTCACATTTGTGACACTTAGCTGGCAATTTCTAAATTGCAGTGTTCAATACACGTGACAACAATGACTGCATGTTTTTTCATTTCTTGTTAGCATTTTATCTGCCATGTAGAATCTGAGAGAAATACTGCTTGTGTGCATGCATACATACACATGGCAAAAGTTGTATTTCTTTCAGATTCTACATGGCAGATAAAATGCTAATGCATGCACACATACAAGGGGCTGCTGAAAAGTTTCTGCCTTTAGGAAGAAGAAAATACAGGACTATCAGTTTTATTCAACATATTCTCCTCTCAAATTCACACACTTATTGCAGTGATCTTTCAGTTTCTCTAAGCCCTGTAAAAGAACATGGAAGATTGCGCCTCCAACCATGTCTTTCACAATACCTAAGCCAGGATCTTTTCAACACCCCCTCATATATATATATATGTTGGACTTTACTCATAGGATATTAGAATATTGCATATATACCATTATGCCTAAAAAATGGATTTACAACTTCAATACCCACACATATCATGCTTCTATTTTCTTTCCTCCGCCTCACTCTCCATTTTGTATCACATCTAAACTAACTATGACTTAACTATCCTCTCACACCGTCTCCAATGAAGGGATATAATTAACAAATATCCTAGAAACAGCTATAAAACCTTCTATCTATAAATGTTCTAATATCTACACAGCTTTGGTTTTTTTATCTTACTAGCAAAAAATTCCTATATATATATATATACCATTGCTATTATGCAAAAGTGTTGTAAGTCCAAAACGTTGCTTTTTCAGAAAACAAAAAAAGATTCACCATTCCATTTTTTTTTTACATTAGCAATACTTAGTTGGGCGCATAAAATCCTAACTCCATGCATAACATTTTCAGTCAGAAATATTTTTGCAAAACTGTCGAATGTGGGACTTACTACACTTTTGAGAAATGCTAAACCGTTGTACTACAATTTGACAATCTTTAATATCTTGGCATCTGAAGCAGCTGGAGATATAGTTTGACCAAAAGAACCAACTATTGCAAGCAAAATTAAATAATGAAAAACAAAATACGCATTTGGCCAAACGACAGTTTAACATAATAGCAATGATATATATATATATATATAATATTAGAGAGTATAACTCCAAACTTACAGGGAAAAATTCAATTTAGTATTAAATCAAATTTCAGTATAAATATGTAAAATATGAATTAGAGATAAGACCACTATTATGCAACATATATATTTATCATACATTTTATACTTTTTGAGATCTAGTTATGTTATAATAAAAATAAAAAAATATATATATTTGTTATTTATGTATTGGTTTATGTCTATCACTGTTTGAGTTGCATAATAGTGGTTTATCTCTAATTCATATTTTATAAATATATATATGTGTGTGTGTGTGTATAAATACAAGTAATTTTGTTGTGTCTTGGGAGAATCATTATGCTAATAATAGAATATATTGTATAAGAACAATATTGAAAATCTTTAGATAAATGATGTGCTGCAAGAAATAAACCAATGATTTTAAAAGGTGTAATTGAACAATAAGTTCTGCAACAAGGAAGACCTATTGTGTCTCACCATCCATCTATCATATTTTGTCCTTCTTTCTTCCACAAAACACGATCGAGGAAGATGTTTAAGCTGAACATAAACCACATTGGTTTCAACAACCATAGATGTCTGTGAAAGTCCTGGACAAGCACCATGGAAAAAATGAAATACAAAGCAAATTTGATGCTGCGATTACGACAGATAAAATTGCTGAAGGTTCAAATAGATGGCAAATTAATATTGGTTTCAAATTTTGACACAATGCCAGCAATTTCAGGGGCGATAATGAGTTGGTTACATTGACCCCATGCTCAACTGATACTTATTTTATTAACTTTAAAAGAATGAAAGGCAAAGGTGACCTCAGTGGAATTTGAACTCAGAATATAAAGCTAAGCATTTTGCCCCACATGCTAACACTTCTCCAGCTCACCACCTTAGATGGCAGATTAATATTAACCAGAAAGTTAAAACATGTGCAGAAGGGTGAAATACATTTGGTTATCGGGTATCACCGAAAAGTTCAGGCTTAGAATTTCAACACATGTTGGATTTGTGGATTGAATGAAAAAAAACAGAAGGACAAAGAGATCTTATTTTTCCAATTCTTGTATTAAAATTCAAATACACGGCTCACCAAAGCATGGAAGTTTATGATAGCAAGGTCATCAGCCATAGAAACAGTTTCAACGTGGGAGCAAGAATATATATATATAAAACTGATTATTTCCAAACCTGTACAACCCATAGACAAAAAGGTCTGAGGGATCAAGCCTGGAAATTTTTTAATGGCATATTTAGAGTAAGTAGAATAACAGCCTGAACTGTTTCTCAAAGAGTCTCTATGATCAGTGGAAGTTATCATTAAACTGTAAACAGAGATGAAAGTCTTACAACTGGACGCTATTAAAAGCACTCAACATGAAAAGCCCCTCAGACAGGATTCCACAAAGTCTTTGCCTCCCAAGACTTTTGTCAACTCAAGAACACAATAGCAAATATTTGCCTAAGGTACTGTGCAGTGGGATTGAAACAGGAAGCACAATGTTACAAACTGAACTTCTTAACCATCCAACCATGTTTGCATCTCCGTTAGTGACACCAAATAATGATGAAGTTCAAACTGGAAGACAAGAACATAACAGTAGCCATCTAAAACGATGTTTGATGAGGAAGCATGGCAGAACTTGAAAGATGAGATCTCATAACTTCAGTTAATTAACTGTAGTTTATCAAGAGCAATTCAAGATGGCATGTTCCTGGCAAACACTGCAGATCAGTTGAACAAATGATTCAATCCTGGAGCAAAACAGAAATCGGTGACCAGGGTCAAGACACAGCAGCTGCAATATATAATAAAATTATTGTATACAGTGCTCAGGTGCACCACAACTTGTCAAAAGTGTGTATAAAGCATATGTAGTAATGTACAAATGTCTGGAAAGTGAACAGAGTATGAGTCGGATACATGCTTGCATGTGTATGGAGGGGAGAAAATCAGGTGTAGTGTTGGCGAATCTCAGGAAGCATGGAAGTTTTGAAGGCTGCAGTGCTCCGACAACTAACAAGTGATGCCGGCAGTTTGTTCCATGCTTCAGCAACTCTTAGCGTGAAAAAATGTTTCCGAAAGTCATGGGAGCTGTGCTGTTTTCTGACTTTGTAAACATGTCCATGGGTGTTAGACAGATGGAGTTTGAAAAAGTGCTCAGAGTTATTGTTTGTAAGATGGTTGATAATTTTATGGGTGTCTGCCAAGTCAGCTGCCAGATGTCGGAGTTTCAATGTATCCATGCCCAGGGAAGTAAGGCGTTCAGAATATGGCAAATATTTTAGCCACATTATCAGAGCTTAGAATCTCTATATTCACATTGTTGGGGGATGGGTGGACATAGTCAAAGATGGAGCAAAGAGATCAAGAACTGAACGGGGAGGGCCCTGGAGGAGTGTATGGCTGCTGCACTAGACTGTAGCGAGTGGCAAGAAGTGGGTGTTGTGCCTCAAGCCCTCTGACTCATATTCACGAGGATAGGTAAATTCATTATCTTGAGGGATAACCTGTACAGTCAGTTACATTGAGGTCTGAACTTAGAAGCTGATATGCTGAAAAAGAGACAGAAAACCATCTTCAATTACTTATTGCCATTTTGTGATACCTCAATGATCTTTAAAAAGATAAATGCTTTTTTGGTTTTTCCTAAAATTTTCATTAATATTAAAGCCTTGGTAAATATTACGTTAGTAAAAAAAAAAATGATTGTTTAATGAAAAAGATTTCATGAAATTCTACCTATTCAGAAAGCATGTTATCAAAATTTCCAAGAATTCTAAAAAATATGGATTACTTTTAAACTAAAAAGAAATTAAATTATTTTGTAATTTCAAAAAACACATTTTTCATAAAAAAGCAAAACAAAACAAAGGAAAATTAAGGTAGAAAATGGTTCCACTTTATTACAGAATCAAGAAACAATAGTTTAAAACAGTTTTAGAAATGCTCATCACCCGTCTGTGATTTTGAAATAGTTCTCAGAAATTGTAGAATATATATGTCCTTCTCCACTCAGAAAGTTAATGACATCTCTGTGAACAAAAGAGAAATTTATTAGACTAATATCAACAAAATAATTAATTATTATAAATTAACTTAGTAAAGTCAAAACATATCAGATTTGATACAAGTAAAATGGCTGAAACAAAGTAAATATACAAAGAGATCTTGTGGCCATTTGTTAGCTTTCCATGCTGGCATGGGTCTTTACTCTGAATCTATTCTTATTGGGAGTCATTACTCTTACAGATGGGCCATAAGCTTCGCCACCACCACAATCTTGCACGTTTTCTATCGAGAGTATCTTTCCTCCAGCATGTACAGGATGCATTTTATCACATCACAAGCACTAGGGAGGTTGTCAGGAGACAAGAGGCTCCTCTACAGCCTATTCTTTCTTCACATGTTTGCCCAACCTCTTTATGTGTGAGTCTACTGGATGCAGTTGATCACAACAGCAGCACTAGACAGGTTGTTATCCCTTTGAGCCTATTTTAGTTGGTCAACCACTTTACTGTAAAACTGCTCTTAAAACATGTACATTTGCTAAAGACAGAAGATGGGGTGGGTGAGAGTGAGTGATGACTGGCAGAAGCAAAAGGGTGGATTGGGTGCAAAATGGGTTTGATGCAGCCTTTTCTGCTGGAGCTTCTTGATGGACAAGAATGAAAGTGAGGGTAATGGGGAGATGGGGGGATTCCTATTTACAATCTGAACTATTGACATTATCAGTATAGCTAGAAATTCAGTGATATGATCCAAAAGGATGTTGGAATATTCCAAGACATGTTTATACTGGATTCAATAAGTTGTCTATATTGTAACCAGAGACAAACTTACAGAGAACAGTAGCTAAATCTCCCCAAAATTACACAGTATCAGCTTAAATAAGCAAAGAACACATTAGAAAATGTTGTCCAGGACATACTCCTAAAAAGAGGGGATGGTCACAGCTGGAATGTCTTTGATCAACTCAACCAGGAATGTAGTAATTAAACTTCCAAATACCTGCAATGCTATGTTGACTTCTAAAACCTGAAATAATTATTAATTAGTTTCTATAATTAGTTCAACATTGAAATTTTGTTGCATTTCTGTCCTTTGTCCTTTTAGCATGACCTCCTGTGGTGCAAGACCAAAAGTGGTGACCTGCAACTTCAACAAATGTATTTAGTCTGCAAGGTAGCAGGTCTCATGTATCAGCCATTTGTTGGCTATTTTGAAACGATTCTCAGAAACAATTACTGTCTGTGAGAATTGTTAGGTATAAAATAAGCAACCACAATTAAAGGTCCAGAACCCCTTTAGTTCTACTATTTTAGGGGTTTATCAAAGATAAAATACTCTTAGAGTGGGGTTATTGAAGGAGATGTGGTAAAATGACCAATTAGAAACATTAGCTAAATCTTTCAATCAAAACTCCAGACTCGAGTTTTGATTGGTTACTGTTTAAATTAAGATAATTAAGTTTTACTTGACAGACTGTTCTGGAACGCCTCTCAGTTTTTGTATGACTTCATCAATGCTACAACCTTCTTCTGTTGTACATGATTTAATAATCTGATGGACCTGTGGCACAAAAAATAAAACAAATTCAATTAAAAATCAAATATATTTTACTGAAAAATAAAATACTGATTTCATCATCATCGTTTAACGTCCATTTTCCATGCTGGCATGGGCTGGACGGTTTGTTTATTCTATTTGTAAAATACAATGATAAACTTTTCACAAAGAATATTTTATTTCAATGTTCTACACAAACTTCCAAGCAAGATATAGACAAATGTCACCACTGCCCAAACAGCATCAATATAAAGACATGCAGAGACAAATACACACACATACAAGGGCTTCTGTATAGTTTCTGTCAACCAAATTTTCGATGAAGGTATGATGATGATGATGATGCATTGGTCATTTCAAAACTTTGGCAAAGACACTTGCTATATATAGAACCATGCAGGTAGATCAAACCCAAAATAACATAGTTGTTAAGTAAACTGCTTAACCACAGTTACGCCTACACACACTATATATATGTATGTGTGTGTGTTCTACAATTGTGCATTACGATGGTAACTGGGTTGTTGAATTGCAAACTTTTATGGGAAAAAGGCAACTGTAGACATTTGATAAAATCAGTAGCAGATGGAATTGAATACTATAGCCAATATAATTGACTAAAACCTCTGCAGGAGGTGCCCCAGCATGGACATGGTCCAGTGGCTGAAATCCACAACCAATAAGCAGTTAAAACTAAAGATTAGCAGGATGGGAGTTAATTCTCTTCAAATCCTGCTTATCCTAAAAATAGCAGTCAAATCATTCCTAACACACACAAAAAAAGGACACACTGGATAATATCGTTTTAGATGCACTACATGTAAAAGAAAGATCCATGATGTTGTGGCTGGAATACCTGTTGTCTGTTGGATTAATGCTGACCTGCAGCTTAACAACAATAGCTACTACTTTAGTATCATCATCATCATCATCATCGTTTAGCGTCCGTTTTCCATGCTAGCATGGGTTGGACGGTTCAACTGGGGTCTGTGAAGCCAGAAGGCTTCATCAGGCCCAGTCAGATCTGGCAGTGTTTCTGCGGCTGGATGCCCTTCCTAACGCCAGTATAAAGAGGTGAAATTAAAAAAAAAAAAAAAAAACAACTTTGAAGTCAGAAATATTCCACTTTTCAGAGTTTGGAAGGAGCTAAAGAATTAATCAGAGATAAGCAACAGTTTGTGAGGAATATATTTGAGTGAACATGGTGGCAAACTGGCAGAATTGTTAGCATGCCAGGCAAAATAATAAGTGGTATTTTGTTTGTCTTTATGTTCTGAGTTCAAATATTGCCAAGGTCGACTTTGTCTTTCATCTTTTTGGGGTTGATAAAGTACTAGTCGAGTACTGGGGTCAATGTTATTGACTCAACACCTTCCCCCCAAAACTGCTGGCCTTGTGCCAAAAATTGAAATCAATATATTTAGGTGAGCATATGTAATTCGAGTGAGAGGTAGTCTATTAAATATTTGAGTGAGAGTGTTGTCTATTAAATATTTCATTGAGACTAATACAATAGTAACAATAACAATAGGTTGGAACTGTAATTCCTGCTGCTATTATTATTATTATTATTATCATTATTACTTAAATCCTTCCATCAAAAGCTTTTAATTTTCTTTTTCTAATTTGATCAAATTGCATTGACAAGCTTTTGGCCAGCTGAAGGCTACAGCAGAACACTCTTGCTTCAGGTGTCATAGTGTAAGATTGAACCTGACACCACGTCGCTGTGAAGCAACTTGTTAACCAGAGCAACACACACACAGACATGTAGTAAATGTAAGAATATCTAAGTATTTAGGCTTCACACACACTTTCATCATGTTCCATCACTAAACATCAATTCTTTACTGAAATTGTACCCAACAGAGATTGGGTTAAGAATACAAACCTGCCAATAAGACATACATTTTCAAATCTAGAAAGACATTTCTAAATGAAAGAGAGAAGAACAGCCATGCAAACCTGATTGTGCAAATGTCCAAGACCAGGAATTCCAACAGATGATGTATCATAATCATTGGTTAGTGCAGCCTTTTCTCCATTCTGCTAGATAAGAATGCAATAAATTAGAAAGAAAAAAAAAAGTAATTAACCAATATATCTGTGTAGATATATAAAAGAAGCAAATTAGTCAATATAGCTGTCCTGACATCTAACATAGAAATCAGTCATTTTATGCCCATTTGCCCCACTGGCATGAGTACATTTTTAGTTTTCTCAAACAGTAAAAGGAATCAGCTGTGACTCTTCTTTCAGTGGGTGTTGTTTGGTCACTAAGATACTGGATAACTTTCTTATCGAAGCCATTTGTGTGACAGATGGTGTCGTCTCACCATCACAATAAAGGAATTATTGACTGATTACACTCCACAGCTAAGATGAGTCACACTCATCTTTCTGCCACTCATGTAACCTGCCATGCAGCTGATCTCCATCTCCCCCACCACATCACATTTACACTACATTCAGTGAACAACGTTCTTAGTGCACTATTTCTGGCAGTGAGAGACAAGGGAGTGTTTGTAATTCAAAGCAGAAGAAATATTGCAAAGGACTTCATTCAATGAGCACCATTTCAAACGTTTTCCCATTGATACACACACACAGACTCCTTTCCACAGATCACATGCCATTATGGTAGAAGAAAGTAGCTCATAATGCTGCGCATCAGGATTGAAACCAAACTTATTGTGCTAGCAGAGGCATCTTCTTACACTCACAGCCACTGATCACACTAAACAGTCAACAAAAGACAAAATAATAATTATAATAATAATACTTACCAGATGAGCATTTGAATTGTACATCAAGTGGGAATGGATAACTTCAAGAATGTGGACTGTTAATTCATTTATATCTGTCAAAGGAATTATTTTAAAGGCCACAATAGATCGTTTTCCCTCCACTAACCTAATATGTCCCGACACCCGGACATATGTCTTCTCTGCAAGAGATTTTATCTTCTCATTTTCAGGAACATCATCCTACAATTCAGAAATGTTTAAAGTTACACTTAGAAAGATTTCTCATCAAATCTTTAATAGAGTAAATTAGTTTATTTATATGAATGACAAACACTGGAGCCTGGTTTAGTCCTCTGGCCAGTCAAACTGTCCAACCCATACCAGCATGGAAAATGAATGTTAGATGATGATGATGGCTCCATCATAGCTACCAATATATGATACTCTACACTCAGGGGATGACAAGTGACCGAGACCTTTGGAGATATGCTGTGCTTGAGAAGACCCGGCAAGCCAACTGAGACTGTAAACGTGACCTATGCCAATGAAGTGTAACAGGCCCATTTAAGAGTACCCTTCAACCATTGGGCAATAAACTGCACTTGCAAAGACCTGTTGAGGCAAGTGAAGTCATTGTTGTGGCCAATGACAGCACCGCCTGATTGGCACCCATCTATCATACATAAAATGTACTTTACACAAGAATTTACTGCTATAAAAATTCAGACAAGCAGCATCATAATCAGACAAGTACATTTTTTCATTAAAAAACAAATCAATACCAAATATTAGTGACAATTTAATCAATGAAAGGCTATGCTTGATTTTTTTTATTTATTTTGCAACTTCATATTCTTCCAAACATTACTCAAAATAAGTGGGTTTTTTTAAATGTTTAGGAATTTATCAGAAGCAGCTGAAAGTGTTTGGTTAAGCTGCTTATTTTAAACTGACACAGTTCTAGGTCTGATTCTGCTGGGCAATTCCTTAAGTCAGCATCTTCTAATGTAACTCCACAGTAACCGAAGTTTTCTTGATGAAATTGAGTTCATAGAAACTATGAGGCAGCCTGCTGTGTGGAAACCAGTTTATGGTCTTTAAGTCCACATAAGGGGGAGGGCTCTCTTATAAGACCCTGGTAAAATTTAAACCATTTCATAAAATTAGCATCAGTTTAAATACTTGGGTTTAACTGACTAAAACCAGCAAAGGCAGTGCTCCAGTATGACCATCAACCCAATAAAAGTAAACACAACTCACCCGATTATCTACATATTGTTTCACTTCAATAGAAGGTCCAGTACAGTCTCCAACTTCATAGTCCAGTCGAATTGGTAATTCTTTCACTGAAAGCACTAAACCAACAAAGGTCACCTAATTAAAAAAAGAAAAGAAAAAAATCACCAGCCAGTCATTTGTTAATCACTCCCACTCCTCTACAGTTAATAGGAGAATGAAACCATTAAGTAGAATTAAAATATGTGAACAAAGTGTTGGGGTTGGGGGTTGGTTGAGTGGCCAAGTAGCTGTAAAGAAATGTTGAGAAGGCAGCCACACTGTTGTGAGAGAGAGAGAGAGAGAGAGACCAACATCCATTCGCAGCCAGTTCAGATTTCATTTAGTAAGTTTGTGTCCTGAAAGCTACAAGCAACTGTTGAAGTCTCTAAACAAAGGATAATTTATTTGATTGTTCAATATTTGGTCAATAAAAGGAAAGAATATGAAGGTTTGGTCTTCTATGGGCAGAAGGTTGGCTGGATGTCTAATAGCAATTGTAAGAATTATGCTGATGGCTTATGAAATGATACATTAACATTTTTAAATTTAAAAAGTATGGTTATGTTTTGTAATGATAATTTTATTAAGAAAAACTACAGTGATATTAAAGAATTAATATTCAGTTATTTAAATTTATTTGAATAAGTTTTATATTTTGAAAAAGATTTTAAAATTGCAAAAAGGTACTTAAGTGAAAAATCCAGCTTTCAATTGTTTTAATATTTACAAAATACGTATATTGATGAAACTTTTAAAATAAATAAGAGTGAAATAAAGTTTATAGAAATGTATGTCAAAGAGGAATTGAACTATTTCTAAAGAAATGAAAAAAAAAAGACTTAAAGAGTCATAAATGTGTGACTTGATATTTCATGCTTGAGCAAAGTAGCGACAATGTTTATATTCATTGACACCATGACAAGGTGCTCTGTGCCTTTAAAGAGCTGAGGAATAAAAGGAAAATATCCTTCACTTAAAAACAGGTAAGGAATGGCTCTAAAAAAAGAGCAGCCAGCCATAAAATCCATGCTAGCATGTAAAATGGACAGGGAACAAATGATTTTTACATTAATGTCAACTGAACCAAGGGGAACAACTCACAATAACTCGTTACAACTCTTATCCTATTATACAACATAAATGTAAATTATATTTTGGTAGAGAATATTTTTTAAGAAAATTAAATTAATATCAACAGCAGGCAAAGGAGTTTGAAACGTACACATGGACAATTCTTGAGCTGATGACGCCTACTCAGCCGGAAACCTGTACCCACAGCTGTCCTTTTCTATCCACACAACAAGTTTGTCCTTTTCAATAATTGGCACATCGATTCTAGAGAATTTGCTGAATCCTGCAATTATCTGCCACCCCCTCTCAACTGGGGGTGGGGTCGTTTTAATTACCATTTGGCAATTATGATACATCATTTAGAGGTGGAGATAATTTTAATAAATCAAGAATGCGCATTGAATAGTATTTCATAAACTTGGATTTGTCTGTTATTCAAATAGAAGCCACTGGCTATTCATATTGTTTCTCTGCTTCTTTTTGATTAAATTACACACACACACACACGTGTGTGTGTGTGTGTATCCTTGTCTTGACATCATGTAATGGCCATAAGTGAGCAGCACCATCATGGAAGCAGTGTTGTTTGTTTCTAGTCTTCTGTGAAAAGCATGTTTGGCCTTAAGGGGGGGGGGATATTACCTTATTTAGGGTTGGTGACAGGAAGGGCACCCAGCTGTAGAAAATCCACTTTGACAAATTCTCTCAAACCCATGCAAACATTAAAACGTGACGATGATGATTCATACAGTTCTAAGAAAACCCATCAAGTCAAATGAAATCAGAGTCGTGGCAGATACTGGTGTCACACAGCTGGTACCCATGCCAGTGGCAAGTAAAAACACCCATTACACTTTTGGAGTGGTTGACATTAGGAAGGGCATCCAGCCATAGAAACCATGCCAAATCAGACTGGAGTCTGGTGCAACCCCTCAGCTCACCAGCCCTGGTCAAACCTTCCAACCTATACAAGCATGGACAATGGATGCTAAATGAGGATGATAAGCCAGCACTGAACATCTAATTCATCATGCAACCGGTTTCAGAAAGAAAAATTTATCATTTGCTGTAAACTCAAATCTGATGATCAAACTAGCAGGGAAATGACATTAAAAAAAATATTAAAAGGGGGGGGGGGGGGGGAAAAACATATCTGACCTGTGAAATTTTGATATTCCCAGAAAAGAATTCATCTAAATTCTGAGAAGCATTTAATATTTCAGAAATGGTGACTGGCATGATGTATTCGACTTTATCCTCTCGTGACTGAAACAATACAAAAAGATGGCATCAGCAAATAATACAATTATAGAAGCTAAACATAACCAACATTTCTAATACCTGATACCCATTCGAACTGTGTTCTGTGATTATTTTGGATGTCTACTTATGCATAGCAATGTGGTGGCTTTTTTGTCACAAATGTGGCAAGAACAGAGACAGTTCAAATTGCTGAAGAGTTCTAATATGATTAAAATAAGTCCAGGGTTGTTACCTGTGCTTGCTTCAAGCCCAGATTAAAACAATAATCATTAAATCAATATTTTCCTCTCCTCACCACATTTATTATTCAACGAAAATTGCTTGTCCTCGTTACATTATAACGATGGCCCCTAACTTCAGTCTGTAATTACTTGAATCTGCCTCACACAACATCTGAAGAATTCTCTAAAACAATGAATACTCCAGACATAATCACAAAAATTAATTAAAATTGCAATGACAAGTCATTTGAATAACAAACCTTTGAGTCCTTGTTTGCTGGATCCATGCCAGCAGGGGACATATAACCCCCACCACCTTGCGTCTGGTTAGGGTTGTAACTGTCATAACCTACAATAAATAAAAAATATTGTCAGATTTCCTTCGGTAGAAACATAACAGTAGAGATAATAAGACCAAGTTTTGTGGGTGTGGAGTTGTATGTGTGTGTGTATAAATCATCATTTAAAGTATTTTCCATGCTGGCATGGGTAGGATGGTTTAACAGGGGCTGGAGACAACATCAGGTTTCACTGTCTGTTTTGACAGGGTTTTTATGGCTGGATGCCCTTCCTAACACCAACCACATATAGTATTAATAAAAATTTTATTAGTACTATATGTAAGGTGGTTTAAAATATACATAGTATTTTATGTTTTATAAAACATATACATGTTGCATCAAATTAACTGCCAGGATTACATGCTTTTTGAAACATGAAATAATTTAAGTAATTCACCTTATCAGTGTTTAACAAAAGTCATAAATAATGGTGATAAATGCTCAATATATATTTCAGCCAGTCCCATTATGTAGATTATCAACATCAGCAGAATAGCAGAACTCTGGGTGCAATGTAGGAGGAGAAAAAAACAGAGCACAGATGTTTGAGGTGTTGGCTTTTCATATCTAAGTGGGCAGACACTCACCATTCCCAATGAATACGGTAAAGAGGAAGGAGATAACTAAATACACAAGCACAGACACTTATAGGCAAGACAGTTCCAACCACTCCAAGATACCAGACCAGCAACCATGGCAATGACACATTAATAGCAATAATGGTGGCGAGCTGGCAGAAACGTCAGCATGCCGGGTGAAATGCGTAGCTGTATTTCGTCTGCCATTACGTTCTGAGTTCAAATTCTGCCATGGTTGACTTTGCCTTTCATCCTTTCGGGGTTGATAAATTAAGTACCAGTTATGCCCTGGGGTCGATGTAATCGACTTAATCCGCTTGTCTGTCCTTGTTTGTCCCCTTGTAGTTAGTAAAGAAATACATATTAATAGCAATAAAGGAATGGCAGCTACCATACTAGTATTCTTGTGATAAATCAGGGACAGAGATGCTTGTGATTAGTTGTTAAATGTTTATGGCATCAATTCCAAGAACTCTGCTCTCTGACAGGCAAAGAATGTATTGTTACAAATTTCCATAATCATTGTCCACTAAATTCATTGTGAGTTATTGTATCACCTAATGACACTCATTTTATTAATACTGTGTCTCAAGAAGAATTGGGGAGTTAAAAACAGCAGACAAATTTAGAAAATGAAACTGGAAAAATTGTTTATAAACACAAACGTTGTTTATTTATTAAATCCAAAGTTTCATTATATAATATATGCTATTTATATACACTTGAAATAGAAACATAATAACTGATATTCCAATTATCTTTAAACATAGTTTTAGTTTCATAAACATTTTTTGTAATTACAATGTAAATTCATTGTTCACTTATAACTAAAAACAATTCCGAAGTCAATAATGAGGGAGTTGTTAGGCAAGTATCATAATACTTTCATTAATTAGTTTTTATTGTCACACTCCTGATTCTACTTGGGGATTGCAATATTACAAGAATACCTCCAAGTATTCTCCCTATCACATCAAAAATAGAAAAAAAAATCATATAATATTTTGAAACGAAAGCAAGGAATCTTGTAAAAAGGCAGCAAATTCAAAGCCTTTTAGTTCAGTATTTCGTGATTTTGATCAATTACTGATGTCTGGCTTTAGGGTACCCGAAATTTATTTCTTGATGTGGAATTATTTCTTCTGTCTCAGTGATAGCTTACTGTACAAATTCAGTTTCTTGATTGTTATTTCCAAAATATATTTCTAAAGATTTCCAGAACATAAGGAAACAATATTTTTCTCTTTAAATTTCCTTTTCGTTGTTAATGGCCACTTATTTACTCGGATAAAAACTTTAAATAACGATTAGCGGTGTCTGTATTTTCTGCGGATAAAATCTATGAAGATGAATTTATTACGATGTAAATTAAATTATTTTAATTACCTCAGTTTGTTGTTGATGTAAGTGAAGAAAAGTCATTGTAACAGGACGACGAGGCAGATATGTCTCTCCAGTGTTAACAAAGACACTTTATTAATTCTTAAGAAACAAAGAAGTATTTGTGGCTTAGTTAATCCACAATTAAAACATCTTTTTCATTTCATTAAATCGTGACATACAAAGAAAAAAGACGTCCATTTATAAACTACTTAAAAATACATTTCTTACTTTCAAATTGCTTTCAATAACTTCTGTTAGTAAAAAGGAATTCAAGAAAATTAAAGTAAGAGAGGAACTGATAATTTTAGTCGATTTTCGCTTACTTTTGAATTAACGTGGCGATTTATGACGGGAAGTTCCCAAAAACTGACGCCTTAAGAAAACTCTTTGAGACAACGGAATGGAAATTTCAAAACTGAGATCAAATATTTCAGAGTCAATATATTCCGAAATATTTTAAAAAATGTTTTTTCGATAGACTCACTACTGGTAGAATCGTTAGCTTAGTAGCATTTCATCCGTCTTTATGTTGTGAGTTCAAATTCCCCTCAGATCGACTTTGCCTTTCATGATTGATAAAAAAAAAAGGTACCAGCTGAGCATTGGGGTCGATGTAATTGGCTAACCCCCACCCTAAAATTTCGGGCCTTGTGCCTAGAGGAGAAAGAATTCTTATAGTAAGCATAAAACCAAGTCAGTACCAGTATTGAGTCTCTTCCTTTATCCCTGTCTATGAAATAATTCACGATTTCAAGGTATTTAACCCCCAACAGGTGATGAGACTGAGAGATGTTGGAACATTTCCCGCCAAGTAAAAACTATTGCTTTTACTATATTTTAATTTATTAGAAGAATGTATTAGAATTGGTTAAAAAAAGACACATTTCAAGTTAGGAAGAGGACAGTTGTAAACAATGACAAGTATATAAATATTCAAAAACCATAACAAGCATTATGTCGTATGTGAATTTAAAGACAATTTTATCGTCGTAAAAGTTTTCTTGCAAAATCGCCAAGTTCGCACATTAACGAGCGAGAATATATAATTGATGTTAGTAAATGGATTGTAAAGGAGGAGCTGAAAATGCTGTTAAATTTCCTTCAAATCATACTCTATTGTCGTAAAAAAGGAAGAACGTTAGATAATACAATCCAGATTACTTTATTATACATAGAAAAGTAAATACTCGTCGAGATGGTCATGTCCAGAAAACATTTGACTGTATGTGCGATTAATGAGTCAACTTGGGGTTAAAACAACAACCTTGCATCTATTCTATTGGTCCAGATGAAAAGCTGAACTGATACTGTTAGGATTAGAACTCAAAATGTAGAATATAACTAAACATTTATAAGATCCATCAAAGTACCTCTTCCTTCTTCTGTCAAAATTTACAAATACATATTGAACATGGACTGAACAGATTTAAGGTGACAGTCCTAGATATAAATCTTGTTTGACTTCTTCAAGGAATTGAAGTTATGCCAAAGTTTACTCTTCGATTAAATATTCTATAAAATGTATTTTCAAAAGGATTCCGAGGTGTAATTTAGCTGTTTCCATAAGAGACTTACCTCCTTGTGTGCTCCACATTCTGCTTTCGTCGAATGGAACAATTATGGCGGGAAAGTTTGAGAGTACGTGTTACACTTATCTCCCTTCTGTCGACGAGCAGCAAACTTAAAAAGATCGATTCAAGGGATTTTATATATCGATCTCTGTTGAACAGGGCAGAAATTGTCTTCTTGACCAGAAATATTTGAAGTTGATGGAGATATAGTTCTTGATCAACATTAAGAACTATATACATACATACATATAAATTAACAGAATGCGATAAAAATCCAATGCTGTGAAAGATTTCAGAACATTTATAAAGAGAAGGTCTTATAGCTGTTTCCGGGATATTTGATATATTCCTTCATCAGAGATGGTGAGAGAAAATGGTTAAGCAATAGTTATTCTAGATAAGATATGAAATAGAGAGTGAAGTGGAGGAATGAAAATAGACGTGAGATATGCAGGGATATTGTATCTTCAGTTCTATTATTTAGGCAGAATGGTATACATATATGTATACCATTCTGCTTTATATTCTGACTCCACCTAAAATACCATTACACACACACACACACATATAATATATATACAATAATTTAATAAATAAAATATATGCATACATACGTACATATATGTACGTACCTACATCTACATGTATATATATTTATATATGCATGTATATATACATGTAGATGTATGTACGTACATATATGTATGTATGCATATATTTTATTTATTAAATTATTGCATGACTGAGCGCCCTCGCGTCGTTTCATTTCGTTTCCTTTCTGTTCTCCAAGTAAGTTTTTTATAATATATATACATATATCTATATATATATATTTAAACTTAAATAAGGGTAGAAATTGATATTAATCAATTAAAACCAGTGGCCTAGCATATTTAAAGAAATCTGAAGATTAAAATTTTTTACATACAAAATTTAGTGGTCAATCCTCTAATTTTGTATATATATATATATATATATATATATATATATATATATAGAGAGAGAGAGAGAGAGAGAGAGAGAGAGAGGTTTTGTAAGTGCTAGCTGACAAAGTGCAAGCTATTACCTCTTGACAACCACCTTACCTCGGTGTGCAAAAGTAATTGGTTCAAAGTTTCATTTTTTTCACATAACATTGCATGCAGTCACAAATTGAGAGGATGAGCTTTAATTTTATTGATCCCCAGGCATTTATTAACCCCTTGAATAGTCCCATTGACCCTTAGGGATCGATATTAACCACTTTAGAGATTAATGTTTTAGGCGAATGGTATTAGTGAAGAGAGCTCAAGTGACAGGGTGCATTGTTGTGAAGAATCCAATTCTTCATGCTTTTCAGAGCCAGTTGCTTTCACCAAACGTCCTCCCTCAAACACTTCAAAACATTGCTGATTGTTCATCGATCCTCATGCACAATCTGAGGAATTTCTGGGTTTTTTTTAACCACCTGTGCCACTCAAAACATTGTGTACGTCCCATTACCTCGTCACCATAAACATGCTTGATGTCGCTGTAGCAGACTTCACAAGTTTAACACAAAATTTCACCCTGGCACTTTGTTCCAACTTCCTGTCCATGACAAAAATTGCAAACTATAGCAGACATGTGATCACAAAAACAAAATTCACAACTTGCGAAGTAAACACAGCAATGTCACTGCTAGCTCTCACTGCCTCATAAAGGTCACTACTAGCTCTCACTGTGCACATGGAGGTCACTGCTAGGTTTCACTGCCTCATGAAGGTCACTACTAGCTCTCACTGTGCACATGCAACCATGTGCTGCCATCTGTTGGTGTGCTACAGAACTAGTCTGGGAACTTTTTGATGTCACCTCATTAATGGGTTTCTATGTTTGCATATACACCCATGTGTTCATGTGTTTGTTTATATTTGTGTGTGTGTGTGTGTAGGGGGGGCATATTATTAATATGTCTGACATTGGTAAGATAGCAAGCTGGCAGGATCATTAGATTGCTGGACAAAGTGCTTAGCGATATTTTGTCCATCCTTACATTCTGAGTTCAAATTCTGCTGAGGCTGACATTGCTTTACATCGTTTCAGGGTTGATAAAATAACGAACCAGTTGATCCCTGGTGTTTTACCTTGATGGTTGCAATTACATTTTTTTGCTTCACAGAGGTACTGGGCTCTTCCTCGTGCTATCTTCCTCACACATACATCTTTAGATAGAGTTAATCCTTTTTACTTTAGGCACAAAGACTGAAGTTTTGCTGGGAGGGGCTACTCAACCCCAGTACTTGACTGGTATTTATTTCATTGATCCCTGAAGGTTGAAAGCCAAAGTTGACTTCAGGGAAATTTGAACTCAGAACATAAAGATAGATGAAATGCCACAAAACATTTTGTCCAGACAACAATTCTGCCAGTTTTCTGTCTTAAATGGCTAGAGTTAATGAATGGATATATTTATGGCTTGAAATATTTAACAAATAGCTGTCTCTGAGTCCTCTTCCCTTTCAACACTTACACACACATGGGAACTGTCTCCTGGTGCAGTCACATCCTCCCCCACGCACACACATACACGTGTACAGTTTGTCTCCTGGTTCACTATAGTTTAAAACAAACAAGTCAGTAAGCTAGTGTTTCAAAATGTGAGTTGTTCATATGAACATTGATAATATAAGCATTCATTACACCAAAAATGTCTGTAATAATTAAATGATAATGTTCCTAATTAGAAGAATTAGACAAGTGCTTCCATCACCTGGTTGCTAGGTTACTAGATGTAATGTTAAATGTTTTCTATTGACGGGTTTGGTGTCATCACAATGCTTCTTGTTACCATTCTGGTGAAGAAGTTTCTATAAATGGCAGACAGTGCTACAGCTCCAGAGAAAAGAGGAACTCATAAAAACCAGTGCCATCCCCATTAGAAGAGGAATATTCCAGGGAGACAAGCTCTCTCCACTCCTTTTCTGCTTGGCACTGACACCTTTATCTGACATGCTAAACAGAACTGGATGTGGATACAACTGTTATGGCAAAACAATCAGCCACCTCTTACATATGGATGATCTAAAACTGCTGGAAACACTACTACAGACAGTACATGGATTTACCAAAGAAATTGATATAAAATTTGGATTAGAAAAACGTGCCAAAGCAACCTTGAAAAGAGGAAAACTAGTTAAAAGTAGCAACATTACACTAGATAAAGCAAATGAAATAAGAGAATTAAACCATAACCAGACATACAAATACTAAGGAATCAATGAACTAGATATGATACAACATACACAAATGAAAGAGAAGATAAAAGAATACTATAGATGAGTTAGATTAATAGTGAAAAACAGAGCTCAATGCAGAAAACAAGATAATTGGTATCAACACTCTAGCCATTACAGTTATAAGTTATAGCTACAATATCTTTAACTGGACACTAAATGAACTAACCAAAATAGACAGGAAAACAAGAAAAATAATGACAGGATCTAGGATGCACCACCCAAAATCTGACATAGAAAGGCTATATATACACTGTATAGAAGGTGGTAGAGGCTGTATACAACTAGAAAACTATTACAAAATAACCCAATAGGACTACAGAAATACCTACTACAGAAGTAAGGAAAATTTATACAAGTAGCCACAAAATATGAACAAAACAAAAAAACTGTTTTCAGTCTTTAAGGAAGCTGACAAATACAAAAGAAGTCATACTACCTAACAACTATGAAGAAAAAGAAGAAACAACAAAAGCAGTAAAACAACTGAAATCCAAACTAAAACTGGAACAGCAATGGACCATGATAAAACGATGGCAAGAAAAGCTCCTTCATTGCAAATACTGAGATAAACAAAACAGAAAAGAAATAGACAAAACAAAATCCCAACAATGGCTGATAAGCTCAGGACTCAAAGCAGAGACTGAAGGATTTTTAATTGCAGCACAAGATCAAAGCCTTCCCACCAGAAATTACCAAAAACATGCAAGGAAAAGAAATACAAGTAACTGTGGAATATGTAGAGTTGGAGAAGAAACAATAAACCATATTGTCTTTGGCTGCCCAGTCCTGGCTAAGAAGGAATATGTTCACAGACATGACAGAGTTGGGACCTATATACACTGGAAGCTATGCCAATACTATGGAATAACAACAGAAAAAAGATAGCATAGTTACACTCCAGAAAAGGTCACAGAAAATGTATGTGTGTACCTCACCAACCAATGTACACGTTTTCCACTTTTGGTTACCCTGTCAGTATGAAATGCTCTCTTGCTATTTATGGGTGGATTGTCTGGGTGTGGCAGAAGAAGGGTGTGTTGTGAAAGGGGAATAGACTCAACAAAAACCTGTTTAAGTTGATTTGCACTGAGAGTTTATATTATAACTGATACATTTATATTAAACTTTGAATTCTTTATGAATATGTTGATAATGGAACATAAGACTAGGAATTCAAGAACTGTATCACCCCAGGTATTTCATTTCCTCCCTTTCCCCTCTCTTTGGATGTATATTTCTCCATTTGAGTTGTAATTTGATGAAGTATGCGTAACACACGGGAAAGACAGATAAAAACAAGCAGAAGTAGTAGTAGTAGTAGTAGTAGTAGTAGTAGTAGTAGTAGTAGTAGTAGTAGTAGTAACAATAATAATAACAATAACAACATGCTCAGAAAACTGCTTTATTGGGGTGGCAGCAAAGATTTTGAGATTGGTACTTGGATGTTAAGTATTTTGGAAAGAGACCCTGTGAGGGTCCCTTGATAACAGGTTGTTGTCTGCTCTTACAGAATTAGCCAGAGCAAGTGAAATCAAGAGTTTTGAAAAGTGAAATAAAGAAACTGTCATAAGAACAGCAGTAGCAACAATAACAACAATAATAATTTGGGAACAGAGTCTAACGAGATAAAATGGATCAATATATGATGGCGAATCAACAGGATGACTCAACCATGTGTAAAATAAGTGAAGACTGAGATGAAACTATAACAAACATTATCAGAATGTCCACAGCTTGGCATGAATCCAAAAAGTGTAGACATGATCAGGTTGCAACAACAATTCACTGGAAACTCTGTAAGAGATTTGGTTTTGTCTGTAGTCAAGAGCTGTGGCCATTTTGTTTTCTATACAAACAGAAAGCAGAAAAGAACACAAGATGTTGGATATTGCAGTCATTTATAAATATGAAATCGATGGGACATATCCATTTGGTAGCAAAGTGAAGCAAAAAGAAAAAAAATGTATAAAGAGCAAGGTATTATATCAACATGAATAATGAAATCCTCAAATGCTTGAACCAAGATGTTAACATGGTTATGATCCTGTCTGTTATCATTGGGACCCATGGAATTGTAACGAAGAATTTGAGAGCAAACATTATAAAGCGAGACCTTAATCTGATTCTGGGTACAGAATGTTTATTTACCACTGTATAGCAATAATTATCTGGAGAGTCCTCAGAACAAAGCAGGAACAGACATCATCATCATCATCATCATTTTACATGGATTGAATGGAGGTTATGGAGGCAGATTTTTTATCATCAAATGCTTTTCCTGTTGTTAGCTCTCACCTATTTTACCAAGTGAGGTAACATTTCTAATGTCCAGATACAGTTCCATGAAATATTGGAAATGATGGCACATATAGGTGCATGCCTGGCTGTGTGATAATTTTGGGCTCAGTGCCACTGCATGGCACCTTGAGCAAGTATCCACCACTATAGCCCTGGGCCAATCCTGTAAGTATTTTGATTGACTAGAAGTAGTTGATAGATTCTGTTATTTAGGTGACCAAGTCAGTAGTGGAGATGGATGTTCCGAGAGTGTAGCTGCAAGAATAAGAATTGGTTGGGCAAAGTTCAGAGAGCTCCTACCTCTGCTGGCAACAAAAGAACTCTCCCTCAGAGTGAAAGGCAGACTGTACGATGGTGCAAACAGCTATGCTACATGGCTGTGAAACATGGGCTGTGACTGCCAAGGACATGCGTAGGGTTGTAGGGAATGAAGCTAACATGCTTTGCAGGATGTGCAATGTCAGTGTGAATGTTTGACAGAATGTAAGCATATTGAAAGCAAAGTTGGGCATAATAGGCATCAGATGTAGTGTGCAAGAGAGACTGATGAGACAACATCATGTGATGTGTATGGATGAGAACAGCTGCGTAGAGAAGTGCTGATCTCTAACTGTGTAGGGAATCTGTGGAAGAGGAAGACATGGGATGAGATGGTGAAGCATGATCTTCAAACATTGGGTCTCATGGAAGTAATGACTAGTGACCGAGACCTTTGACAATATGCTGTGCTTGAGAAAACCCGTCAAGCCAAGTGGAATCATTGTCATGACCGATGCCTGTATCATGTAACTGGCACCCATGTTGGAGGCACACAAAATGTACCTTTCGAGCATTGAGCCTTACAGAGGCAATGTTGCCAATTTCGGTGTTGTGTAACCAGCATTTGTGCTGGTGGCACATAAAAAGCACCTTTCAAACATTGGGCCTCATGCAAGCAATAACAAATGATCGAGGCCTTTGGCAATATGCTGTGCTTGAATAGAAGACCCATCAAGCCAAATAAAGTCACAATTGTGGCAGATAGTGGTGTCACACAACTAGCAGCCATGCCAGTGACACGTAAAATCACCCACCATACTCTCAGATTGGTTGGTGTTAGGAAGGGCATCAAGCCATAGAAACCATGCCAAATCAGACTGGAGACTAGTGCAGCCCTTCAGTTTACCAACCCTTGTTCAAGTGTCCAAAACACAGCAAAGACAGGTGAGTAAATGACAAGCAGGTGTGTAAGGTGTATATATAGGATGTCCTTAAATTAACTATTTCAGTGAAATTGGATATTTTTTAAAACTCACTTTTATTTATGTTTATCATGTTTAATATGTTAAAAGTGTACGATATTCCTGCCGTGTGTGCAGGCAATGCAACCCAGCTGAGTGAAGATATCTGCTCCTGGTAATTCAGACATGTACTTATTATAAAGATTCTTTCTATAGTATTTCCAAAGTGCAGATTCCAAGTTAGGTGAATAGAATTTTAAATCTTGTTTATAATTTTATAATTTTTATATATTTTTAAAAACAATTTTATTTTCATTTGTGTTGGATCTCACTTATTTGTCCATGACAGCTTTTTTTTCAATTTGGCTGCGATCATTTTTGCTACCTCCATCCCCAGAATGGAGCAATAGTTTAGCTGAACTTAAAAGAACACACTCAGTAGTGCAGGAGAATACTCCTGAAACACTTCAAAATATGTTTTGCTATGCTAAAGGGGAGATCTGAAATTTGCTGGGATACAGACGGCGGATGTGCTGAAAATTTTCAATAAAATTTCGACATAAGATTTATGCATCTTTTTTTTTTTTGTATCATAATTAAGTAATAAACATAAAATTCAGTCAGAATTTAAAAATTACCCTGATTCATTGAGATAGGGAGTTAATTCTGGGACCCCTATATATATATATTTAAGATTCAGTTGAATTAGATACTTAAATTGAGGCACCTTGCTAGGTTGGTGTAATCTGCACACCCAAGACTCTGTGGAGGGTTATTTGTACCTGATATTCCTGCCATGTGTGCAGGCAATGCAACCCAGCTGAGTGAAGATATCTGCTCTTGGTAATTCAGACATGTACTTTTTGTAAAGATTCTTTTTATAGTATTTCCAAAGTGCAGATTCCAAGTTAGGTGAATAGAATATAAATGAGTAACCACTAGCGTAGCTGGGTGCAGTAGGGATGGTCCGTACTTCTAAAGGAACACCACGTTTGGGTCTGCTGTAGGCAATATGTGTTTTTTGTGGGGTCTGGGGGCGGTAAATGGAAGGGCTGCCCCAGGTGGCACACACTCTAGCTATGTTAGTGTAAGTAACAAAGATGTACAGGTGTCAATTCATGAATTGACAGGCTCTTCGTAGACGACGGTGAACAGGTGTGGTCGCCGTTTGTGAGGCACGCTTTCCCGCAGCTCGTCTCCATGATCGAACTGTAGTTGTGGATCAAAAAGAGGCCGAGGAAGGGCAAATGGCACCGTGAGTGTCGCGTTGCTCTCAAGCAACTCTGCCGTCCCGGGTCGACCTTGAGTGACTCCATCACAACCCAAGCATTCTATAGGGGATTAGTGGAGGGGAGGTATGACGACGAGCTCGGGGCGAACCTGGACGTTGACGAGGAATACCTGACCCGCCTGTTTGGGACGACTTTTGGGCCAGGGCCCATGGACAACTTCCAGAGATCCCTGGCCTGGCAGTGCTACCGAGAAGCGCTACCCGTTCGGGATAAGCTCTACAGACACGGCTCGAGAAACACGGGGCCGACCTGCCCGAGATGCGGTCAGAGCGACGAAACCGTTCTGCACGCACTTGTGCAGTGTCCAACAATTTCTGACCTGTGGGCTTATGTCGAACAACTGCTGTCACGTGTGGGACGAGTCGGATTATCAGCTGAGTCTATCGTCAATATTGTCACGCCTCCTTCCTTCAAACGGGACGGAAGAGCCATTTTCATCATCCTTGTGGCTATGGCGAAAGAATGTATCTGGTGGACACGTCTGAAAGGATTGGAGACAAACACTTTCCTCTCTGGTCAATCTCTCATCAACTTCTTCAAGTATCAATTGAAAAGGAAAGTGAGTGTAGAGAGGCAAGTTTTGTCTAGCGAATGTTTTAAAATAAGATAGGTGAATGTAGCAAGGATGGCACATATGAATGACGAAGCCACCTTGAGCATAATCCTAAGAACCCAGAAATTGAAAACAGAGGGTTACCCACTTGCAAACAAATGTGGTAACATGTAACAATATTGACCAAGGTTACCGTAGGCTTTTCTTCCCACGGATAACCCTTATCTGCTTTCCCCTTTACACCGTACATCATGACACTGTGATACACGATCCCTATTGATTGATTGATTGATTGATTGATTGATTCTAGTTTCAGCTTATGAGCTGTGGCCATGCTGGGGCACCGCCATTTGGTGTTGCTACTTGGTTTCACTTCATGAAGGCTTTCTAGCAACTGCTATTTGGTGCATGAGAGAGTTCGATGCAGCTGCCCTCATCTGCCCCTCCTGCCGTGAAGTTGGTTTATCTGGGACACCTGAAAGGAAGAGATCCAGCTTCATTTTAAAGACATCTGCATCCACCCCATGCAGGTCTCTCAGGTTCTTCGGGAGGATATTGAAGAGCTGTGGGCCTCGGAAGCCCAGGCTATCACAGAATCTTGTCCTACATCTTGATGGCAAGTTTGGAGTCCTAGGCACCACGCAGTGGTGCCCAGTTCTGGCATTTGCGTAACTCTCGATGCCAAAGTTCAGGACACTTCCCTCCTGGATCTTCCAGATGTATATTATGGCATATCTTTCCTGCCTACGCTCCAGGGAATATAGTTTTAATCTCTTGAGTCTTTCCCAGTAGCTTACATTCTGCATAGAGGCTATCTTCTTCGTGTAGCTACGTTGGATCGCCTCGAGCTCTGTGATCAACTTGACACTGGATGGTGACCATAACTGAGAGCAGTAGTCGAAGTGGCTTAGGACAAGTGTCCTCCAGAGGACCATCATGGTTTCTTGTTCTCTTGTTCTAAAGGTTCTGAGGATCCATCCGGCCAGTCGTCTACATTTCATTGCCAATTTAGCAACATGTACACAAAAGGTCGCGTCATCACTCATGTAAATACCTAGGTCACGCACTGATTGTGCCTCTAGGATTGCTATTCCTCCGGGTCCAGTGTATTCATTGGGTATTGCATTTAGTTTTGCATGCTGATAGTATAGAGCTTGAAACTTTTCAGCATTGAACTGCATGCTATTCTTTTCAGCCCACTTGTATATTTTGTCTAGCTCACATTGCAGGTGTTTAGTGTCCTCAGGGTTCTGTATTGCCTGTGAAACTTTTGTATCATCTGCATAACTTGTGATCGTGGCTCTCTGCGTGGCTGAGGGCATGTCTGAGAGGGCCATTATGAACAGTAGTGTTAATGGAAGTGGCCCCATTTACCACTACCACCTGACTTCTATCTTTCAGAAAGTCATGAAGCCATTCTCCCAGTTTTCCAACTATGTTGAGATCACACAGTTTGTGACATATCATTCCATGATCGACTTTATCAAAGGCCTTTGCAAAGTCGAGATATATCACTTCCACATTTGAGTGGTTGAGCAGCCGTTTCAGCACCCAGTCATAGTGTTGTAGGAGCTGAGTTAAACAGCTTCTCCCTGGTCGGAAACCATGTTGGGTGTCGGGCAGCAAGTCATTCTCTTCAAGGAAGGTGATCAGCTTCCTTCTGACTATTCGTTCCATGACCTTGCTGATGTGTGAGGTCAGAGAGATAGGTCTATAGTTCTTGGCTTCCGCTCTGCTACCTCCTTTATGAATGGGGCATATTTTGCCTTCCTTCAGTTTTCTTGGGAGTTTGCCAGCTGCAAGGAACCTCTGAAAGAGGAACTGCAGTGGTCTTGCTAGGACTCTCTTACATGCTTTTAGGAGGATTGCCGGGAATCCATCGGGGCCAGTAGCTGAGTCTGTTTTCATTTCATCTATAGCCTTGATTACATCGTCTTCCTTTATATCGATGTAATCTATCGTCGCCGCCTCTGATTTTATATCTGCAGTGGTAAAAAAGTCAGTTGGATTGGTGATTTGGAGATGCCCAAGGGGTGGAGTGAAAACACTCTTGAATTGCTCATTCAGTATTTCACTTACCCTCATTGGTTTTCCTGTAAGTGTGCCATCCTTTTCGAGGAGTGGCCCTATTCTACAGTGCACCGTAGCTGTTTCTTTGGCATACCTGTAGAAAGCTCTGGGGTTAGATTTTATGTTGTCTATAGCCCAGGCTTCTTTGTCTGCTCTTTCCTTTTCATGGGAGAATTGCAGACATTTTTCGATTTCCAACAGTTTTATTTTAGGCGGGACTTTTCACTGCTTTCAATCTGTTTGTTTAGGCGATTTGAAAATTTTGTACGCCGTCTCATTAAAATTTTCCTCTCTCTGGGGATTTTGTTCTTGTGTACAGTGGCCTTTCTCTCTGGGACACATTTGTAGCATATGGCTTGCATTACAGACATGAATTGTTGAAGTTTCACGTCGATGTCTGGCGAGGAGAGACATTTAGGCCAGTTTTGTTTGAGGATCTCTTTCTCAATTTGTTTCCAGTTTGCGTTTTTTATTGATCGTTTTTTTTTCTTTTTCCCCTTTTTCCTTTCCTTTTTTTATCCTTTTTTCCTTTTTCTTTTGTTTCTTTTCCTTTTTTCTTTTTTTTCTTCTTTCCCTCTTACGATCCCTTTTGATCGAAAACCTACCCCACTCTTTTTTTTTTCTCCAAAAAAAAGAATAGCTCTACTTTATAATCTGTCCCGTCTGTGTGCAGCCCTGTGTGGCTAATAAAGAAACATATCTATCTATCTATCTATCTATCTATCTATATATATATAGACTGTTGACAGTCTATCTATAGACAGTCAGCTTGGTATAATAAATGTATCTATTCATTCAACCTAGAATATTGAGTTCTATATCAGATAACATATGAACTACAAAAATATGTTTTAATATGTTTTACATCTTTTACATTATGATATATTTATCCTATCTATCTATCTCTCTATCTACCTATCTACATACACACACACACACACACACATATATATATATATATATATCTACCTGTTTATTTATCTATCTATCCATTCATTTATACATGGATCTAAGTTAGAAACCAGCTCTTTCTCTATTGGTAAGAAATCTTGAAATAAAACCAAATAATGACATACATACAAACATACATTTGTGTGTGAGTTGTGTGCGTACACTCATGCGCATGCATGTACACACACACACACACATTTCAACAACTGAAATTTTAGTCTCATTTTTTTTGTCACTCGTGTTGTTTTGTCCAATCACAGCTCACTTGCACATCAGCCATTTTAGCTATTTTTGAATCATCTTTTCAGCAGTCAGCAGCCATGGGTAAACTCTTTTATTTTGTTCTCTCTTTACTAACATTTAGTGCTTGGTATCTTCTTGACAGAATAAAATCACTTGTTACACAACATGACGCACATTAAACTGAATATGAAATGACGTTTGTCAATTGTTATTTCTGCAAGTTTTACATCAACTCTCATATTTGCTCTTTCTCTTCATCGATGGCTCTCATCTGCATGGAGTCTGCTACACCATTCTTTACTTCAGTATGAGACTCTGTGTTTGATTTTCTATTCATCTTAGTGTACACACCACAGCTTGTATATGAGATTTTGTTTTTGGTCATTAAGGTCTTTCATAAAGACAGTGTACAATTAAGGGTTTCTTTGAGTCCTGCTTTGTCCAGAAATTCATCAACATCTCTAGTATTGGGACTGTGACAAAATGCACCCAGAACATTCAGTAAAATGGTCAGAATCCAGACATAGAAATCAAACCAAAGTACATGTAAGAACACTTTGTCTTAGAGAGCTGTAGTTCATGATGATCTGTCCAACTGATGCCAGCATGAAAAGCAGATGTAAAATGATGCTGATGATGATGAGTGTTATGGTGAAGTCCAATTGCACCCAAAACCTGTCTGTTTCCATACAGGTAAAACGAAAACAAAAACATTTCCAGTAGAAACATGCAACTCTCTTTTCCTCCATGTCACTGTAACGACTCTAATATTTGCCTTCTCAATGGAATTTGTCTTTCTAAAGCATTGGTTTATAGAGTTGAGGTTTCACTTGGAGCTAACAGCAAAACAAAAAGCTGCATACAGCTTACTGAAAATTAAAAAAAAAAAAAGATAATGAAGTTGATGGTATCAACTAACATCTTCCTCACCAAATCTTTGGCTTTGTGCCTTTATTAAAAACAGTTCTTCTTCCGATGATGAATATTATTATTATTATTATTATTATATCATTATTAGTTTATTTTCTGTTTATACTTACAATTGTGGTTGAAATAAATTGACTGAATTGATAAAAAATTAGTAAAAATTGAGAAGAAAATTTCAAGTTGATCCATTTTTCTGAGCAGGGAACAAAGACTTGTCAATTGAGCTATCTGTGGGTAAATAGGGTCTTAAAGTTTTAGGGATCTTACAGGAGTTGATTTTATTTTTAATGATTTGGTCAGCAGGAAGGGGTAGTGTCTATAGGCTTCACAGACCACTTGAGGACAGTGAGATCTATAGAGGGAGAAAGTCTAACCACAGTCAATTTAATGCCTTTAGGAACAGTAAGGTCACTAAAGAGAGAAGTATAGCCAGACCTTTTCAGGCCACTTGAAGGCAGGAAGGAAAGGCACATAAGGAAAGAAGTGTAACCATGGCCTATGCAAGCCATCTGAGAACAGAGAGATCGTAGGAAAAAAAATGTGTAACCAGAGCCTTTGCAGGGTGTTCAATGACAATGAGATCACTGGAGGAAAGGTATAGGAAGGGATTTTGCAGGCCATTTGAGGACAGAGGAATGTGGTGGACAGGTGTGTAGCCATAGTATTTGCAGGCCATTTGTAAATGGAGACCACTGGGGGGAAAGGAGTGTAACCAGAATCTTTGGAGGTTGTTTGAGGAGAATGAGGTTACTAGACAAAAGGAATAAAGCCGGGGCCTTTTTAGGCTTCTTTGAGGCTATAAGGTTAATGGAGGATATCTGTGTAACCAAAGTATTTGGAGGCCATTTGAGAAGAGTGAGAGCAGTGGTGGAAAGAAGTACAGACATCCTGGACAAAGAAATAACTGGATGAAAAAAGGAGCTTTTGTAGGTGATTTGAGGACTGTAAGATGAGTGGATGAGAGGTGTAAACGGTGCCAGTGCCGGTTGCTTGAAGACAGCAAAGTGACAGTAGGAAAGGAGTGTAGATAGGGCCTTTGTGGTCATTTGAGGACAGTGAGGTCACTGGAAGAAGAAAAGGAATGTAGCCAGGGTTTTTGAATGCTGTTAGGGGACTGAGATGACTAGAAAAAGGGCATGTAGTAAGTCTTTTTAGGCATTCAGAAAACAAGTTCACTTCAAAAAAGGTCTGTAGAATGGACATTTGCAAGCGCTTTGAGGAGAATGTAATAACTGGAGGAAAGAAGGCAGTTTGAAGATATGGAGATGACTGGAGAAAGCAGCATATCTGGATATTTAGGGTCTGCAGAGAATGAAGTTTCAAGACAAAAGAAGTGTAACAAGGGTGTTTCTGGTTTGTTTGAAGAGAATGAAATCACTGCAGGAAAGAAGTATAGCCAGAACATGTGAGGGGTGTTTGAAAGGAGGGAGATCAGTAGAAGTGTGTACTGGGCCTTTGAGGGCTGTTTGAGGAGAGCAAGAGTAGTGATGGGGAGTAAGTTGTATATTCAGGGTCTTTGCAATCTTTTTGAAGATAGACATGTAGGTAGGGCATTTGCATGTCTCTGGAAGACAGTGAAATCACAAGAGGAAAAGAGTGAAGCCAGGACCTTTTATTGTTACCTGAGGACAATGAGAGCATTGGAAGAAATGTACCTGTCAAACAAACAATGAAATCATATCCAGCCATCGTGCTATTTATGTTTGAAGGACTTTGGAAAATATTACCTTATTTGGAAGCAAATATGGGTTGGTGACAGGAAGGGCATCCAGTCATAAAATTTTCCTTAATAAATTTCAGACTTATGAAAGTGTAGAAGAATGGATGTTGTTGTTGATGATGATGATGATGATAATGGTGATGGTGATGATGGTTATATATGATGTGAATCTACAAGAGAATGTTGGCAAGGAGACAATAATTGAAACCATTATTTTAAATGGAATCTGTGAATGAGAATATCTAGAATTTGATGTGGGATTTTAGCCACTAAAATTTAACAATCTATGTCAAAAGTTGTCAATGTAGTTGGCAGTGGATTAATGAGTTTTGAAATGAGTGAAGACAGGTGGGGATCAGAATCTTATCTCCTGATGAAAACACTTCCTTAACACAGCTAGGATCACACTGTAAGGACTGGTCCTTCTTTTCATGGCCAGGAGATACTTCATTCTACAATAGTTATTGATGCCTTATAAAGCTCAAGTGAGGCCCACAATAGTGTTGCTGCTTTTACTCTATACACAAACATCCTAGATCACATCTGGAAAAGAGTCACGCAACCAATTGGTATAAAGTCACACAGACACACTCTCCTCTTCCTGTTTATTTACCACTACTATAATGGCCTCTGCTCTTTGGAACTGACTGGGCTCATGCCACCACTTCCACTCAAGCATCTCTAACCATTTGTCTCTTCTTCTTTTATCCTCACCCCACCTTGTTGTGTCCAATTCTGCTCTAACAACACCAAATTGATCTTTCTTGCAGGTGTTAACTTACGACAGTCCAAGAGAAATATAAATGGCATCAACCTCACCAGTCTTGGGGGAGTGGCCCATGTGACCTGCCCCTTCCGCCAGACAAGTAAACAGAAAAGCTTAATACAAAATATCATAAAGCTTTTAGGGTTGACAGAGAGGAAAGCTACTAACTGTGTAGAAGAACTGAGTAAATAGCATCAGCTCTCCGAATATATATCAGTAGTTTATTTTCTTGTCTATATGTATTATATACACTGGCATGTATATATATATATATATCCTGCAATGGACCAGCATCCTGTCCCAGATGGGAAATATATATGCCACAGAATCTGGGAAACTGGCCTTATGAGCTTATGGCTCAAGAAGGACCCTTGAGCTTTGATGTGTATATATCGTGTATACACCAATTTGTCTAAAAGATGGGATGTTCACTGTTGGAACGTCTGTAATCATATGTCTGCTGGATCAGGGCTTAAATAACAACATTAAGTAATATCTTCCCAGATTCACTATAGAAATGGGTGGCCATAGCTGGAACACCTTCGATCATATCTCTGCTGGTTCATGACCTGGGATTAAACAAAATCTATAATATTGCAAGGAATTGTTTATTTTTAAAGATGGTATTTTAGAATAATAATGGCACTTACCAATAATGAAATGACAAAGACAGAAAATGTCAGCTGCCTTTTTCAAGTCAATATTCCAAGAAGCAATGTCATTTTCTGACTTACCATTCTGTGGAGAGTAGCAAAGAAACAAAAAATGCTTTATAAACCCAACAGACACCAAATACATAATTGTGACATTTTATAGTGGAACATTCCAATAATAAGACCTAATAATTCTGGAAGAGTCCAATATAATTTGGGAAGGGAGGGTAAAGTTGTTTAAATGACCTAAAAAAAAAACATCAACCAAAAAATTAATTTTTTGAATTAAAAATAAAATATCTGAATCATAAAACAAAACTAAATTTTTAATGAAATATATTGGAACTGGAAAAGTTTTTCTCTATGCATATGCATACATTCATATTGGTATCAATGACCAAATAGATGCACACACATAACTATGTGTATAAATTAATCAAAGTATAGAAATTATAGATCCATTTCAGCTAAACTTACTGATTGGTTTTGCACTGGCTGTTAGATAACAGTGTGCTTAACTAATGCAACATGCTCTTCAGAGATTGCACAAATGGAGAATACATATAGTGTTTTTTTTTCCAAACATAACTAAATAAATAAGATGTGATCTAATGAAATACTTTTAAAGCAAGAAATTGTTAGCATTTTTGTATTACTTTAACTCTCCTGCTCTGTGTATGGATTTCAAAATCTATCAGTTCTATTCCATGAAACACTCAACACTTGTCACTTGCAAGGTCTTCATATTCTAATATTATCCTCATTGCTATCTCCACCAACACTATCATCCACTTCCTGTAGGTTCAATACCATGGAATAACCATCTCAATATTTCTCCTGTGGTTCTTCTTATATACATTCTCTGGCTTTTAAATCTGTCTAATTCTTGGTATTATTGCTCCTAAATAATGTAACTCTTGATTTTCTGCCTTCATCCTTTCCTATCCATTTCCATTCTCTTGAATTTATTTTGTTTTAAGACTTGAAAATATTCTAGTTTCTCTCTTTGATTGCCATTTTCAAGTACTTCCTTCTTGGTTTTTTGTTCTGTCATAAAAAGTCAAATACTTGTTGAGACTCAAAGAAGAAGAAAGCCCAACTGTTATGACCAAGAATGTATGAGTCACTGAGATGGTACTATAATTTCACTCGATCTGCTATAAATAGCTACTAAATCTCCCTAAATCACACCTTGCTGTCTTAGATAATTGGGTAGGTTCACAGGTTCCATGAAGACAGGGAACACATAGGATGGTTATGGCTGCACTGTCTTGATCACAGGTTTTCTGTTGGATGTTTGCACAAGTGTATACTATGCATAATAATGTAACTTTTTTAAAGATGATATCATCTGAAGGAAACTAGCTGCTATTTCTTGCAGGTCAAATGACCATGTGGTAGCTGCTGTTGTTTACATATGTCTCAGGATTTAAATTATTTTTCACAAAATCTGACAACAGAGTAATAATGGCAAGAATTCCCAGGAATATTAGATGGTTTTCAAAGATTGTGATCTTACTGGCCACGAGAATCTTGTCTTTCTGATGGAGAAGTAACATTTCCTTTCTTATTATTATTCAAAAGTCTCTAAACAATGTTGGCTATGTCTACCAGTTATGGACAGGGGGTTAGTTCACACCAACCTCTGAAATGCGTGGATGTAAGAAATGGTTAGAGAAAAGATTAAGGTGGAGGCAACGGTTTATATTATCACAAGCTCTGAGTATCTCAGTTGTGGGATCAAATTTGGCCCCTTGCCTTTAAAAGTCTGAATGTGCTGTGCCCTATGGCCCCTACAAATTCTCCAACACTAGTCACATTGATGTTATTGGTATTGAATTGTTGCAAGTGGACAACCGCAGAAGAAACAAGGACAGAGCAGGAGTTGCAGAGGGATAATATCCTGGAGGAAAAAGAACTGGGTCAATGGTCAATGTGTGTGTGGGGTGGGTGGGGGGTGTACAGTGGGATGAGAAGAAATGAGTGAATCAAGAGTGATTGAGGAAAAGGTTAAAAGGACCACAGAGTTTCAGGAAGTAGAGGCCACCTTTGTAGCAACTGAAGAAACAGGGAGAAAACACAGCATATCTATGAGCCAAAGGTTGGACCAATATGTTGGTGACTGACCAATCTGTCGTGTCTGTACGGATGAAGCAGCAGCACTGTGCTACATGTGTGGCCAGTATTCCAGAGAATGTCTTGGACCATGAAGAGGGGTTCTACATTGTCTTTGTCTTTCATTCTTCCAGGGATGAATGTAATTATTTAACATGCTGTGGCCTAATGATAATAAATCATTACCATTATCATTATATATATATATATATATATATATATTATATATATATATATATACATATATATATATAACCTGTATGTGCAATTAAGGCAGCATTAAATTATTAAAATAGTCATCTATGCATCATCTGAATGTATACACATCATTGACAGTTAAGTTAAAACAGTATTTATCCATAGACAACATCCCTTATGGATGTGCTGGATTGAAAAGATAAAAAAAAAAAATGAATATTGGAAGGAGAGAATAGTCTGAAATGCATCTGGCATTCTTGCTGGAGTAATTTTTCATCTCTGATTTATTGTGTTTTTAAACAGAGCATGTCCATGAGAGGTGTTATCTCAAATTAAATACTGCAGTAATTTGCTTGTCAATGATGTATATATATTAACAATGATACAGAGATGGCTTTCTCTTTCTCTCTCTGTCTGCCTCTCTCTCTCTCTCTCTCTCTCTCTCTCTCTATATATATATATATATATATATATATATATATCTATATATATCATCATCATCATCATCGTTTAATGTCTGTTTTCCATGCTAGCATGGGTTGGATGGTTCGACCGGGGTCTGGGAAGCCAGGAGGCTGCACCAGGCTCCAGTCTGATCTGGCAGTATTTCTACAGTTGGATGCCCTTCCTAATGCCAACCACTCCTTGAGTGTAGTGGGTGTTTTTTACGTGCCAGGGAAGGCTGGCAAACGGCCACGATCGGTTGGTGTTTTTACGTGTCACCGACACGCATGTATATATGTATGTACACACATACACACACACGTACATATGCACAACTGACATATTTACATCTATTTTTCTCTTCTAGAGTCAACAAGAAGGTTTTTCAGACTTTGGCAGCATAGATATAGGTTCAATATTTCAACGCCGGTTCTCTTTAAAACTGAATATTCCTGCTATTCTTTCTACCAACAGTAAATTTAGAAATTGGAACTAGAATATTCATTGAGACAGACTGAAGCAAAGAGACAGCCTTGTCTTCCATAGTCATTCAACCTGCTAAGAGAAGTGAGCAAATTTCTCTGCAAAAATGTCCCTAGTAAGAGATGAGATTCCTCAAGGATCTCTGTTACCAAATGCTGAATCTCTACAATAAATTTTCTCATCAAACAAGTAAATTTACATTTAATGTCTTCACGCACATTTATGGTTGCAACTATTTACTTTGGTGAGGCTCTGTCTGTGAATTCACCTAATTTTGCATGCACAGCCAATGTAAACAAGGTTTAAAAAAAAAAACAGTGAATTGTAAATAAAAGGAATTTATTGATGAGATGAATCATACTGATGTGATTTAAAAGTTGATTCATTTATTGTAAATAGAAAAAAAAAAAAGGTTTAAATACAGAGAGTGTTTCGTTGATAAAGGCTAATAACTCACGGATGGATACACCATGAATAGATATATATATCTAATAGGTTGAAAAGGAAAATTGTCCTTGCACTGTCTTCAAACAACCGTCTTTACACACACACATGCACACACTCACCTCAGTAATCATACATATTTCATATAGATTCACTCTCTTTCCCTCTCTCTCTCGCACACACACACAATTATATACACACATATACACAAACTCATACACAGATAGATAAAAGACAAAAGCAAGAAAGCTAAAATATTTATAAAACAAGTTATTTCATTAAAAAATATCACCAACTTCATTTATTGTCTGATATTCACAGATATATCGATAATAATAGAATTATTACAATGTTTGGTAAGTCTCTGATAGAATAGCTGTGAAGCATTTCTTTGAATACTGATTATGTTGAAATTTTGAATTATATATCAATGCTGCATCATTTCAGAATGAAAGAAACATGAATTACACATAGTGGCATGCTATCATCTTTTTTCTTTGTTTTGTTTTATCAATCTCTCCCGTTACCCCCGACCCCTCAAAACAAAACAAAAAGGCTCTGAAGAACAACGGCAACACTGTAGTTGTGTCCTGAAAAAGCATTCCATATTATTGCAGATCCCGTGTGTTTATTGTTTAATCATGATATACAATAACATTTGTTTAGGTTAGTGTGAATGAAAGCTGCCTTTTGAGTGCATAAATATAATGCATCCAGTTACTCTTCAGGAATCTAGACAAAGTTCAGAGAAATTTGGTTTGAAATGATTGTTTCTTTTTTTTTTCTGTTATTTTTGTTTGTTTTTTTTTTTCTTTTGAAAGACTGAGATTGTGAAGCTTAACAAGGATGTAGAAACCATATTTCTTAGTTATGTCACTGAGAGTTAAGTCTGAGTATTTATATGTGTGACAAAGAAACCGTTTCCAAGCAGAAAGCAATAACAAAATACCAAATGTTTAGAATTAGATAAAAAGGTTGTTTTCTTCTTTCATAGCAAACAGTTTTTCTTTCTGAAACATTTCGTTTGATATCGTTAAGAAATCCTATAAAAACCAGGTCGTTATATCAAGAGAGTTCATTAGAGCTGTACACTCAGCTTTCCTCCTCATTTCTCCAAACAGGAATATTTGTGTCAAAGAGGTAAATGGTTTTAAAACAAGGGCTAATTAACAGAATGTAATAATCTCAGTCTTAATTATCACGTTGAAACTGAAGATGTAATGTGACAATATATAGATGTTTGTGTGTGTGTGTGTATATGTGTGTCTATGTACATTTAATAAGGACTGAGTTTACTCATTCGTTTACAAGTATTAATTAATAGCCCCCAAAAGTCTTTCTTTGATCACTTATGTTCATTAGTTTTGATATTATATTGCTAATCAGTGTCAGCTGGTATGATGCTTCCTTGGATCCAGTTCATGCCAGACCAGCAGGAAAAAGAGTTTGTAAAGAGAAAATATATTTTCTAGATGTATGCAAATGCATTGAGTTTTATAAGATGGCATTCTATAAAGAATAAAGAATAGATATTGCATGCAATGAAATATCTATTGTTTTATGGCTCTGAAGAGAGGAAAAGAAACGTTTCCCCATCAGTTTCCTATTCACAGCAGACTAGAATGTGTGCAAATATAATAGAGATGAGATGGGGCTGACTTGATATCAGCTGTGTAAGAAAATAAATTCCGTATTAGGGCAATTTTAAAATATTTTCTAGTTTGGATACAGTTCTCTCTTTCCTTCTTATATTGCTTCTTGAAAGGACTTTACACACTTTCCTTCTGGAATGTCCTTCAGATACTTTAAATGTTTGCTCAACAAATTAATTGTGTGTCACAACAACACACCAACCATTCACAAAGTTGTCAACATACAAATCTCATTTGAACACAGAAATAAATTGTTACACTTAGAACATGAACCTTCTTCATTATTGGCACCATAGGATTTTACAGAGTTTGGGTGGGGTGGGGGAAAACATTAAGAACCCATTTTGAGGGCAGGTATGAGATCAACAAACCCATAGCAGCAAAATACCTGAAACACATCTTGGAAGATTTCACAAAGTCTTTGAGGCTAAGAAGAAATTAGAGAACTGTACTGAAGTTAGAAGAGAAGGAGTTTACATTTAAAAAAGGACATTATAGAGTTTAGTGTTTTATTGTAAGGATGAACCAGCCTAGAATTTTTTTAACGATAGATGGACATACAGACAGGCAGATAGCTAGATAGATCGATATGGTTTTAGGTATGATTTCACTTTTAGCCATAAAGATAGTTTTGTAAGAACAGAGTGGGATGGAATAAGCAAGAGCCTTTATTCCAGTGGATTGTTTAGTCAAGTGACTCAACTAGTTTAGTTGAGTGACTCAACTAGTTCAGCTGAGTCACTGACCTAATCCTCCTCCTCCTCTCTCTACTCCCTACCTAAAGAGAAATCATATTGGAAGTCTTTTACTAACAACATCTCAGTCAGACCAGTATCTATTAGCAAGCTACCAAAACTAAATGCTCCCTCGGATTATCCCCAGTATCTATTTCATAAACATATGGCTTAAGAACAGAAATAGTAAAATAATAATAAACTGCTATAATAAGCAAAACTAAGTTTGTCTTAATGGAACAGACAACTCAAGGAAATAAAACTTAACAAAAAATGCCAAGAGAACTAAGTTCCACTAACAATCTCTTTAAATATTTCTGGATAACAATTCTTGTGATTTATTCAACAAATTAATTATTGAAGTTATTTTCCTAAAATATAAACACACTATTAAAAAAAAAAAAATAATAATAATAATAGTAGTAGTAATAATAATAACTCTAACTTTGAGATAAGGTCTACTTAATGCCTTCGATTAATTCATAGCAAATTAAATTCCAACCCATTGGTAATAAACATTTGAAAAATAATGCATTATTTTTACAAATGTTAACACATAAAAATGATAGAATTTTATCAACATCAGACAAATTTGTATTTAAATGTCAAAGCAGAGAAAAAGAAAAGCAATTAAGAAGCCAGAGCTCTCCATAGTATCAGGTATGAAGATCATTTATAGATTATGTTTTAGTATTAGTTGAATGAACTAGAGTGCAATTTGTTGAGTAAATGCTTCCAAAATAGGCTTTTAAGTAATATCGTCATAAATTCTATGTTTATACATACTGAGGAGCAGTAAATGTTGGGTCATTTTGCTGGTCATAAGGATCAATTTCCCATTCAGTGTTTTGCATAATAAATTTCACAAACAGTTTGTAAATGGTGTGTTTAGCTTTGATTTCTACTGTCATTGCAACAAAGAACGAAACAAAAAACATAACCCCAGATGACAACGTTATCACTTCTTCCGTGGTGAGTTTCACTTTATTTTTGGTACTTTTTTGTACCTGTCCATTGTCTGAAAGAAAACACATTACTGTTGCTACTGCACAGGAGATCATTATCAGCAAATTGATGAAAAACACTGCGTGTAAACATTTATCTTTCCCACTGACTCGTGGCCATTGCCAGTTGTGCATCTGAAACGAAGAAATAAATAAAACAAAACTTTAATATTTAAAAAATAAAAGGAGACAGATTTCAAGAAAATTTGACATCAATTGAACAACAATTTATAGTAAATTTTACAGCGACATTAAGGTGAAAACAAATGCTTAATTTATCTAAAATTTAACCTTTAATGTTAATCATTACAATTAATCTTCTTACAAAGAAATTTGGTGTAGAATAACAGAGCCAAGTTGTATTTCTTTAAGGAGGATTCAAAGTTAACAACAAGGACACATATTTAGATTGGGAATCCAACCTTCTGTTTCTTTCCCCTGAGACATTTAAAAAGGGTTGAATGCTTCTCACCCTTTTTGATTAAATTATTAAAAGACAGAAAATGCAACTGAATGTACTCTGACAAAATTCTAACTCTAGGAATCTAAAAGCAGTGATGTAGTTCCAAAAATGTAAATCTTTATTGTTTACATACATCAATAACAAGTTGTTAGGTTCTGATAATCATAAAGAGTCTAACATTGACTCTTTTCTTACAATGGTTACATTGAAATATACTGCTGTCCCCAGCAGAACAGTTTTTTGGCCTTGCTCTGCTCTCATATCAATTCCAATTTCTATGGAAATTGTAGTTGTGATCCCTGTGCCGGTGGCATGTAAAAAGCACCATCCGAATGTGGCCAATGCCAGCACTGCTTTGACTGGCTTCTGTGCCGCTGACACGTAAAAAGCACCAACAGATCGTGGCTGCTGCCAGCCTCCCCTGGCACCAGTGCTGGTGGCACGTGAAAAGCACCCACTACACTCTTGGAGTTGTTGGCGTTAGGAAGGGCATCCAGCTGTAGAAACACTGCCAGATCAGATTGGAGCCTAGTGCAGCCTCCTGGCTTCCCAGACCCCGGTCAAACCGTCCAACACATGCTAGCATGAAAAACAGATGTTAAACAATGATGATGAATGAAATGAATTTCTTGAACTTGGTTGTCAGTGCTCCAAGTGTCCCTACAACTACTGGAATGACAGACACTCTTCTCATACTCTTCCAATTTCATCTTTTGGCAGTCTGTACTTTTTGATCTTTTCTACTTCTTTGTCACTTAGGCATGCATCCCCAGATATTGCAATATCTATGATCCTGGTTTCCTTTTCTTCTTTATCTACCACAACAATTTCTGGTTTCCAAGCCTTGATTAGGGAGTCACATTGGATTGTAAAATCCCACAGTATCTTACATTCCTTGTTCTTGGTGACTCCTTCTGGTTCATGTTTATGTTCATCATCATCATCATCATTATTATTGAGCGAGAGAGCAGTGCATGCCATCAAAGTGACACTGGGGTACAAATATACGAAGCCCAGTATACCCATCATGACTACCTGTCTAATAAGGGTACACCAGGCACATGCATCACAACCATGTGCGCAACATGGTGATCTCATATCAGGATAAACAGTGCATGGCCTTGCAGGTGGGGCCCACTTAGAATTTTCTTCTGGCTGAGTAGCCCATCCTGCTCAAAAGGTCCCTGAATAAGGATTGTTTAAGGATGTTGAACGAACCACCCATGTTTCCAAAGGTGAATTATCCAAACCTCCAAGTATTCCTTTCAACGCAAGGCTATGATGCTTCCCCACTACTTCTGCTCATGATCAGAGATGCACATATCTTCAGCCACTAAGGGACATGCTCAACTGGTTACGGTCAAACAACTGACAAGCTAATCTGTGGTATTGAGCAGAATATTTGCTGTAGACCATCTTTTATACCAAGACAACCATCTTTCTTCTTCTTATTATTATTATTGCCTCTGTCTTAGCAAAGATGGAGGTATTGTTTTCACTCATGTTTGTTTGTTTGTTTGTGGACAAGATATCTCAAGAACCGCTGGATGGATTTGGATGAAACTTTCAGGGATGTTTGGCTTCATGACTGACACAAACTGGTTAGATTTTGGGATTGCTCTGGTACTGGACAAGGATTCTGGATTATTTGAAATATTTACTTTATGTGAAGTATTATGATCTTGCATTGACTTTCAAGTCTTTCTCTGATTATCTCCCTTGAAAGCATGCTCATGGTTTCCACATGTAATGGTGGTGTTGCTATTTCCAAAGTTTATTTTCGTTTCTCTATAATTAATTTTACTCACATCTCTATCTTAGTAGGATAAGGAAATCAAACTACATAAACAAATTGGCAGCAAAACTGTTCAGAAATTAAATAACACTAACATATTCAGTAATAATAATAAATTTCATTTATCCTCAACAATTTTTAGTTTTACCAATTTTGAATATATCGCTCCTGTTTAAAACCTCTTACCTCCTTGACAATTGCATTTCTAGCTCTACTTTGAAGGAAGCTTTACTTCTTGCACTCATGTTTTTGTGTGCAACAATGTTGTTAAATCTCCATTAACAGCACCATATGCAGGTCTTTTCCGTTTTCTTTCACACATGGATACACTTTTCTCTATAGACCTTAATGGTCATAAAGACACTATATCAGTGGATAGACTAAAAAAAGGCCTTCATAGAGAAACATATCCCTGTTCCCACTGCAGATAACACACACACAGATTTACAAACACAGCCCACATGCCCACCTTCACATTCCATGACTACCATTGGGATCGATCAGGTACCAGACAAGGATTCTGGATTATTTTTGTTTTTTTTTAACTTAATTTTTGAGAGTGGTTGGGTTCATTTTTATTGGGTTGGTGTATAATTATTGCGGCTTTTTTTCAACAAATTTTATTCGACCAAAACAACAACAACATGCAACAAAAACATCTTTAAATGATTACTCCAGAGCAAATTCACCATCTACTTCAGTTACTGCTTCCTGTTTGCTTGGCAGATGGTCAAACTGTCATTTAAAGATGATTTTGTTAAATACTGTTATTGTTTTTGTTGAATAAAACTTGTTGAAAGAAAAGCCACAATAATTATGCACCAGCCCAATAGTATTATCGTTTGTAAGAGCAGTTGAGTTTATTTCAGATTTTCTCATTTTAAAAATCATCTCTGGCTAATCGTTGAGAGGACATTGGTGTTCCTTTGGCGCGCGTTTGCACTCTCTGAGTGCCCTTGTTATTATTATTATTATTATTATTATTAGTAGTAGTACTACTACTACTACTACTACTACTACTACTTCTTCTTTTTATCATAGGTTTTGTTGGAACTCCTGGAATCTTGCATGTGTAGCAGGCTATGGTACCATGCTATTTGCTCTTTTCAGTTAATCTAATACTTTCCTGATTATTCTGACTGTGCCAGGGAGGCAAAACTTTTGTAACAGTTCTACTGGGCACTCTATTCCAATTTCCTTTATATTCCTCTTGGTGCCTTCTGATACTGCCCCTAAGTACCCAACAATAATTGGTACTATCTTCATCTTGTTCATTTTCCATAGGCTATTTCGTACTTAAGAGGGTTGTATCTATTTATCTTTTTGCCTTCCTTCTTGACTATTCATGGGTCAAAGGGGCATGAAACATCAACTATATAGCACATGTGGTGCACCTTGTCCACCACCACCAGGGCCGGTCTCTTGTGTTCTAGCACCTGAATTGTTTGGATTGGGAAATCCCAGAGGGTTTTACTAGTCTCTGACTCTGCCACTCTCTGCAATTTGTGCTTGTACCACGTCTTGCCTCTCTCTAAACTCCACTTTTTACACAGTTTCCAATGTAACACCTTCGCTACCTAGTTGTGTCACTACAACTTGCGCAAGTCTAAGGCATTCATTCATGATATGGGCAGTGGTTTTGTCCACTCTATTATAGATGCAGCACAGCAGAGATACTTGCTCATTCCTAAGTTGACTCTCCAGTTTATGACCACAGCTTCATCTTGCTCTACCAGTAGAGTCCACTCGGTCTCTTTTTTTAGGGTTCCTTTCTTCAGCCAACCCTACTTATTTTTCCCAGCAACTTCTGTTGTGGCTGCATGGAAATGATTGTGTGGTCGTTTCTTGCATAATTCTTCTTCATGTCCTTTCTGTACTGCTTTCATCATTCTTCCTTCTTTCTCTGCTCTCAATACTCCCTTGTTCCTGACTGACACTAGCATGGTTTCCTTAATTTGGGATAGGTATCTCATTAGGCTCTTGAATTTGATACAGATACAATCTTTCACACTTATCAGTCCTCTTCCTCCATTTTCTCTCTCCCTGTATAGGCAAACAGTGTCTGCATGTGAATGATGGGCTCCATGTATCATTAGGAGCTTTCTTGACTTCCTGTCCAACTCCTTTAGCTCCTCCTCTGTCCACTTCAGGATTCCAGCACCGTACCAAACTACTGTGACTGCATGTAAGTTTATTGAAGAAATTATGTTTCTGGCATTCAGCATTGAAGCCAATATTTTTCTCACTTGCTGCAGGTACTCTCTTTTTGTCTTTCCTTTCAAGTCGTGTTTAATTCCATCTGCCTCAAGTATTCTCAGGTATTTATAGCTGGATTGAGGTTCAATTGCTTTCAACATTTCACCACTTGGCAACCATATGCCTTCTGTCCTGGCAAGCTTTCTTCATCTCATCCCCATTGTAGCACATTTTGAGAGCTCAAACTCCATCTTAATTTCATTGGAGAAAATCCGTAGCCTGGACCAGGCTGTCCAGTTCTGCCTCACTTTTTGTGAACAACTTCAAGTCATTCATGAATAGCAAGTGGTTTAGTTTTCCTTTACCTCTTCCCAGATCATTCCCCAACTATAGTATTCCCTGCACAAACATCAGTGGGGACACACTGTCCCGCTGGAAGATCCTTCTTTTGATTTTCATCTCTCTTAATACCTGATTCCCCACTCTCAGTTCAGTTCTCCAACATTTCATTGTTTTTTGTTACTCCATACATTTCCATTGTTCTTGCTATCCAGGACTATGGTACCATATTGTATGCTTTATGATAGTCAATCCATGCCATGCTTAGGTTCGTGTGTCGTCTCTTGCAGTTTCTGATAATTAGATTATCAATTATGGGCTGATCCTTCATTCCTTAGCTCCACTTTCAGCACCCTTTCTGTTGGATAGCAGCCCCCTTTTTTTCCAAGTATCTATACAGTTCACTGACCAAAGCACCTGACATTAGTTTCCACATTAGCAGAAGACACATTATTGATTGAAAGTTGGATGCAACATTTCCGTTTTCAGGATCCTTGGCACATAACAATGTCTTTCCCTTTACCATCTAGCTGCATACTGTGCCTTCCTGCAAATACTCATCTAGCTGTTACACTATCCTCTCATGGAGCCCTCTCAGCTTTTTCGTCCAATAACCTTGGATCTCATCCAGTCCTGGCCTCTTCCAAATTGGGAATTTTCTTCAGTGCTTCTTTATCATTTCTGTAGTTATCTTTGTGTTTCCTTGGCCTTCTATATTTCTTAACCTATCTTGGATTTCATGCAGCCACTCTGCTTCATCTGCATCTTGGTCCCAGATCCCTCTCCAAAATGCCTTGCTTTCCTCTGCATCTGGTATCATTATTACGTGTAATTGCCCATCTAGTTCCTGAAACAGTTTCTTCTGATTTGCTCCATCAAACAATCTGTTTTGCCAGAATTGATTTTTTTTCTATTGTAATATCTTTCCTTTTTTGCCTTAATGATTGCTCCTACTCTTTGTTTCAATTCTTCCAATATCACATCATAACCTCGATCTCTTGTTCTATTGGTTCTTCCCAGCATTATTCTTATGCTTTCGTTCTGCAATTCCCCTCTTCTCAATCCATCAGCTTCTCCCAAACGTCCTTTTAACTTTCCTTCTCACAAATTTGTCCAAGCCAGCATGGTGCTTTATGTTCTGTTTGTTCTCTTCTTTTGTATCTAACTATCTGCAGCAACCATAGCTGCTTAGTTTCAGTTATATTTCTCGTCTGGAATAGCCCAAGGACCAAATCTATCTTTTCAGTTTCAACTTTGAGCTTACATCGATCAATGTTGTTGTGGGGTTCTTGATCCTGGTCTTCTCTAATATATCGGTACAGCATCCCCATTATGTCTTGTTGGTTATCATCATATTCTTGTAATATAGCTCTTCCCATTACTTCTGCTTCATTTACTGAGAATGTATTTACATTTACACTTTGCTCTACGTCTTCACTGACCTCATTCATTTCTCTGTCCTCACTGGACACATTATCTGTTGGTTAAGTATTAGTTCTATTTTCTACTTTGCTTCTTATCTCTTCTATGTCTGTTAACCACCCTTTTGCTCTTAATGCTCTTGCCTGGTCAGCTAACTGTTGTGCTTACTTATTTTGAAGAGTTTTGTTTTATTCCATTTTGCTTTCATGTGTTGTTGGAATCCCCTTCTGCTGGGTTCACTCCTGATCCAGCATTCAATTACCATTCGGTTTGCCTCCTTATCCTACTTTCTCTGCCTCTGGTTTTGTGTATAAGCAGTCTCTGGATGATGACCAGCCCTGCACTGCTCAACCACAGGGCACCTGCCAGGCGAAAGGCCTTCACCTTTGGTTCCAGCCTCATTAACACCATTATTTCATACATTTGTATTAGACATCTTCATTCAACAATGAGGTATGTGCTTTAAAGTTAGCTACCAACCAATATTTTTATCAAGACACCATCTCTAGTAAGATTGGCAACCTAGACTGCAGAGCTCTTACTACCCATAAGTTAGGCCTATTCCCTTCACATTTCTGTGTGTTGGGGACCATGATCATGATTCTCACTAGGAGACAGGTGAACATCAGTTGGTCCTGTATCTTCATCCAAATACTGCTTAGGAGTTAAGTCTCGATTTGCAATTCATTCGCCTTCATCCCAGGCATGGAGCCATTGGATGCTGACAGGTTGTCACCACTGTGACTAAGGAGTCCTATTCCTTCTCCTAGACAGAGTGCTGACCAAGGCTCATGAATTCTGTCTACCTGTTTTCAGAATTGCCATTGACACTTCTGAGTTCCTTTGCCCTTTGTCGGTCTTGTTTTTAATCCCGCAGCATGTTGAAAATCCACCCTCCTCACCAAGCAAGCATGTTTAGTGGGGTTGCCCGTTTAGTTGCTGACTATTCGATGGTGGCACGATGAGTATATATAAATATATATGACTATTCGATGGTTGTACGATGCCACTTGTTAATCATTCTAGGTTATTATTTACTTGTTAACTATTATAATTCTACTATTACTACTATAATTCCAACTTTATTATTTATTTGCTCACTACTATAGCTTCATTATTATTACTGTTAAGGCTGAGGGGTCCTAATATTGTCTCTCCTGATTTCTTTAGACAACAAATGATGGCAGATTAACAGCTGTTGGTTTAGCTGCTGATGTTGCTGCAGTGCTATTATTATTATTATTATTATTAAGATGGTGAACTGGCAAAATTGTTAGAATGCTGGGCAAAATGCTTAGCAGGATTTCATCCGTCTTTATGTTCTGAGTTCAAATTCCACTGAGGTAAACTTTGCCTTTCATCCTTCCAGGGTTGATAAAATAAGTAACAGTTGAGAACTGGGGTCAATGTAATATACTTACTTCCCCTCCATCCGAAATTGGTGGCCTTGTGCCAAAATTTGAAACCATTATTATTATCATCATCATCATCATTGTTATGATTATTATTATTATTATTATTATTACTAAGGCAGTGAGCTGCCAGAATTGTTAGCACGCCAGGCAAAATGATTAGCGGTATTTCGTCTGTCGTTACGTTCTGAGTTCAAATTCCGCCGGGGTCGACTTTGCCTTTCATCCTCTCGGGGTCGATAAATAAAGTACCAGTTACGCGCTGGGGTCGATATAATCAACTTAATACCTATGTCTGTCCTTGTTTGTCCCCTCTGTGTTTAGCCCCTTGTGGGTAATAAAGAAATAGGTATTTCATGTTTTCGTGTTCTGAGTTTAAATTCTGTCAAGGTTGACGTTGCTTTTCATCCCTTCAGGGTTGATGAAAAATGTCGAGTACTGGGATCAAGGAAATTAACTTACACCATCCCCTGACATTGCTGGCCTTGTGCCAAAATTTTAAACCATTATTTTTGTTATTATTATTATTCTGGATGAAAGTTGCTATTCACTTTTGTTGTAGACCTTGAGAAACAGTGATAAGTGACAGATGATGGAATATAATGATTGTTTATACAACATACGAGTGTGTGTATAAAACTTATAAACCAGGTATGCTTCATGTAGAACAATATTTAAATATCAATTCAAGATAGAAAAAAGCCAACAGAATTTGAATTAACTATCTACTGCTTACCAGATGACTACATTTCTAGCTATTCTGTTAATAAACTGCTACATATAACACACCTTTCACTCCCTATCTAAGACCCTTGGTCTTCCTGTAGTAACTTTTGGAATTCTAAGTTCCTTAGTTTTCTCCCCACAAAATTAAAGAGAATTATTGAAGGGAATTATCAGGCTGAAACAAAGAAATAAGATGTGAAGAGACAAATATTTGGCTAATTGCCAATATTCTGCAACAGCAACAACAAACAAAAACTGAATCTATATTGTGCAGTAGCATCTGAATCTAAAATAGATCCACTTCTATTTGAAGCCAGGAATATTTCATTGTAATAAAAAGCTTATTCAGAAAGTTATTTCACATATTCTCACTCAGTTCTCAACAATTTTTGGTTATTATGGTAGTTTACCATGGTAACAGAAACACATTCCATCTGTTATCCATGGACTCAACATAAAACACTGGAATTACCATTTTCTTTCGTTCCAAAAGAAAATGTTAGTTTCTAAATATGTTAATGGCTCACATATTTGGGGGCAGATAGAAGTTGTCTTGGCACATTTTGGAAATAGTCAAAAAATTTATTAAAAACAATATTTATATAACTTATAATAATACTAATTATTTTTAACATTTTTCTGACATGCAAAATCTTTTATATTCAAAAGAAATATTCACTTTTCAAAACTTAAACTTTTATCATCAGAAACCAAAATTCTCGTTGTCATTGTCATCATCATTTAATGTCCATTGTCCATTTGTCCATGCTGGCATGGGTTGGACAGTTTGACTAGGGCTGGTAAGCTGGAAGGCTGCACCAGACTCCAGTCTGACTCGGCATGGTTTTCTATGGCTGGATACTCTTCCTAATGCCAACCACTCTGAGAGTGTAAGGAGTGCTTTTATGTTCCACTAGCACAGGTGCCATTTGCATGACTCTAAGGTGCTTTTATGTGCCACTGGCATGGATGCCAATTTGTGTGACACCAGTATCTGCCATGACTGCAATTTTGTTTGGTTTGATGGGTCTTCTTCTCTAGCACAACATAATGCCAAAGGTCTTGGTCATTGCCTCTGTGAGGTCCAACACTTGAAAGGAACTCAGTCACTTTGCCTCCATGAGGTCCAGCACTCGAAAGGTGTTCTTTACATGTCACCAGCACAGGTACACTTGGCTTGACAAGTCCTCTCAAGCAGAGCATATCACCAAAGGTCCTGGTCACTAGTCATTGCATCTGTGAGGCTTAAAGTTCGAAGATCATGCTTCACTACCTCACCCCATGTCTTCCTGGGACTACATCTACCACAGATCCCTCCACAGTTAGAGATTGGCTCCTCTTTTCACAGCTGTCCTTGTCCATATACATCACATGACCATACCAGCACAGTCATCTCTCTTGCACACCACATCTGATGCCTCTTATGTCCAACTTTTCTCCCAAGATGCTTACCCTCTATTGCATATGCACACTGACATTGCACATCCAGCGAAGTATTCCAGCTTCATTTCTTTCAAGCTGACACTTATCCTTGGCTGTCACAGCCTATGTTTCACTGCCGTGTAGCATAGCTATTTACATGCAGGCTTCATACAATCTGCCTTTCACTCTGAGGGAGAGGCCTTTTATTGCCAGCAGAGGTAGGAGCTCTCTGAACTTTGCCCAGCCTATTCTTATTCTCATAGCTACACTCTCGGAACATCTACCGCTGCTACTAACTTAGTCATCTAGATAACAGAAGCTATCTACTACCTCTAGGTTATCCCACTGGCAGTTGATGGAGACTATTTTCTCTACATTTTTGGTGATTATTGTACTTGTGCATCTTCCACATACAAAATTCTCATATTTTTCATATTTTTTGAAAAATGCAATTTTATTATTTTAGGGGAGTCACATCTTATGGCAGACTAGTGTTCAGTGACACATAGGGAAACACTATTGTAAATTCATGGGGCACCTAGCCACATCTCATGGTGCACTAGTGTTTAGTGGCACACAATTTGAGAAGAGTCTCTCTAAATAAAGCAATTGAGAAATTTATTCAGTGAAAATTAATGTTTTCAAAGCAAAAATATGTTACAAGCAGCTTTAAATATAATTTATTGTACATTTATATCTTCATTTTCCCTTTTATTTACAAAATGGTGAATTTGAATCTTCTATTATTACAACAGAGAAATCCTCCCCATCTTTCCACTTCCATTCTGTTATCAAAACAGGTTTTATCCTTCATCATTCACAAAACCCTGTTGCTCTTACTCTCTTTCTCATCTGGTTTTGTTTTCTTTAAAAAAATACAATTTCTCAAACCACAAATTAATGATTTTTCTAAAAATAACAACACAAGGCTAAACAGAAGGATGATGTAAAGAATAAAAGAAAACAATACTTGATTGCATAAAATAACATTTTATGTTATCAAGTGTTGTTGGTGAATTTTATTGCAAAAACAGAGAACAAACAATCCGATTGTAAATCTATAATTGAACACCAATATCACTGAACAGCAATGGAATTTTCAACATCAAAATATATGTAGCAGATATAATCCAATTAGAGACGGCATCACACACAGTACAAGAGTTTACCAATGTTAATTTATTTTGAGTCCAATTTCAGAATTAGAGTGACAGAACTAAAACGTTACACTATCACCCCCACCCCCACTGGGATCTTTGCTGAATTTTGTTTCTTTGCAAACATTGGACTAAGCGCCCAGTCCCTTCTTTGGTCACATTCACTTTGCTGATTTTCAAACTAAATGTTAACCACATCAATCTCTGCTGACTATCCCCTCTCATTCTGTCAGGAATAAACATGTCCTGGGTACTACCCACTCATGTCAGGAAGGGACAAAAAGGCTTTGAGCACTGTCCGGTCTACCCTGACTAAATTACAATGAGAGAATGAATGTTAACAAAATAATAGATGGTTGCCATATATATAATTTATATAGATTGGTGAATTAGATCTTTGAAGGCAATGGTAAATATAGGGCATTTAAGGAACAGCTTAGGAACTGCATGTATCATATGTGTTTTAACTGGATATAGTGTTAGAGAAATATATTCAGGCAAGATAAAGTTTACAACACCCTACAAAAGAGCTTCCTTGTCATCAACATCATCATCATCAGCATTTTAATGTCCTCTTTTCCATGCTTGCTTGGGACAGATTTTCTACAGCCAGATGCCCTTCCTGACTGAGATAATTTTCCCTAGGTCAGACATGTTTTTGTAGAATGCTGGAAATGAACGACATTCTTTGTATGACAGTGATACACACAACTGCGATATCAAGGTAAGGAGATACAAATGTAAACATACACACACATGATGAGCTTCTTTCTGTTTCCATCTATCAAATCCACTCACAAAGCTTTGGTTGACCCTGGGGCGACAGTAGAAATCACTTGTCCAGGGTGCCATACAGTAGGACTGAACTTGAAACCATGTGGTTGGGAAGCAAACTTCTCAACTCCATAGTCATGTCTAAACCTTGTAAAAAATAAATTACAGAGTGTTTTGAATTGCTGTGGAAGATTGACAGCTTTGGATGTGTATCTGTTTGGTGAGAGAAATAATTATAGAGGCTAACATTATGATTGTAGAAGGGTGAATCCGAAACAGAAGAGGTGAAAGAGGAACTATTAGTGATATCAAGTGAGAAAATCAATGATATCTAACAGTTTGTCAACAGCAGCAGCAGTTTTCTGAGAAAAAATGTGAAATTTCTGTTGCCAATCAGTATTGAATTCACTATCTTCCATTTGGCATTCAGTCTTCATTGGTAATAAAAAAAATATTAGTGAAAGTCATTGAATAAGAAATGGGAAAGATTTGTATGAGAGAACTCACAACTAATAAAAGACAATTTGGCATTGAATCAAGTATCTGGATTACACACCTCCAAAGAATCTTGCTACAAGAAATCTAAACAATGTACTTCATTCATATCAACTAAGAATAAATTTTCAATAAATTTTTGGAGGAAGTGAATGGTGCTTATACTTTATAAAAAAATCCTACTTTTCACAATTATTATTTTTTAACTAAATTGAAAATACAATAAAAATCAAACTGAGAATGATTACTTGATCAATACAGACAGGAGTTATCATCATCATTGTTTAACGTCCGTTTTCTGTGCTAGCATGGGTTGGACGGTTCGACCAGGGTCTGGGAAGCCAGGAGGCTGCACCAAGCTCCAGTCTGATCTGGCAGTGTTTCTACAGCTGGATGCCCTTCTTATGCCAACCACTCCGTGAGTGTAGTGGGTGCTTTTTACGTGCCACCGGCACAGGTGCCAGTAAGGCTGGCAGCGGCCATGATCTGTTGGTGCTTTTTACATGCCACTGGCACAGAAGCCAGTCAAGGCGGCACTGGCATCGGCCACGTTATAAAAACAATTATTAATATCTTTACAACATACAAGACTACAAAATAAATAATGTTAATTATCAATGCATTATGTAATACAACAAGTATATATATATATATATATATATATATATATAGACCTTTCTGTGTAGGTGGGTACCTGCAACCCCTTTCCTTTCAGTTATCCCAGAATGCTCTATGTGGGCAATTTTTCTTTGCTCCACAAAATTCCTTCAGCCTTTAGAAATTCTAACATAGCAGTTTTGTGAAATGAACAGAAGTGTGACAAGTATCTTATCATATATCAGAAAATTATACCCACCTTATTATGGATTAATCATGGATGGATTCATCGTCTGTGAGTATGAAATATCTCCTCATATATCCGGTAATTGCACCTACATTATGGATAGATTTACCTTTTCTGTGAAGCTAACAGGCTTTTTAAAAGCCTGTTATAAGACTGTGCATCATTAGAGAACTTTGGAAGTCTGCTTACAATCTAAATTTGCTTTTTATAGAACTATCTTCGATACTTCATGAGCGTAGCCTCACCCCCCTAGGATGCTTGGAGAACTCATATGTGTTTTGGTTGATGAGTACGGGACACTTGTATTTGCTGCAATATTTGCAGCTTTTAATAAAGCTGTTCTTCGTATGAAACAATTGTACTGAAAAACTAATCCATTCTTGTTGCTTTTTCTTGTTTATAATCACCCCACATTATTTTATGGTTAATACCATATAGATTTCTGGTGCATCTAAGTTAAGTACCGCATTCATGTGAATTCAATAGAACTCACTTGAATCTTAATTGCTTTTACTGAATATATATATATATATCATCATCATCATCATCGTTTAACATTCACTTTCCATGGGTTGGACGATTTGACTGAGGACTGGCGAACCAAATGGCTGCACCAGGCCTCAATCTTGATTTGGAAGAGTTTTTACAGCTGGATGCCCTTCCTAATGCCAACCACTCCAGGAGTATAGTGGGTGCTCTTATGTGCCACCTGCACAAGGGCCAGTCAGGCGATACTGGCAATGGCCACGCTCAAATGGTGTTTTTTATGTGCCACCTGCACAGGCGCCAGTCCAGCGGCACTGGCAATGACCTCGCTCGAATGTCTTTTCATGTGCCACTGGCACAAGTGCCAGTAACCAATCTCTCATACACACACACACACACACACACACACACACACACACACACACACACTGTATCTTATAAGCACATTATATTTTATAAATATGTGTATTTCTTATGAAATATTGTAAGCTTGAAGGAGTTTTGCTTCTTACAAAATATATTTAAATGATGAATACAACAAAATATGGATGTTAAAGTAATTTGTTTTTAAAAGTATCCTTTAAAATACATTCACAGCCAAAAACGAAAATACAAAAGTTTCACATGCCAAATAAAAAATAATGCTCAACAAATATATTTTAAGAATATTTAAAACTGACACAGTTGCAAAATTTCCCCAATTCTAAATCAGACATTCTACTCCAAACAAAATAACACCTATCAAACCCATCACCTACCTTCTTATTAGCCACAATAGAGAACACACACATACACTCTCTCTTTCTTTCTCTCTCTCTCTCTCACACACACTAAAGAATTAAGTTTAATATGTCAACAACAATACTGACAACAAGCTAAAAGGGGAACCTTGATATGATCACTGAACCTTATAGAAATAACAGCCAAATCTCCATCAGATCCCACTTGGCTATCTTAAAGGATGTCCCAATGTAGTTGGGCATAGAGAATACAGGGTAGTGAAGGCATGAATGTCTTTGATGAGAGGTTCTCGCGATCAAGGCTGACTTGGAACTAAACAACAACAACAAACAGAGAGAAACACATGAACGTGGACATGTCTACAAAGTCAGAAAACAGTTCCCGTGACTTTCGGTAACATTTCTTCACACTTAGAATTGCTGAAGCATGGAACAAACAACCTGTATCAGTTGCCGAGACATTGCATCCTTTAAAACCCCCGTGCTTCCTGAAACTCGCCAACACCACACCTGATATCCCCTTCCCCTCTATACGTATGCACACATGTCTATCATGACTCATACACTGTTCCCTTTCCTGACTTTTGCACATAATCCTATGGACTGTATGTGCACCTTTGATGAATTGTAATGCACCTGAACACTGTACACAGTAACTTCATTATCATCATTATTATTAAATGCAGAAAGAGCAATAACATTGATACTTGGCCCATGTGGCCGATAAAGTGAAACCACAAAATTAATGTACAATCAACAGACTGTCCAGTCTTGCCTGGTTTTGCCTTCTTAAATCACAACAAAGTCACATCCATTGAGCAGGGACACAACACTTCACACACCACAGTCAATGAAACAAAAATATTCAAAAAGCACCTTCCACATCACTGGACAAGCAAGGGACACAGCAAACTCCAGCCCTCACATTCTCTGACTGACATCAACACCACCGACAAGCCAATATCCCATTCCTCTTTCTGACAGAGTCCGCCTTTGCCCACCTCTACTGAAACCACCAGGAACCTTGCAACAGACTGGACTGTGGATAAAATCTAAGATCCTTAGACTGCACTCAATACAGAAACATTACTTTTGTAATGTTTGTTGTCAATTGAGGAGATGTTTGGTCAAAATGGAACATCTAACAGATTGACAATATGCATGTTACAGGTCCATGATCATGGATGAACAACAGCAATTACCATAGCCATACCACTACTGTGTAAAACTACTACTACTACTATTACTACTGCTGCTGCTGTTGCCTCTGCTACTACTATTATCATCTCATTTTAAAGCAATTGAGTATTTGATTCCCTACAGTGATCCCTATAAGAACCGACAAGATAACATAGAAGTAGCTCGTTCATTAACATGTCTGCATTTCATTAAGGGCTCCTATTGCAAGGGCTCCTTTAAGGGTTCCTCTGCCATATTGCAAGTTTAATGATGCTGTGTCTGATAGGTAAGAGTTAAGGTGTGACAGGGTATGTTTTCCCTGTGCCATACACATCAATGCTGTAATACAGCATTAGGGACCAAGAGTCCAGAGATGTACAACAAGAGACTCTACAACAGAATATGAAACTTACATCAAACTGTGATGCAATTCCAATGAATATAACAATGAATGTTTTAAATGGTTGATTTCACTCTTGCATAAAAAAAGAAAAAAAAAAACTGTCTGAACTTCAAAACAGGATTTCAAACCAAATCCCTTGATTAACAGCAGTCAAACACAGACTGAAAAAACAAGTCTTGAGTGAAGAAATATCAAGAAAGTAGGTCTTACCTTAAAACGTTTGTGTCTGTGAAATTCATAGTGACATAACTCACAGTGAGGGGGTTTCTTGGACTTTTTAGTAGATATTTCAATCCATTTCTGTTGAACAATAAAAATGATTATTCTAAATACGCTTTAATTTATAAGCTATATTTCAGAGTGATCTTAAAAGAATAAAAAATATTGTTTTGTAATTTATAATATTGAACAAATTTCAGAAATCAACAAAAATTTCAAGTACAATAACTAAGATCACATGATCATATCTACAGAATTTCCTTGTCAATGTCTAAGAAACTAGGGATGATGGTTTGTGTCAAGAATTAGTGAGTATAAACAGTTTTAAAATGGAATAAATTGATTTGCTGTGTGGAAGAGGAAATTTCTAACATTTCAGGCAGGACTCTACTCTACAGACAGCTAATACATATCCTCAGAAACTATATTCCTCCTATAAAGGGTTCCAATTGAAATGGATATTTTTTTCTCATCTTTTTCATGACAAACCATTTTATTCAACATCTGTACTGTTTTTGTCAGTGAAGTTCAAAACAGAAAGAAATTACCAGAATGTATGTGAATGTTATCTGGAAATGATTGTAGAGCAGAACTCACTACAAACTCTGTCAATCTCTTGGCTTTGTGCATGCATTCTTTTTATTCAGTAAATTTCAATGAATCTATTTATAATCTTAATTGCTTTTGGTCACTGAAATGGAAGGAAGATCTTTAAGACCACTGTCAGAGTTAGAACAAAAGTGATGCTAATCTTGTTAAAATGATGTCTTCAGTATAAGCCATTGAATAAAGACATACCAGTGTTAGTTTTGTAATCTGTTGTTCAACAATTGTCGTTGGAGTTTGTTGAGGTCTGAGACAATAAGAATACCATTTCATCTGTTTTTGATATTTTGTTGTATCTATAATTTTGATGGATAAATCCACCTAGGCTTAAGCAGGTATCACAGCTGATATAAGTTTTTGCTATAAACCAACCAATGTAGGAGCTTTCATATGGTCACTCAAATTGTTAAAAATATCAATCAAATCTCCCTCAAATCACATATTGCTGTCTTAAACAGGAAAGGACAGACACATTTGTTAATCTAATTCTAAATATACTCTGTCTAAATCAAAGGCAGGTAGATCATTGCTATAATCAGTGACAGAACTATAATTAGTGGGAGTACTACGATATTCACAAGTACTTTGGTAGTTTCCAAGTAGTCAGTTTAATTTCTTACAAATTAAAAAAAAAACTACCATCAACAGCTAATACCCAATCCTCCTCTCCTCTTGGTGTTCTATTTATCTCTAGTTTACATAACTCTAGGAAAATTCAAGTTACAAGATTTGTTTTATGGTCTCTTGTTAAAATGACGGAAGATGATTAGGGTGGGGAGGAGGAGCCGACAGCTTGATGGTCAGAGAACAGTGGACAATTCTTACAATTTCACTAATGTCTACACTTTGCAATGTTGTCTCTAATAAATTATTTCTTTATAATAATAATAATAATAATAATAATAATAATAATAATAATAGTAATAATAATAATATAATAATAATAATAATAATAATAATAATAATAATAATAATACAGTTATTCCAGTAAGGCTATAGTTTAAATATTGAAGGGGAAAATATTGGTAAAAAATGAAAATTAAAATCTGAAAATTGAGCAACAACTTCATTAATAAATAAAAATTGAACATTAATTTGTTAATATTTTAAATAAAAATCAAAACATCTTCACATCTCTTATAAAAACGAAAATAAATGTGGTTTGTATTTCTTTGAAAAAGATTTTTCTGCGAAGAGAGCTTGAGTGTGTTTGTTTCCTCAAATGAGACGAGACCAAATTCAGATGAAGATCTTAATATTCAGTTTGATTTCATCCAGTTTATTGTTGAAGAAGTAAAGTCAGTTGGGGTTCCAAGGGACGTAGGGAATAGGGAGGAAAGTGGTGGACATCGAATACATTCAGGAGTAACAGACAGTGGGGAATAGGAAGAGGAGGATTAGGGTGGGGAGGAAGAGCCGACAGCTTGATGGTCAGAGAATATTGTTTGTCAGTCCAATGACCATTCTCAAATATGGTCAATAATATGTGTGTGTGTGTTGGATAAATATGGATCAAGTGTTGCAATGTACTCAAGACTTGAATTATGTCAAGAACAGTTCAAACTGGATGATTCTTACTCCATACTTCATTATTATCCGAACCAAGAAGGAGTCACCATGCATCACACAACACACAAACCCCTCTCACTTCTGCAACCAATCCTTTCTCTTTTATTTTCTTTGGTTTTTTTGTCAAAAGGATTTCTATTTATTTTTGGAATCTTCTTTTTCTCCATTTTACAACTCCGATGCTTCTGTGAGCAGGATTCCTGTGAAGAAAACTGCTATATTTACTGCCCACATTGCAACCCACTCCACTAAGTTCACCATTTTCTGCACATAAACACAACAAAACACAAAATAATTCTGGTCAGATTAGAAGCTTATTACCAGGTGCAAGTGTGACTGTGTGGGAAAACACTTGCTTCCCAATACAATGGTTCCAGGTTCAGTCCTACTGTGTAGCACCTTGGCAAGTGTCTTCACATTTGCACATTGTTGTTCATGCACACTGACATTGCACAATCAACAGAGCATTTTAGCTTTTTCGCTTTCTAGTTTTCACAAGTCCCCTGCATTCAGGGTCCACATCTCACCATGACATAGCATTGCTGTTCATACACAAGCATCATACAATTTGCCTTTCATTCTGAGAGAGAAACCATTTTTTTTTTTACTAACAGAGGTAAAAACCTCTCTGAACTCTTTCCAGCCTCTTCTTATTCTAGCAACTAGCAACTATAATTTCAGAACATCCTCCTTCATTGCTAATTCGGGCACTGAGGTAACAGAAGCCATTAGCTACCTCCAGAAATCCTCCTGAGTATTTGAGAAAATTTGTTTCCCACATGCTCTTAGTATTTACTGTTCCTGCACATCTGCCACAGACAAACTTTAATCTACGTCTTTATGTCAAATGGAGATGAGATTCCTGGCTGCAGTCAACATTAGTGAAGCAACTCTAACTCTACAGATCTAAAATGTTGATAAATTCTAGATAAGACAATGTAAGGTGTATTTCAAGGTTACATTTTGGAATTACCCAATAACCAAGAGGTGAACAGTTCAATTCTCAGTGGACTTGTTTTTATTTTTCAATTCAATTGTAAATTGTTGTTTTCAAATATATAATGCACTAAAACCTTACAGCTGTGTGTGTGTGTGTGTGTGTGAAAACAACTAAAAACACTCAAGTGATGTGGACAAAACGTTTTGTAGTTAATTATTCAATGACACTATCTGCAGTATTGATAATTAGGAAGAGATGAACATATTTAATACAGATGAGATATAATTAATGAGACAATGGGAGGAGAACATTAGGTCTGATTAATTAAGCTTAGTGTTTAACATTGAAATATCTTCAGGTTTTAATTCTGTGTATCTTAGACAGTGATTTCTTCATCACAACATCTTGAACAAAATACTGTGAAGACTAGGTTTCACTGAGTAGCTTTGATAATGCAGAAACATACTGGAAATTGTCTCTCATATGTAAAAATGATTAAAATATTATTACTCATTGAACTAATGCTGTCTTTTCCTCAGCTTGTTAGTATTTAAAAACTTTTGATGCTTTGAAGAAACAGCTCCTACCTCACCTTGCTTATGTATATGAAATATTGGTTGATTGGTGCATATTATTCCAAGAATGAAGCCAATCTCTAATTGTGGAGAGAACATGTGGATGGGGTAGACCCAGAAAGATGAGGGATGAAGTGGTGAGAAAGGATCTTCAGATGTTGCATCTCACAGAGGGGATGACAGGGGACCAAGACTCCAGGTGGTTTGCTATGCTTGAAAAGACACATCAAGCTAAGTGAAATCATGGTTGTCCTTGCATACAGACATGTCCCCTGCAACCCTCTCCTAATCTTGAAGGCCTGTGGGTGCTGGTGCCATGTGAAAAGCACTCATACCAGTGCTCTGTAAAAACACCTGTGCTGGTACTCGTATAATAGCATCCAGTACACTCTGCAAGGTGGTTGGCATTTGGAAGGGCATCCAACTGCAGAAACGATGCCAAAACAGACAACTGGAGCCTAAGCAGCTCTTCAGCTGGTCAGCTCCTGTCAAACTGTCCAACCCATGCCAGCATGGAAAACACATGTTAAATGATGAGGATTATAATTATGATTAGATAACAGTATCAATTAGAACAACATAAGTAAACCATTTGATAATAATACTATATGAAAACTGTGTTTATTAATAATTCTTAACTATTTTCTAATACTTAAATATATAATACAATACTACTATTAACAGTAATATATAAATATTATCTAACATTAGTATTAGTATTGATATGTAAGTATTACATAATACATTGTTATGGTATAGATTTATCATTCAATTACAGCAATTCAAGTCAACAGATTTAGATTTCTGCCTCAAGAGGGTCGTTATCAGTCCACAGCTACTTCAATTACAAGAAGAAGATAGAGAAGAGACAGATTATTATGTCTATCTGTTGGTGTGTCTGTTACAGTCTGGTTGCAGGATCTTATTAATCTGCCACTTGGACTGAGAACATATTATCCTGTGTAATTACTAAAAATAGGTTGATCTCTTCTTCAGCAAGATCATCTCAGCTGATAAATAAACATACTTTCCTTAATTATTCCAGATTTTAATGAGTCTTTCTCCAAAACGTATCACTGAACTTACAATTAATTTCCCCTCCTTTTCCAACATTAATATTGTAGTTTAGCAATTATTAAGTTTAGTTAGCATATACTAATTACCAATCACAATATCATGCACTAACCGAGAAATACCATTTTTGTTATCATATTAGCTGTTAAATATGATGTTGCTATTTAGCCTGTGGCTGGCTTTGATCAAAGGCAGTTCAACCATGACCATCCAACATAAGATTCTTGAATAGCTTATCTATGGTTACATTATCCAATGTGTGTGTTCTTTTATTTTAATACAGTTGGATGTAATTTGAGGTAGATTTAGCTGCTTCTTCTTGCAGCTCAAAATGTCCACTTGGAGTCTCCCACCTTTGTAAGTTATTTTAGAACAAAATAGAAGAACAGTGGTTTTTGACAGAGCAGCAACAGCAGTCTTAATAAGACTTCTAAAAATATGACAGGATAAGCACAGAACAATCCCACTGTATATATTTAGTGTTGCAGGATCTAATTCTGGAGATAAAAGTCAACATTATATTGTTAAAGCCAATGAAAAGCGTCAAATTAATCCTCATAAAATATTCTGAATGTATTAATGACTGCCATAATGTAAAGTTAATTAATGTTACTATGATGTGATAAATGCTCTGGATTTTGTATATAAAAATGGTGGGGTGGCCTTCAAAATTCTCAAAGAGACTTCTTATCTGCTTTGTAATTTTAAAACAATATACATATTTCATTATCACACAATTTATTAACTACTACTACTGCTACTACTACTACTGCTGCTGCTGCTACTACTACTACTACTACTACTACTACTACTACTACTACTACTACTACTAATAATAATAATAATAATAATGATAATAATAATAATAATTTGCCATGATGCAGTACCAGGCAGTGGCTCTCATGGCTTCTGATCTTTACTGATTGGAAGTGTTATTATGTACATTGTTTTGTCTTGGTATAAAAGATGGGCTACAGTAAATATTCTGCTCAGTACCATGAGATTTGCTTGTGCATCTCTGATCACGAGCAGAAATAGTTGGGGAGCAACATAGCCATGTGCTGAGAGGAATTCTTTGGGTTTTGGATAATTCACCTTTGGAAACATGGGTGTTTTGTTCAACATCCTTAAACAACCCCTATTCAGGGACCTTTTGAAGAAAATTCTAACTGGGCCCCATCTGCAAGGTCATGAGCTGTTAATCTTAATATGAGATGACCAAGTCACGCACATATGGTTGTGATGCATGTGCCTAGTGTACCCTTATCAGATGGGTAGTCATGATGTGTAATACTGGGCTTTGTGCATTTTACCCCAGTATCACTTTGATGACATGCACTGCTCTCTCACTCAATAATAATAATAACTAGCAGAATTGCCCGGCGTTGCTCGGGGCTGAATTGCTTGAAAGTACTGTTAATGATTGCACTGAATTATGATGATTATTCAGGCAAATATTGATATAAGCTTACGGTGGGAGATAAGGACTTAACGATCAAACGTGTGCCATTGCATTGTTTTGGGGGAACCAAATTTCTGATGAGCATTATAGGGGCACCAACTTTAAGTTTGAGAAAGTGTGGTGGTAGTCCGGGGTGCTCAAAGGAATTGAGTACCTCTATTGGATAGTTGATGACGTCCTCTGGGTCAGGAGTTGTATCGATAGACTGATATACATAGACTTCCCCAGGAATGAGTTTTAGCATTTCATCATTAATATGGTGAACAGTTTTATTCCTCGGGGCCAGTATAGCCTTTTTGCCAATCCAATCCATATTCTGATAATTAGCTTGTAGATCTGGGAACACTGCATCTCTGAGATCAGAAGGCGTCTTAACAATGGTACAAATGGAATCGATGGCAATATTACCATTTTCATCCCCTGGTATTTTGCCTTCGCCAAGTGCAAGGAGGGTGTGAGGAAATGCTGCTGATGTGATATTACGTCGCATATGAGCACGCATATTGGTGTGAAGTTTGAGAGTTACTTCCGTTTATTTTAAAAAATATGCATTAAAATGGAAAAAAATGATGGTAAATTATTTGTAAAATCATAGACTCATCGTAGACGCGCGCTAATACCAGAAGGGCTCGATATGAATCACGACTATAAGATACCCGGTTTTGGTTAAACTGCATCGCAAAATGTGGGAGTAGTTAGGAATCTAAATCGGAGTAGACAGACACACAACCTTTCTTTTATATATAAATATTTTCGTCCTAAAAAACTTTGTATGGATTGAATGGTTACCTCTATGGAAATATATACACGCACATTATACATACATGTGTGTATAGATGAATATATAAATACATTTAAATATCTATATACACTTTTGGGCGATCTTTCTGTTTCTTAGAGATAACTTTAGATCTTATTTTCGTGCTAAAAAACTTTGTATGGAGTGAATGGTTACCTCTATGGAAATATATACACACACGTTATACATACATGTGTGCATAGATGAATATATAAATACATTTATATATCTATATACACTTTTGGACGATCTCTGTGCTACTTAGAGATAACTTTAGATCTTATTTTCGTCCTAAAAAAATTTGTGCGGAGTGAATGGTTACGTGTATGGAAATATATACACACACATTATACATACATCTGTGTATAGATGAATATATAAATACATTTAAATATCTATATACACTTTTGGGCGATCTTTCTGCTACTTGGATATAGGGGCGATGTTTCGCTTGTCGTAGCACACGTTTCCGTCGATTTCCGTAAAAAATGTAAATACTGAATCGGCCATACATACATACATACACACACACACACACACACATACATGCATACATACATATACACATAAACCGAGTAAAAAATTTCAGTTATCTCTCTCTTTCACACATTACTCTCTCTGTCTCTTCACACACACTAACAGAAGCACTTCACTTACACAACATACTGTCTGTCTCCCACACTCCATCAAACACACACACACACATGTACATCAATGCGTCCCATGCACGGTAACTTCAAAAGAACTTCCCTCGTCATACAATCGCTTTCTCTTAGTCTCTTTCGCTCTCATTACTTATGTAAAAAAATAAAAGTTTTTTACGGAAATCGACGGAAACCTGTGCTACGACAAGCGAAACATCGCCGATATAGGTCTTATATTCGTCCTAAAAAACTTTCCTGTCACACACTCACGCACACGCACGCACACACACACACGCACCCTCACGCACACACACACTCACACACACGCACGTTAGCTTACAATTTTATTTATATATTTGCGTGTCTATGTGTGTAAAGAGGAAGTGGCAGACTGAAAGAGTCACTCACTACAAAAGGTGAATTACTTTCATTTTATTCGTTGCACACTGTGTGTGTGCGTGTGCGTGTGGTGTAAACCACATTAAGAAAAGCATTTGACATACACACCAGAATGTGAGTTTTCTGTAAATTTTGCTTAATTGGAGTTTAAATTTTAAAAAGTGGACCTGGCAAAACCCGATGCATTCTACTCTTAAAAATGCTAAGTAAATTGTAATTGAAGAAATCCTATATTGTAGATTTCTATAACTGACAAAGGGAATAAGAGATAATAATAATTGCTGAAATATGTAATCTTGACAGAAAAATACGAAAACTGTTGACAATGCATAGAATGCACCACCCTAAAGCAGATACAGAACAACTTTATCTGCCAAGAAAAGAGGGAGGCCGTGGACTTTTACAACTAGCAATAACAATGAAGATTGCTACAATTGGCCTAGACACCTACCTGAAAAACTCTGAGGACTGAATGTTAAAACTTGTCTCAAAACATGAAACAAGAAAGCATCATACTCAGTAACAAAACAGGCAAAGGACTATCTAAGTGAATTCCGAATACAACAAATTTCGGAATTAGACATACAAGAAAAAAGCACAGAAAAAGCTAAGCGCATGAAAACCCGTGCTAAAACTGCTGCCTTAGATATTCTGAATGATAAATGGCAAGAAAAACCTCTCTATGGCAAATACCCAAAGAGAGTGAATAATGCAGATGTTGACAAAGCCCTGACCCATCAATGGGTAATGGCCTCTGGCTTAAAATCTGAAACAGAAGGGTTTATCATAGCAGCTCAAGATCAATGCCTACCAACAAGGAACTACCAGACCAACATATTAAAGAATGGCAGTAGCTCAACATGTCGTGTATGTCAACAACAAAATGAAACCATTGATCATGTTGTCTCCAAGTGCAGTCTTCTAGCGCCTACAGAGTATCTCAACAGGCATGATAGAGCTGCACAATATATTCACTGGGTAATTTGCAAAAACCTGGATTTGCCCCATGAAAAAAACTGGTGGGAACACAAACCACCTCCAGTGCTTGAAAATGACCACATCTCACTCCTCTGGAACTTCACCATTCAAACTGACAGAAAGATAGATGCAAATAGGCCAGACATCATATTGAAAGAATTCAGACAAAGAACATGCCTCCTCATTGATATGACTGTCCCAATCGATATAAACGTATCTGTCAAAACCTACCAAAAACTGAGCAAATATAAAGATCTTGAAATAGAAATCAGCAAAATGTGGAACCTGAAGACTAAAACAATACCTGTTGTCATAGGTGCCCTGGGAATGATAGCAAAAGGGGCTGATTGCTACCTAACTCAGATACCAGGAAACCCAAAAATGGCAGAAATTCAAAAGATAGTGCTCATGGGAACTGCTCATATCCTACGCAAAATACTTTCTATGTAATCTCAAGTTTTAAAACAAACATAATTTTCGTATGTTTTTTTTTTTAGACATTCACTAGTACAACACTAAATACAAAACCAAATATATGGCACACTAGGCATAACAAATGGTACTCATTTGATTGACCCTAAAGGGATGAAAGGCAAGTTGACCTTGGTGGAATTTGAACTCAGAATGTAAAGACAAACGAAATGCTGCTAAACATCTTACCTGGCCTGCTAAAGATTCTGCCAGCTCGCTGCCTTTTAATAATAATAATTTTTTCTAATATAGTCACAAGGCCTGGATTTTGTGGGGAGGGGAACAGTCAATCACATTGACCCCAGTACTCAACTGGTACTTAATTTATCGACCCCGAAAGGATGAAAGGCAAAGTTGACCTCCACAGAATTTGAACTCAGAATGTAGAAGCAGACAAAATACAGCTAAGCATTTTGCCTGGTGTGTGAATGATTCTGCCAGTTTGCTGCCTTTTAATAATAATAATAATAATAATAATTAGTAGTAGTAACAGAAACTGTATAAACATCAAAAGTCAATCTTGATCTCCAACTTAATGTGGAGGTGGTGTAAGAACAGAGAGTACTGCGTTATTTACCTCACACACACACACACACATACACAGCTATAATGGACGCATGCTGTTTAGTGGTCAGGGTATTGGACTCATGATCATGAGATTGTGGCTTCGATTCCTGGACAGGGCGATACTTTGTGTTCTTGAGCAAAACACTTCATTTCACATTGCTCCAGTCCACTCAGCTGGGGAAAATGAGGAAACCTGCGGTGGACCAATGCCTCATTCAAGTGGGGAATATATATGCTATGGAAACTGGGAAACTGGTCCCAGGAGTTTATATGAATCCAGAAAGTGCTTTATCTTTTATACACATTTCTCAAAGATGAGATAACAAAAGAGAAGCAATCATAGGTCAACATTCCCCCATTCCCCTCTCTCTCTCTTTTTCTCTCTCTATGTGTGTGTGTGTGCATGTGCTACTGTTTCAAAGTCTTGATATTACGTGATAGTTGCAAACAAGTGTCACCACAATGCAAGCTCTGTCTTTCTTTTCCAATATTCTGTGAAAACATGTCTGGTCAAGAGGAGAATATGACCTGACTTAGAAACTGGTGAGGGTTGGTGACTAGAAGAGCATCCATCCAACCCATGCAAGCATGGAAAAGCATACATTAAAACGATACACACACACACGCATATATATGGTGGTTGTTGTCTACTCCTTAATCAGAGTTTGACCACATCTTGTACCTACACCTTAGAACCATCATGGCATCTGATGTGGTGTTTTAAACCAGACAATGTTTTGAAAAGACACCCACATAGATTGCATATCTGATTTGGACCACCAAGAGCTGCAGATAAGTTCTGTTTTTTTTTTTTGGATCTTAAAATGTCTTCTGAGGCCTCCATTAGATTTGCAGACATTCTGGCATACATTGCATTGAAAGGTGTGCACAGACATATAGGCAGAATAGTTGGTGGAGGTTCGATTTCCATGGGTTTGCAAATGAGATTGAGCCCAGCAAAAGAAAGGCATGGTCTGTCACAAATTGTGCACACAAAAAGGACATTGTGTTTCATCTTCTCAATCATAACCATTCTTCCTTAAATCTCTCTTGAGTCTTGCACTATCCTGGCCTCGTCAAATGCTTTCACTCCACTCCACACTTTTGTTCACCATCCAGCTCGATCCAAAGCAAGGGTTTCTATGTCCTCTGGATTTCAAGTGACTTCATAGTAGTCCTTATGCCTTCCTTAAACCTTTTTTTTTAGGTTTACGCCAATAGCGTTTCCCCTCTGTAAGCTCACCATAGTTTGCCATTCAAACAATATGGCCATACCATTTCATTTGGTTTCTCAAAATTATAGCTTTAATTGAGGTGATGCCCGCAGATGCAAGGACATCTGTCTTTGGAGTAAAAGAACTCCATTTAGTGTTTAAAATGCAAGGAAGGCATTTTTGGTGGAATTGTTCTAACAATTTGAAATGTCTTTCATAACATGTCCATGTTCCAGAAGAATACAACAGGGATGTTAAGACAAATGATTTATAAAAAGCCAATTTTGTATTGTTACTTATATATCATTGGCGCCAAACACGTGACTCCAAAACATCAAATCCTTGTGCTGTCCTTTGAATTTGCAGATGTATTTCTGTATCCAGATTTCCATAATTTTGAACAGACTTTCCAATATAGATGAAAGAATCGACAACCTCAAGTAACTTACCCTTAACAAAAGTTTTAGTGGGGTTGCAAACAGCACCACATGCAGGTTACAACTGTGCACCACATGCACATTACAACTGTTTTTTTCAAGTTGTTGGTCAAGCCAAAATCATCACAAGCTGAGTCAAATGCAGATCTGTTTCAGAATGACTGATAAGATCGCAATCGTCAGCATACAAAAGTTCCCTAATGAGTGAAGTAAAAACCTTTATTTGGAATTTCAGTCTGGTCAGATTAAAAACATTCTCTGTTGTTTGATATTTTATGTAAATACCCACCTCAGAGTTTTGAAAAGCATGTGACAACACAACAGCAAAGTATATTGCAAAGAGGGTGGGTGCATCAAGGTCTCCATGCTTTATTCCATTTACCACAGCAAAAGATTTAGAGAGCCTACCACCAAAATTAACTCTAGCTTTCATATATATATATATATATATCATCATCATCATTTAACGTCTGTTGTCCATGCTGACATGGGTTGGATAGTTTGTCCAGAGCTGACAAGCTGGAAGGCTGCACCAGACACCAGTCTGATCTGGCATGGTTTCTATAGCTGAATGCCCTTCCAAACGCCAACCACTCTGAGAGTGTAATGGGTGCTTTTATGTGCCACCAGCACAGGTGCCATTTGTGTGACACCAGTATCTGCCATGACTGCAATTTTGTTTGGTTTGATGGGTCTTTTCTCAAGCACGACATAATGCCAAAGGTCTTGGTCATTGCCTCTGTGAGGTCCAACACTAGAAAGCTTTTCACATGCCACTTTGCCTCGACTCAAAAGGTGTTTTTTTATGTGCTAGTTATGTGACACCAGCATCAGCCATGACTAAGATTTCACTTGGCTTGATGGGGCTTCTCAAGCACAGCATAATGCCAAAGACCTCGCTCACTAGTCATTGTCTCTGTGAGGCCCAAAGTTTTAAGATCATGCTTCACCACCTCATCATATGTCCTCCTGGGCATACTTCTACCACAGGTTCACTCAACAGTTAGAGACTGGCACTTCTTTACACAGCTGTCCTCATCCATACGCATCTCATGACTATACCAGTGCAGTTGTCTCTCTTGCACACCACATCTGATGTCTCTTATGCCCAGCTTTTTTCTCAAGAAGCTTACACTCTGCTGAGCATGCACACTGACATATCCAGCGAAGCATACTGGCTTCATTTCTTCTAAGCCTACACATGTCCATGGCAGTCACAGCTTATGTTTCACTGCTGTGTAGCATAGCTGTTCGCACACAGGTATCAAACATTCTGCCTTTTGCTCTGAGGAAGAGGCCCTTTGTTACGAGCAGAGGTAGGAGCCCTATGAACTTTGCCCAGGCTAATTTTACTCTCACAACTATATATATATATATATATATATTATATATATATATATATATACATATATATAGATAGATAGATGTGTATTTATATATGTATACACACACACACACATATGAGTGGACATGTGTGTCACTCATCTGGTTCAATTCTCCATTTAACCTTGAAATTTCATTAACATACCTTGTAGCTTCCTGATGTTAATGAAGAAACATTTCCCAAGAACTGATACTTTTTCCACGCCCTACAACATCAAGGTCAGTTACTCCTGCTTTGATAACATCAATTCTAACATTGCATGCTACAACAGATGCAAACACACACCTGCACAGCTTCCAACACATAACTCAATCTGTAAATGCCAAAATCTTATCAACTGCCAACTAGGGGAATCCTGCTTCTAAAGGACTGTGGTCTATAGAGCCATCCTCACACAATCTGATGGTATTACAAACACTACACAGATATGATAGCCAATGACTTCAAGGGAAGCTATACACAGCATATACACTCCATTAGGTGCTGAGATAGGGAAAACGCTAACTTCTTGTCTCAGTCTACCTGTAGATTTAGTGAGCATCAGAATGACTTCTGCTACATTGAATGGAGTCTCATTGATAGTACCCCCCCCCACAACCTGGAACCACAATTGCCAACTATGCTTCCACAAGAAACTACACATACTCTACAAATCTACAGTATCCATCAACAGGCAGAATGAACTCTCTTATTGTTGCTACAAGAAGTATGCCTTGCTAATGAACTTCAAGCCATTGGTAGCTGAAAACCCAGATCTACCACTGTGAACCTGTCTGCTCCAAAGTTAAGAGCACAGAACTTAACCCCTGCCATGCATATAGACTACAACCCCATCCATGCTAATAATCCAACGTAGCATCACCAACTTTTAATCCAGCACCTCCCTATCTGGTTATTCCTACAGAAAGGCTGTTGCTACTAAGGTGTTTGTTCTCCACAAACCCATGACAATAAACCTGCTCTGCACTGTGAAGCCATGGATTGATGGCATTAAATAAAATCACACAGAAGACTCCAGACGTCGCACTGACACCTACATCCTGCCTATGTCCCCATGGGCCTTTGAACAAAGTAATGTGTTGCTTCCAGACCAATACCACCACATGACTTGAGTTGACCTATAGAGGCTTAGTATTTAGATTGTCTTAAATATCTATGTATATAGGAGCATACACACACACACACACACACACACATTCAGCCATAAATGTCTAGAGAAATGAGAGGTGGATATATATTTAAGAACCTGTACTGGTGCCACATAAATGTACCCATGCTGGTACTGCATAAAAACACCCAGTATACTCTGTACAGTGGTTGGCATGAGGAAGGGCATCCAACTGTAGACACCATGCCAAAACAGACATGGAGCCTGGGAAGCTCTTGTCAAACTGTCCAACCCATGCCAGCATGGAAAATGGACATATGATGATGATGATGATGATGATGATGATTAACCATTTGACATCCTTAGGATTACAACTGCTTTGCAACCTTCTTCATGCAGTATTAATTCCAGTGTGGAAGAAATTATGCTTAAAATGCTTAGCATTATACAATGGAATTGTACATTTGCAAATCAATGCAAATGAAGAGTTGAGACCTTGGTGTAAACCTGATGACCTTGCTCTCTTTATAAGCATGCGTTTGGGAAGATACAATTTTATTGTACAATGCTGAGCATGCATCTTCATGCAAACATAAGTACAGTTTCTTCCACACTGAAATTAAGACTGCATGAAGAAAGTTGTGGAGTTCCATAATCCAAATGATCTTACCATCCTCAGTGTAAATATCACGGAGCTAATAGCCAGCCTGCCATTTAAGTGAATACAAAAGTTAAAATAAATGTGGACGTCTGTAATGAACAAGTGTCTTTTGGCTCATGGATCTTTTCCTCCGCTCCCAGCCTGGAAGTTAGGGTCTTCAAGTGAACAAAGGAAGATTTTAAGAGTCAAATTTGAAATACAAGGCAGGAACGATAGAACTGGAAAGGTCGCTACCTTTCTGACACTAGATGATGTCTGTTTAAGTAAAGAGGAGATGATGGATAAAAACAACCAGGAATCAAAGACATTGTTGAGTACCATAATGAAGGAAGACAGCAGCAGGGCACAAAAGTTATGGTGGAGCAAATAAAATGGGTTGGAAAAGTTTTTAAAAAAAGTTAATAGCAGGAGTTTTGGTGGGGAGGAAAATGATCGGGAGGAGCATAATGCAGAAGGTTTTATAATACAGCCTGTGGAGATAAGGGATATGAAATATCTTGAAATAGTGAACAATGTTTGTATGGACCAGTTTATGGCTGGGAGAAGCTTCTTTTAAATGATATTGACATATTTGCCTTCAGTGAAAAGAAAGAAGCACTGAAGTGTCTGCATGAGAACTTATTGGATAACAGGTATGAAGAAAGTGATGAAAATTTAAGCTCAAGTGGAACCAGCTGTGGAGATTAGTACAAGCAGATAAGTACAAGAGAAGAGAAAACTGAAATATGTAAGACACGGAAGGCTACAAATCTTTCAGGAATAGCTACAGAGATGCTGAAATATGTCAGTTGTGCAAGAAGGTGCTATCCAACAACTGGCACAAGGATAATGGTATAGGAATGTAGAGGATTAAGAAACATAGAGATGTAGAAGATTAAGAAATGTAGAAATGTAGAGGATTAAGTTAATTGGATAAGTAATGAAGACAACTGAGAGAATACAAATCAAACGCTTGAATTTGTTGTATGTTGGCAGGGTCATTATGTCA
>NC_043009.1:20560475-20607975 GCF_006345805.1 Octopus sinensis | reverse complement strand
ACACATTAACCTAAGATCTAGGTATTCAGTATCATTGATCTATTACGGCAGATCTCACCATTTGGTTTCATACAGATCATTAGGTAATCAAACAGTTCTCTAATAACTGCTCTCTTCAGAGTTGGTGGGTATGGAAAAGAAATGGGAGCAATGTTGCCATATTTTCCATAGTGGCCATCTCTGAGGAGTGCAGTTATTAGATAATCGTCTGATTACCTAATGTCCTGTGTGAAATTGATTGTTCTATAACACTCTATACTCATGTTTACACACACACACACACACATGTATATATGTATGCATGTATCTGTCTATATGCACACACACTCATATACAGACAGACAGCAGACAGAAAGAGATAGATATGGAATCATTAGCATCAATGTGCAAAATGTCTGTTTGTTAAATGAAATGAAGAAAGTAGCAAAATAAAGCATTAATGATTACTGTTTCTAACATGGGCAGAAGACCAGAAATTTGTAGGTCGAGGATTAGGCAATACTATCGACCTTACAACATGACTGGTACTTCATTGACACCAAAAGTTCATGTTGATCTTGGCTGAATTTGAACTCAGAACGTGAAGAGCTGGAAGGAATATAGTAAAGTATTTTCTCCGACGCATAACAATTCTGTCAGTCTATCCTCTTGTAATAATAATAATAAAACAAAATAGACTATGTGGTTACAAAAGTGATAATAGTAGAGAATCAGGGAGAAAGCGGGGAGAGATGTTTTACAGCCAAATTAGGAATAACAGCGACAGAGAATCTATAAGACTATCATGGCAATGGGTTTGTCCCTTCACTCACAAATACTGCATTATTTTCCTTTGGTTTGTTCAGGAGGAAGGGCATATAGGCCTTAACATCATAACTTTGAAATAAGAACAAAATATATGTAGTGTTGAAAATCATCTAAGTTCAATATAACATACACACACAATATGTGTGTGTGTTGCATTTTGGGAGTCATTAGTTGGCTAATTATATCAAAAACAGAATGAAAAAGAACTAGTGCGTGTGTTTCTTAAAGATAAAATGACCCACCCAATGAATATCAACATGTTCCAACACACATAGTCACATCAATAATCTTGCAAAACAAACTAAATCGCACATAATTTTATCAGATTACGTTCAAACGATTTTATTTACATCAATCGTTTGAACAATCGGAAACGTGAAACTCAGAGTAACGCTTCAAGAAGTTTTACCTTCAAATAAAATATGTATACTCTACTATATGTATTGAGTACTTTTTCTCCGTTTGTAAACTCCAATATATCAATGCATTTGTGCGTATATACATATATATATATATATATATATATATATATATATATATATATATATATATATATGTATACATGTATTTATTTATTTGAGTGTATATTACACTCACACACACAATAACATCCATTGACGAGGAGTATCTTGTTTCATCTACTCCGCTCACTCACACGTCACTGAACTCGAAAACTGTACAATCTGTGTGAATCTTCCAAATTTAACACTTACTTCGAATAAACAAATCTATTTGTCAATAATATTTAGAATGTGAAATGCAAACGAAAACACGGTTTTATTGTTTGATGCGAAAGAGGATGGAGAAGGGCGATGGTAAACAAAGCCAGCAACACTGAAGTAGAAGATCTTATGAGAGATCAACGAGAGAAGGCTGACAAGGTGTCTGCTGGCAGAAATAGCAGCCAAATCTCCTTTCGTTACTGAAATGGTTTGACAAAATACTTGTGGTATTTAGTTTGGCCCTTTAAGTTCTGATTTCGAACCGCACCGAGCTAATTTTGCATGTCATGCTTCCGGGAATTGATGGAATAAAATACTAATCACATATCTATAATGTACACAAAACGCGAAGAAAATTACAACAGAAGACTTCGTACCATATTTTAAATAAATGGAAGTCTATATTGGATAATACATTCCCAGATATCCAAAAACAGACAGGACAGTCATGAATGGAATCAGACATATATACAGAACCAAAACGAAATGACGAGCCAGAAATAGCAGCCAATCCCCCCTCGAATGATAGGTTGGACGTATAGTCTCTGATATGTACAAAGATGAGATGGTCACGGCTGGAGCGCCTTTGAACATTGATCTGTTCTATGTGGGTTGATTTGAGGCTAAACAATATGGAAAATAAAACGGTAAAACAAATTTTGGCAACGACCACTATTGATTGATAATCATTAATCGATATTTGGTGTTTACCAATCGAACCTGAACACTTAATTACACAAAATATATTTTTAAAAGTAAACCATTTAAAATTAAAAAGCTTTTTTACGATTAACTGAAAAAGAACAAAATAAAAGAAAACAGGTTAGTGGCTGTTTTAATTGCGAAAATATTATTTAATGGATTAGTCTGGATCCTTGTTTTCCTGTTGGTTTGTGAGTTTCTCTGTTTTGATTCCGAGTTGTTGGGGTGGCGACCATTTATTTAATTTCTGGCACTAACAATTCTTTGGCTCAGAAATCGGAATGATTCGATGAGAACAAAAATGATTAAACATTAGTTCCTGACATTTTGATAAGAACAGCGAAACCAAAGAGGAATGAGGGGGGGGGGGTGAAAGATTATCGTCTTGAGAAGATTTGTGCTAATTCGATCAAATATTTGTGAATTAGGGAAATAAAAATGACTACGTGACAGAAATAATGTGTAGATATATATATATACAATAGGTGGATATACACACACATATCAGTATACACACACACACACACACTATATATATATATACAGACAGACAGACAGATAGATAAATAAATAGATAGATGTGAATGTTTTGCAATTTGTGTGTGTTGTCAGCGAATAGCAAGTATCAGATTCACTCTAAGAGAGAGAGAAAAAAAAAGTCGGTGAAAAACCTGCCACCATTTCCACAGAGCAGCAGCAAAAACTATTATTACAACAGAATGATTAACAATTGAATTCCTTCATTATTTTAATCTATCGCAGTTTTTTTTAACATCAATAATTTTTAATGAATCAATTTTATAATTATTTGCTAAAAACAATCACACACACTTACACATACATGTGTTTATATATATATATATATATATATATATATATATATATACATGCATTATATATATATATATGAATGTGTGCGTATATATATTTTTGTGTGTGTATATGTAGTATATAATGCATGTATATATACATGCATAGATGATGCATTTATATGCGTATCTATGTAAGGGAGTTGCATGTTTCAGAGGCCTTTTTAGATGTTATTTTAGATTGACAATTAAGGGAGTAAAAACAATCTCAGATGACCCCATAAAACACCATAATACTGACATCTGCTCAATAAAACCAAAATGAACCAATTCTAATAAGCTAATTACTTCAACGATTACATTTTAGAAAACATTTCTTCTTTGTTCGTTTTCGTATCTGGTTCGCAAGATTTCTTATTGGGTCTGTCAACACACAACTCCATTGTTGCATTGTTTCTAAAATATCTCGACTTTAGTTTCCTTAAATAAAAGACAATCACCACAGGTAAAACTGAGATGTTCCGGGGTCGGGTTGGCTGATTGCGTGAAATTAACGAAGGGATTAAGGTTAAATCTAAAGGATATTTCAGCAGGTTTAATTGAAGAGATCGAATTCTGATGGAAAGGTGAAGGCCAAATAACAGCTGTAAGTGTAGGAGAAGAAATTCGTGAAATTCACCAGAATTTAATTAATTTAATGTCCAGTTAATAGCGACATTTACAGGTGAAAGCAGTTAAAAGGAACCAATCTGAGGAGCATTTTTAACGGGCAGCAAAGTCTGATTGATATCTGACACAATCCATCTTTTACGTTGTATATTTGTATACACCCTGGTGAATCTTGTCAAACACACAAACAAGACTGTATCTATGTGTGTGTGTGTGTGTGTATATATGTGTATATATATATATATATATATATATATATATATATATATATATATATATATATATATGTGTGTGTGTGTGTGTGTGTGTGTGTGTGTGTGTGTGTGTATGTATGTATCGTTTGATTTTACAAAGGGTAGTGGGAGAAGGACTCAATACTCATCGTGGAGTTGTAATACAGAATATCAGGTTTGTATATAACACGAAACTTCGAATAACGACGGTGGAAACTGTGAATAATATTAAGCAAACATTGAAGGAAGAGAGAGAGGAATGATATCGAAGATTAATAAGAAAATATGATATCAATCCAGAAAAATAAATATATATGTCAGTCCAGAAATATACCACTAATTTACGTGTGTTAATGCCAGGGGTAATCAACAGCTCGTGATTACATGTCTACTGGAAATTCCATTTATAAAAGAGAATTAAGGGAAAGTAGGAGAAAAAGAAAAATGTCAGGAACCAAAAGAAGAAACTAAGTTGTTTAGCCCCAGGTCAGTTTCGATCGGGCAGACCTATGATCAAAAACATTCCATTTAGGACCACCCCGTCCTTCTTCCTATGTGCTGGCAACCTTGGACCACATTATACCCAACACATCCTTTTCTATGACGGTCGGTTGAGATTTGAGGGGCATTTGTCTGCTATGTTTAACGGATCAAGTTACCACGTAGTGGTTCCTGCCCTTTAATAAGGGATTGAAGTTGTTTTCTACTGAGGTCGGCGGGGTGGGGCAGCTGTGTTTTTCTTTTACTGAATGGTGAAACGAAAATCTAGGTTTCTCCACCAGAGACTATCGTTTTATCTAACAACTTCTCTACTTTTGTCACCCCTACATCGTCATCATCATCATCATCATCATCAACAACAACAACAACAACAGCAACAACAATAATGATGATGATATATCTAATAATATCAACAAGAATCGTCAAAAATAAGCGTTAATAAGATTTTGTGAATTTTACAATAAAAGATTTGAAACCAACCTGTAATCAACAGTGAAAAGGACGGTTTTAATTAATGAATTCGGTGAGATTTAATAATTCACAACCAACAGCTGGTAATTAAGAAGAATTAATCAAATCCAACTCGAATGTTGAGAGTAATAAAGACATGAGCGAAGTTACATAACATCTCCGGCAAGCAAATGGTTAAACTCCGTCTTGACAATACTTGAATAATGTCTGTGGGTGCGTGTCTGATAATGGCCTGTATATGTGTGTATACGAACGTACATATACATGTATATATAATTAAGATAACAGCAACAATAATAATAATAGTAATAATCTACTGCTTCAGTAGTGAATTGTTTGTTGTTGGGTAGTGGGAAGTCGTTGATCTAGATTGAGTTGGAGAAACAGCTGATGGTTGACCCAGATACCACACTCAACTGCAAATAACCAACGAAACACTGCTTCTCATATATACTCTGGCACTACATATACACACACTACTTTCTATATACCCTCACTGCTTTTTATATGCACTCACTGCATTTCATATATACACTCTACATTTTATATATACTCACTTCTTTTTATATACACTCGCTACTTTTTTTTATATACATTCACTGCTTTGCATACATGCACACTACATTTTATATATACTTACTATTTTTCGTATACGGTCACAACTTTTTATATACACACTCACTACTTTTCGTATATGCTCACTCCTTTTTATATACACTCACTACTTTTCATATACACTCAGTACTTTTTATATGCACTCACTTCAATTCTTCGTTTTTCTCATATTTTTATTATCTTTTCTTTGTTCCTTATTTTCTTTTTTTATTCTTCTTTCTAAATTTTTGTAACCTTATTTTTCTTAAAAATAAAGATAAAGAATATTTGGATATACATACACACATACATATACATACACATCAATTTATACATACATACCTGCATGCATACATACATACATACATGCATGCATGCATATGTGCATATACATACACACATATACATGCAAACACTCATGCATACACACACACACACTCACACACACGTGTGTGTGTAGTATAAAGTTTATGGGGTGAGTGAGAGGAAGAGAGAGGTAGCAGTTTAAGAACTCAGCAAATAAGAAAATATTTGGTAAGTTCTTGTCTTTAGGCACTGCAGCAGCAGTAAAGAATTACATATAGCTAGAAAATGCATCAACAATGTGTGTTTGTGCACGCGCACATATGTATATAGACATATGTATGTTTGCATGTAAGTTCCTTCTAGCAACAGTTGTTTTAATGTCTTATATACTTCAATGGTGACATATTTTTTCATTGTGAGAAAACAATGGCCAGATTGGATGCAAGTGTAAAGCATGGCTGAGGTCCATATAGTGAGGCTGAGCAGAATGGTAATGTAGAAATGGGGATTGATAGATAGGTAGATAAATAGATAGATAGATAGGTGGATAGATAGATAGATAGATAGATAGGTAGGTAGATGGACAGATAGGTAGAGAGATAGGTAGATAGATAGATGGACAGATAGGTAGATAGATAGGTGGATAGATAGATGGACAGATTGATAGATAGGTAGACAGATAGGTAGATAGTTAGATAGGTAGATAGATAGATGGACAGATAGATAGGTAGATAGATAGGTGGATAGATAGATAGGTAAATAGACAGAAAGCAAGAGTAAAGGTGAAAGGTGAGTGAGAGAGGGTAAGTGAGAGAAAGAGCGAGGTTCTGATGATTCCAAAAACTATCCATTTAGCACGGATTCTTCAAAAGTCTCAGTTGATTCCTTTTCTTCCTCGCTTTACTTCCTTTTACCCCCCCCTCATCTCCCCTTCTCTGATAGGTGTAGGGCAATAACCTCACGCAAAACATTCACTACAAATATATCAGGAGCAGGTAAGAGGTGTGTATCCAGGTTAAAATAATGAGTAACAAGGTTTTTTTTTTTTAAGTTTATACATAAGTTTGATATGAATGATTACAAATAAACATATTCATTGATGTTTTTCTCTTGAAGTACTTTGCTCAGTGAAAAACACCTTTATAAGTCATTGCAGTTTTGTTTCTCACACACATACACACACACACATCCATTCTCACTTACTCTCTGTCTTACATACATACATACATACATATATATATATATATAAAACCACATTGCCTATATGCTGGGTCCTAACACATATAAAAGAAATCACCGTTGTAAAGTCATCTAATCTCGCCCCGCTTCTCACTCAGTGTCAAGATCTACCCGTGAAAGATGTTCCTTAGACTCATAGGCACAATCAGACAGATAGAATTTCCACAGATACAACTTAAGGGTCTCTTTCATCTGAGTGCCTAGTGTTAAAAAAATATTAGTGAACACCCCTAAACCTCCCACAGAGGCAAGGTGCTCATGCAAAGTTAGCAATGAGTGCCAAGTGGGGGCAGGGGGGATCGATGCAACTCTGAGGCCGTGGTATACAAGGCTGAGGTGGTGTCCAGCAGCAACGACAACTGCAGCAGTGGTGGCAGCAACAGCATGTCTGGTAGTATTGGCAACAACACCCGCAATAGTGATACAGCAGCAGCAGCAACAGCAGTAATGCATTCAACATCAACATTTAATTCAGCAATAAAAGTTGCAACACCAGCAGCAACAGCAGCAATGTACCCAGCAGTAATAACAGCAATGACATCAATAATGGCAGCAACAATGACATCTGCAATACCACCAGTAAAAGGACACAGACATGGAAATATGTTGGTGCTACAGAAGATCCCTCCAAGCAGTGTTTTAATAATCACAGGTCCTCTTTTAGGGTCCCAGAGAGGCACAACATCACATCCTTAGCCAGCTATGTATGATGTTTAAAAGTGGAAGGTATGCCATGCATAATTAATTAGAAGCTCCTAGAACAACCTGGACGTACCTTAACAGGAACAAATCATGTAAATTTTGTTTGTGTAAGAAGACAAAAATCCTGAAGAAATTGCTTGGGGACCTTCTTAAACTACAAAAAAGAGATTTTTAGTTGGTGCCCTTATCATAGGAAATTTGTATTAAAAACATAGAATTCCCCACTTGCCCACTAGTGAAAAGTAACATATGGACATATGCTGCCCCTTTTCAGAAGCAACTGGAACTGATGTAAAGGAGATAACTCTGTCCCACCCAGAAGTTGAACAGTAGAATTTCGTTTTGGGATTTTTGGTTTACAATCTTCTCCTGCGTCCACTTGTAGAAAGTGATGTGCTTCCGGCCAACAAGTCTAACAAGTCACCTGTACCACTAAGAACTTTATAGGTGTGAAACCAATGGTAACTCTCTGACCGGCCATAACCAACAGCTTTTTAAGTATGTATATATATATATATATATATATGTTTTTATGTAAATTGGTACATATACTTAAATGTATATATATGAAAAGGATACATACATACATGTATGTATTTACATATATGTAATTGTATAAAAATATATAAATATGTACACATATCAATGTGTGTGTGTGTGACAAGACAGGTGAGGACTAGAGGGAAGCAAGAGAGTGGCATAGTCAGAGACTATCAAAACCCTCTGGGATTTCCCAATCCAAACAATTCAGGTGCTAGAACACAAGAGACCGGCCCTAGTGGTGGTGGACAAGGTGCACCACATGTGCTATATAGTTGATGTTGAATGCCTCTTTGACCCATGAACAATCAAGAAAGAAAGCAAAAAGATAAGTAGATATAACCCTCTTAAGTACGAAATAGCCTGGCTATGGAAAATGAAGAAGGTGAAGATAGTGCCAATTATTGTTGGGTCCTCAGGGACAGTATCAGAAGGCATCAAGGGGAATATAAAGGAAATTGGAATAGCATGCCCAGAAGGACTGTTACAAAAGTTTTCTCTCCTTGGCATAGTGAGAATAATCAGGAAAGTATTAGAGAGTTGAAAAGAACAGATAGCATGGTATTGTAGGCTGCAGGTAGTAAGCCAACAGGGCATGCAAGACACTGGGAGCTCCAACAGAATCTGTGATTAAGAGAAAGCAATGATAATAATAATTGTTCAGAACCGACCAAAAAGTATTTTATCAAGAGATTAATGATGATAAAAAATCATGAAAGATTAGTCCCTGATGTTGATGAAAGTCGACATTTCTGGGGTAAGATATGGATTAAGCAAGAACATCATAATCCTACAGCTGAATGGCTCTACAGCTTGAAGCCAATAGCTTATAATCCACAGCAAGAGGAAGTAAAAAGATGAGCAATAGGAAAGCTGTAGGACCTGATGGGGTACAGGGATTGGGGATAAAAAAAATTTCAGTAGTTGCCATAAATTGATCACAGAGCAATTGAATGCATGAACCAATGGAGAAGAAGAAATCCAGGACAAATGGCGTTGTGCCCGAAGGAGGCATCAAAAGAAAATGCTGCTGACAATTACAGGCCAATTTCTTGCCTCCCATTCATGTGGAAGTTAGTGTCTGGAAGAATTGCAGAAGAACTGTACAAATTTCTTGATGAGAATGATATATTACTGACAGAATAAAAAGGCTATAGAAGGAGATGTAGAGGTACCAAAGATCAATTATTGATGGACAAAATGGTAATGCAAAGTTGTAAACGAAGGAGAACAAATTTAGGAATGGCCTGGATTGACTATTGCAAAGCTTATGATACGATGCCACATTCATGGATTATTGAGTGCTTAGACCTGTTTGGAATTGTGGGGAATGTAATGTGTTTACTGAAGAGAAGTATGGTGGGGTGGAAAACTGAAGTAACATCTTATGGAAAAAGCCTGGACATCCTGGGTATCAGAAGAGGGATTTTCCAGGGTGATAGCTTATCTCACTTATCGTTGTTGATTATTTAAGCTTACATCGATTCCTCTGTGGTGTTGTTTTGCATTTATAATAAAATAAATATATAAAAATTATAGAAATAATTTAAAAAATATACAGTACAGTACTGTTTCTACTTCCTGGATTTTTCCCTATCATGGGGTTTTTTGGATTGTGACACCTGCAATAGTTGAGGGATTATTTAAGGCATGATATGTGTCCCCATAACAACAGGAACAATGAGGAAGAAGAAAAAAAAAAACAATTATGATGATCTGAAGTGGGGAAATATGAAGGATGTGGTCAATGAGGAGAGTAGATGTGATACCAATGGTAATTGGTGCAGTTGGAAATATCAGCACTCAACTACCAGCATGGCTGAAAAAGATCGGTGATGTTCGTTGACCTTCCCTGTCAACAAAGCATCAGTTAATGTTGTGCTTTGAAGTTCCTCTGGGATAGAAAAATAAAATCCCTTACTTGAAAACTAGATAACAGTTGGCGACAAAAAGGTGCATCTGCTCTTTAAAGCCCTGCCTCTAATACCTCTCCTTCTAACTCTTACTAGAAAATGACTGGTCCTGACTTCCTATGCTTGCCATATCTTTTCTAAGTCTTGTTTTTTGCCTGAAGTGACTGACCATTAAACTGTGTTATGAGGTTCATTCCTTGTCAGTAGTCAAATGGTAAAGAGGAAGATCAGTTCTTGGTAAATTGAGTCTCTTAACCAGATTTAGTTCCTAAATAAGTGAATGTACTTAAGATAGGCATGAAAGACATAGCTGCTTTCCTCTTGAAGTTAACAGAGCTGAACCCACCTATTGATGGATACCCCTAATCAATCTGTCATCACTGTCACATATGTGTGGTATTATCCATTTTATAGTCTTTTTTTAAAGTATTGCTTCCTAATATAGGCACAAATTTGTGGGGGTCAGTGGAGGGATCAGTTCTACTGTCCCCACTACTTAACTGCCACTTTATTTTTTCAGTCCTAGAAAAAGAAAAGTAAATTAACTTCAGCAGGGTTTGAACTCAGAATGTAAACAGTTCAAATTTCGTTGGGGTCGACTCTGCCTTTTATCCTTCTGAAACTCATATTTTATTAAAAGATAAGAAATAATCTTTAATCAAATTATTTTATTGAATATACCATCAGATATCAAGTGTGATATTATATATCTTCATAAAAGTTTGGTAATTTCAAAAAATTCTACCTCTTCAGATTTCAACTTGTTCTGTTCTTCTAATTTTTCACAGCTGCAGAACTTGTTCAGATTTCTAATGAATTTCAGTTAATAATAAGTCCTTTTTGGCCCTTTAGAATTGCTCTAATTTTGATAAAATTGTTTTATTAAAATATCGCTTTATGTTACCATTAAAATAATTCAGTATTTTTTTTAAAGTTGTGGTTCCTGTAATTAAATAGGATTAGTAAACCACATCAGTCGCTTATTCCTATATCCTGTGCTTAGGAACACCTTTGTCATGTAAACTGTTAACTCATAGGATTTAAAAAAACTTTCTTTTATGTCTCAGGTTTCATCTCTTTCTTGATAACATCCTGTTCACCACTCCTCAATTGAGATGGTTTTATCAGCAGCACAGCACCTGTATTACCTGATTCATTCTTAATCTTCTCATACCCAAATGTTCTGAGTGGATTATTGTATATCTAGTCACCAAGTGCAAACAGTCCAATATGACTGATCTCAATGTTTAAGCTTTCAAAATTGAAGAGCTCAGTGCCATACCTCTAAGGAATATTCTAGTCACTGAAAATATAGGCAGTTGTCATGAACAGAATTCTAGTTGTTTTAGTTAACTTTCCTTTCCTCATGACAATAATATTGGGTCATCCCATAAATAATGTGGCTTTTTTTATACTTCTTTTATTTTTAAAAATTAAGATAAACAAAGTTCTTTTTTAATCTAAAATATACTCTCCTTCATTTTCTACAATGCTCTTCCATCTATCCAAAATTGTCACTTGTCCATGACAAAAAATACTCCTCCAGTACGGTTCTGACCTCATCAACAGAATTCATATTTTTTCCGTTCAAATGATTTTGAAGACTGTAGAATAAATGGTAATTGGATGGGGCAATGTCCGGCGAATAGGTGGGTGGGGCATCGTTTCCCATTCAAAACTGTTCCAGCCTTTGGAATGTTATTCTTGCTCTATGTGGCCAAGCATTATCCTGATGGAAGAACACCTTTCGCCTTGAAACCAAAGATGGTCGTTTTCCTTCTAGTGCTGACTTAAGCTGCTCAAGCTGCTCACAGTAGATCTCCTTTGTTATTGTTTGGTTTGGATTTAAAAGTTCAAAGTGAACTAAACCTTTCATATCTCACCAAACAGATAACAACACCTTACATGGGTGAAAACCTTCTTTAGACTGGGGTGCTGGTGTTTCTCCTTTCCCTACCCACTGTCTTCAGCACCTGACATTTTTATAGAGAACCCATTTCTCATCAACAGTCACTGTTCGGTCCAAAAAAGGCTCATTTGTGAGATGTGACAGTAAAGAAGAGCACTCATTCACTCTCTGAACGCATTTAGACTGGGAAAGCTTGTGAGGAACCCACTGACCCAATTTGCTGATTTTTCCAATGGCATGCAGGTGTCGGTGAATGGTTGAATGACCAAATCAAGCTTCTCTGCAAGTCCCTCAACAGTTACAGTGGGATTTTGTTCCACCAGGGTTTTGCAGGATATCCACGTCAAGCTCTACAAATCTTCCAAGATAAGGTTCATCTTCAAAACTGTAGTTTCTGGCTCAGAATTTCTGGAACCACCTTTGACACTAACTTACACTTATTGTCTGATCCCCATATACTGCATTAATATTTCTCACACTTTCCGTTGCGTTGTTACCTTTATTGAACTCATAAAGCAAAATATGCTGAATATGCTCCTTTGTCACTTCCATTATAGCTTTGAAAAAGTAACTTGCACTAAGAATAAGTACAAAGTAAAATTACTACCTGCTTTTATAGCAAATTGATGCAGGCTGTTTATCTTGTCCACCTCCGACTTTTAGCTCATGCAATTGAAAAGACTGCATTATTTATGGAATGACCCAATATTTATTTTTAATAATGACTGCATTTCCTTGCTGCTAATATGGACTAATATTGGATTTCTCTGATTTTGGACTTCTTATATTTGCGATATTTTTGGTCATGCATTGCTCTGAGCAACATCTGGATCTCTTTGAGGAATTTGGTAAAGATTTGTTAAGCAATGGCAATGTTGTTTCAAAACAAACATACATTAATATTTATAATCTTGGCTCTCTCCCACCTCTATAATGTTTCTTTCAATTCCCCATCTACTGTTCTTGTTTGTTTTTCTCTCATCTAACATCTCTTCCCATTCCTTCCATCTCTCTTATTCTCTGTACCATTCTGTCAATGTAACCAGATGCTTTGGATCTGCCTCCATTCACTACTCATTACCATCTCTTTCTCTACTACAACCATCACTCCCTCTGTTCCGAGTCACTCGTAATCAATATCCATCACTCACTCTGTCATATTACTCCCTCTCTTATCACTTATTGTTGAAATATATCACTCTCTCTCACTCCTGTTACTTGCTCTTCTATTTAACTGTCCCTTCTCGCTCACCCATCCCTCCCACCATGCCACTCATGCTATATGTCTAATCAACCCCCTTACCAGCAAACAACATGCAGCTGCCATCAATGTCTCTCTTCTGTTACTTCCTTCTTCACTACCATCTCATCCCTGTCACTCTGTTTCTCACACCATACTCTTTCTGCTTTCACCCTCTCACCCTGGCTTTCCTTCAGTCACCAACCACTCTTCTTTTTACATTCTTCATTATGTTGTGTTGAACAAAGACAATATGGAGAAGTGATGTCTGTTTAGTCTTCTAGAAGACAAAGAAACCTCACTAGTGCTGGTGCCATGATGAAACATATCCAGAAAATTCCAATAAGGGAGTTGGTGAATAAAGAGAGACAAAGAAAGTTTGAAAGGACTCTTTAGTCTTTAAGACTCAATGACACCATTTCTGGTGCTGATGCCATGAGAATGCACCCTGTGAAGTGGTTGGCGTTAAGAAACCTACAAGAGAGACATAATCCTGGATGTGTCAGTGTAGGCAGGAGCACAAAAGATTTGAGTTGGTTTTGTGACACATCAAACTCATGATGGCATGGAAATTGAACATAAAAATGATGATGTTGATGATGATGATGACAATGATGGTGATGATGATGCCACCACTGTTCAATGATGATGATGGTGATAATAATAACAGCAACAACAACATTTCACAAAAACACTTGTTAAAAATACAAATACTCTGCCTAGAATAGTCAAGAATAATATTGCTTAGTCATGGAATGAATGTTATTAGTTGTACTGATGGAATAATTCTTAGTTTGACAAACCACCTAAACTAACAGATTCTCATAGAAAATAATTGACACTTGACACCAATGGCTGACCCCATAACTTGACTGTTAACAAATACTTGTGGCCAATCATTAGTCTGGAGGAAACAGAATGAGCGGAATCATTCTTTCTGGTTGTCTTCTTAAACTAAACAATTACTAGAATCTGTGAAATATTTTCTGACACAAAATAAAGACTGGAAGCTTTTGAAAACCATCGAAGGTAGAAATAGATTTTGGACTGTCATCATACCAAATGAACTTGTCTATTTAATAGGGAAATGAAAAAAAAAAAAAAATCAATGATATATATAAGATAAAACAAAACTGTGCTAAAGTTTTGTCTCGTGATTTATATACACTCACTCACATGTGCTTACCACTTCCCCACAAAAACTCATATGGGACATAATACATGTCCATATGTACATACGAAGGAATGTATTTATGCATGTATGTATCTATAGATGCATATATTTAGATCTATCTATCTATCTATCTATCTATCTATCTATCTATCAATCAATCTATCTATTTATCTATCAATCTATCTGTCTATATGTATTGTGGTTGCTTTCTCATATATGAGCCAAGCCATTGCTAGAATGAATCTTTCCAATGAGTCATTGGTAATGTGAGTCCCTCGCATGACTCTTGAGCCCCACCAAAGATTTGCACATTTTATTGCATAATGCACAGTTGTGCTGGGGCTGGCAGAAGGAACCAGTGCCATAGTGTGGAGTCTGCTTAATCCTCCAACTGAATGGCACACCTTTATATATTTAAAGGATCCAAGATCCTTCCTGAATCATAGGCTGATGGGGCTGGTTTCCTGAATCCTGTGCCTTTTACATTCCTTCCTGGATAGGATGCCACTCTGTTGTAGGATGATTCCTTTTTGCTCTCTGAGTGGACAGGAACAACAGAAAAAGTGGTGCTTTGGCTTATGAACCCAACACACTGCCCAGTCCAGGAACTGAAAGCATAATTTAACAATCACAAGTGCAACACTAACCACTACGCCAAGTGCTTCCACACACACACACACACACATATATGTATATGGATGAACATATATTTATTATGTTTTCTTTGCTAGTTTTCAGTATGAGAGGAGCTGCAGCCATGCTGGGGCACTATCATTAGCTTTGATGCCCTTTCACTACTTGAAACCTCCTCTGATACGTAGAATTTGGTGAACGAGGGAGTTTGATTCTTTGTGCCCTCGTCTGCACTTCTTGCCTAGAGGTAAGACAAAGAGAATCACCCACACCAACAACAGATGGGACTAAACAATTGGGAATTTCTCCCTCACAGCAGTAGCACTCAATCCATTTATGAGAATGGGGACCAGATGGAGACTAAAGTGCATTAGCAGAAAATTCCTAATTATTGAACAAACCAAAAGAAATGAAGCTCTGGCTGATGTATCTGAGAAAGAGAAGGCAAAAGAGGTAGAAACTAGAGGACAACAACTGTGTCTACAAGACAACCTGCTGTGAATCACAGAACAAATGTGTGCTGAGAGCAAGGTGGCAGGTTGGTGCATGATCGTAGGGTATAAAATCCTGAAGACTAACAGACAGACATGGCAAGATCAGAAGAGAGAGAGAGAGAAGGCAAATATTAGGAGGGAACCAAACAGCAGTGGTCATAGATGTGTTTATATACAATAACGTCTCTATATGTCTATACAACAATATATTTTCATGTGTATTGAGATACGTAATGTTTCTATTTACTCTTGTGACTATCAACAGTTTAGAGGTTTTAGTTCTGTGCAGTGACACAGAACTGATAAGCTTTACCCAAACCTGGTTTTACTGAACGTTATCTACAGCTCCATTTGTTGTAACAATACACTGAAATAGAAGATTACAAAGAAGTCTCTGTATAGCCAATGCATTTTCTAGAAATAGCAGCCAATCTTCCTCAGTCCATACCATAGTGTCTTAAAAAATGGATAATGTAGTCTTAGATAAAAATGACTGAAAATAAGGTGGAATGGTCATGCTGCAATGCTTTTGGTCACAGAAGTGCTTAATCAGGGATGACTTGGGCTTAAACAACAGCAATATGAATATTATGTACATTATTTACATTCGACGGATATTTGTCCTCGTCGTGTTTGTTGTTAACACAACGTTTCGGCTGATATACTCTCCAGCCTTCATCAGGTGTCTTGGGGGAAATTTCAAACCTGGGTTCTCATTCCTAAGGTATTTTTCGATGTTGTTGTTATTATCATTATTATTTAGGTCACTGCCTAGAATAGAACTCGGAATCTTGGGGTTAGTAGCCCGCGCTCTTAACCACTACGCCATATGCCCGTGGGCAAACAAGTTAAGGACAAATATCCGTCAAATGTAAATAATGTACGTAATTCCCCATCTCTTAAATATAGAACTGAACAGCAATATGAGTCAACTAGAGACAAGGGACCGGGAGGTGTGGCAATTTGCTGTACTTGACACATCAAGCTAAGTAAAATGTTTGTCTTTCAGATGTCACCCTCTCAGGTGTCAGTGCCACTTAAAACACACCTGTGCTGGTGGCATGCAAAGAGCATCCAGCACATCCTGTTAAGTGGTTGGCATTAGGAAGGGCATCCCACCATAGAAGCCATGCCACAACAGACAGTTGGAGTCCAGACAGCTCCCTGTGAACCAGTTCCATGCCATACCGTCCGACCCATGTCAGCATGGAGAGTGGACATTCAGTGATGCTGATGATGATGATGATGAGAGACCCTCTCAAATCTCAAAACTGCTAAGTCAATCAAGGAATATCAATCTACAGAATTACCATAAACCATGAACCCCAAAATATGTTCAGCCTTCCATGCATAAAGGACAACTCAGAATAATGAGACCCCAAGCTGCAAAACATTCAACAAGCATATCAAACATACATTCCTATCATCAGCTGCCTGATGGATATCACTATAGTTTTGACAGCTGGGCAGCAGCATTTAGTACAGCAGTGTGAACAGAGTTAAAACCATAAACATTGTCTGGGAGTCAATAGACAAGCGGAAGGAGTGAAACATTAGCATTATATGTCCATTATGCCAACACCTCCTTATTATTACAAATTTCAACACTGAATATAAACAAAATAGTGTTAACTTATAGCTACAAAACTAGAATTTAGATTAAAATTATTCTTTAACAAGAGTAGTTCTGACAGTGACTTTAAAGTTAAAGAATAATAAATTTGTATTCTACCGAATGTATTGAGTAATCTTTCAATTTAATGTAAAATTGTTTTTATATAAAAGAGATCATTATAGCATAAAAGCAAGTGTGTGTGTGTGTGTGTACATTCTCCATTCTGATGACAAGGCAGACTAAAGCCAAGTTTATTTTGAACCCTGTCTGGAATAGGAGCTACACTTGACAGAAGTTGAGTGAATATCATTAAAAGATTTAAAAGGGGGAAAAGACGAAACCCCTTGAGATTTTGTGGGACCCTAAGTGGGTTGCTGCAATAGGAAACACTATATCAAGGTATTGAGATATTCTAAAGGTCCAAATATTGACATCAGTATGGATGCAGTTCATTGTATCCAGAGGCCAGTGTGTGTGTGTGTGTGCACATGAAAGGTGGGGTGTCAACAGAACCGACTCCTCTAAAGATACCCAAGCACCGGTTGGTGGTGTAAACCTGCCATTCAGTTGATGATGTCATTTAATATCTTTATGTAATCATAAAAAGTTTGGAAGAATAATTCTATTTGTTTACAAGAGCCTGAAGAAAGTAAAAGACATTCTGGAAACCACAAGAAAAATGAAGATTTCTGTGAGGCCCTTAGAATCTAGTAAATCACAAAACATTATATCTAGCTTGTCTTTACATTTTGATGTGAAGTTAAGTCTTTCCAAAGAGAATACAAAGAGATGCCATTTTGTAACAAATACCCCCCCCCCCCTCCTCAGTAGAGACTTGAAGAAATCATGATCTGAATTTTGAGCATCAAATTATGTGCAACAAATGTCATGATTCGGAGATAATTGGAAGTTAGATAAGCGTGCAGCAGCTATTGTAATTTTCAAGGTTATTTTCAGATCAGACCAGTATTAAACTGTTTAACTTGCGAGTGTATTCTGTGACTATTTAGAAGATCTTGTATTCCATTACATGGCTTCGTATATTTCAAAAACGTTAAACATCCATAAATTATTTGAAGTGATTTAACCATGACTGGCAAAGTTTAGTTCAACTGTGATTAGATTAGAGGTAAAACACCATATATCATTAGAGGCACAACCAACTCCTCATGTTGGTAGTGATTCCATCACATCATAAGACAGGTTGATGTTAGTGAATCTATGGAATCCTAAGTTAAGACATGTTGTTAGTGATTGGTTTAAATTAATATTTAATAGAATCCATATGTCAAGTCTTCCAAGGGGTCCAGTCATAGTTGAAATGAAACTATTCAGGCAAATAATAAATAAAATAAATCTTACAATGCTTGGAGAAACTCATCTCTCCTCCAAAAATACTGGATGACATTTACTTAGCAACATAACATCTGTTAAACCCCTTTTACTCTGCGCATTGCACAGCTTTCAAGTTATTCTGTCTTCCAAACTTGTGGTCCCTAACCCCCAAATTTCCAATATTCTTTTTCCCTCCGTTTGTTCTGACAGTAGCAGCCTGATGAAAAAAAAAACCCCTTCATCTTCATCTTAGCTGCTAGCTCCACTCTTTCCATTGCCCTCCATATCCTATCCCTTCCACTCTTTTAGCATTGTCTTCTATAATCACATGCCAAGTAGAAAATTACCTACAAGGCCACTGGACTTCACAATGTTCTTTCAAACTCTTTAATCTCTCCTTTTCTACAGAAATCTTTCCAGACCTTTGAAAGCAAACTAGGGTGTTTCATCCCCAAGAAAGACAACTTCTCTAACTTAAGTTAGTATCTCCTTATAACATTAATCTCTAACATAATAAAAACAGCTATTATCAATAATGTATTGTAACATCTTCAATATCTGTTTGTACATTTTTCATCCTGAAGCTGAGGTACACTTAAGCCAAGTTCATTATGAACACAACCTGAAATAGGAGCCGCACTTGATGGAAATTGAATGAGGATCATAAAAAGATTTAAGAGGAGAAAGGACAAAATCCTTTATAGGACTCTTTCTCTTCCCTTAACCACCACCAATATAGTTTCCATAAAGCCATATCCCACCATCCCTAAGTCACTCATCAGTAACTCTGGTCTTGGAGGAATTTAGTTTCAACAGTAATGTTATCACTGTTGTCACCAGAAAAGCCTTCAACCATGTCCTGCCTGCAAATTGATCAAAATTGTTAGCGTATACATTCCCCTCATCTCTTGGATCAATAGCTTCCAATCAGATCACACAATCATGGCATTTATTAAGAGATCAATTTTTGTCCCATGTTCTATCAACTCTAGCCTTTGGCAGCCCTTAGTTTCAGTTTGCACCACTCTCTTCCTTCCAGCCACACTTGCTATTCTGTTCAACAATTCGTACTCTTATACAGGTGACACTTTTCAAACCCTCTCTCACCAGGAACCCTTCACTCACAACCTTAACTCCATATACAAAAGGTGAACCTAATCTATGAACAGAACTTTGAAAGCATCTCCAATTGGGACACATTAATCTAATTTCTTTCAACAGCAAGGGAATGCACATGCTACCCTTAATCATGGGTTAGTGATATACAAGAGCTCTTACAATTGCTCCTAATGTTGTAAACATTACAGCTGGTGTACCACAAGCTGTGACAATGTTAACACAAATAAATTAGTAATTAAAGAACTAACAAGATGGTCAACAACCTGAATATTAGTGAAATGTTATTACTGAAATGACATTGGCCTGTTTTAAGTGAACAAGTACCAGTAATACAAGGTGTATCGGTTATAAAGTTGTTTTTTCACTGTCAACCAGGAATGCTATTATTTCTCAAGTAACATTATCATTTATGGAAGGAATCATATATTTTTTTCTGTTGTCTTTAGTTTATTTTCAAATTCTGTTCAAAGGCTGAAATATGATAGGCAGCTTCAGAATTAAATAATTTCTTGTTTTCCACCTGTTACTGAGCTAAGATATCTGCAGACCTTAATGTAACTGTTCATGTTGTTACATAATTTATTAGAAAGATTTGGGTTACTTAATAGAAGCCTGGTGATTAACTGTCACGATGCTGACATATGCCTTCCTCATGTGTCACTCTCACCAAATGCTCAAATGGCTGCTGATCTACCATAATGAATACCACTTACCATTGTGCCTGCTTTGCTTACAAAACACTCCTTACCATTCCACACCTATCACTACTTTTTATCCTTCCCAAAGTAGAATTCATTAAAACACTTTTTTTTTCGTTTCACTTGTCGTTGTTTTCTAATCAGTTGAGAGGTTTAGACATTGACAAAGAGAAGGTTATCATCCCACAATCAACACATGCCATATTTGGATTTATATCCCAATGTAAACACCATCACTGCCACTCTCATTGTTGCCATGGTCATTCTTATCATCATCATCAACATCAGAGCCATACGCAACATATTTAGTTTGAATGGTTCAGGTATAGAGTGTATTGCCACCCATGTACAAGTTCCAAGGTAATGAGATCTAATTTCACCTATTTTTCCAGGCTTTCATCTTATTCTCTATTTATGTCTCAAACCAACTCTAAGATGCATCAGAGCTTCGTAGTACAGCCACCACTCCACCACAGACCGGAAGCCCTAATGAACACCAACCCCCGTTCCTACAAAGACCAGAAGTCCATACCAACACAGTAACCTCTCCTGCAAACAGCTGCAGATTTATTCAAATTGTTGTAGATTAAAAGTTAAAGGAGTGTTTCAGTAGGATACACATAAGAGAAGAACGATTGTTATTATTTTTCTAGTGGCTCAGAATCAAGTGCTGTACAAAACAACTCATCATCGTTGATTAACATTCACTTTCCATGCTGGCATGGGTAACATTCTGAGTTCAAATCCTGCTGAAGTCAACTTGTCTTAATGAAATAAAGGAAAAAAAATTTTTCTGGTCAAGTACCAGGGACAATTTCATCAGATATATACTCCCCATCCACAACAAATATTTGAGGCATTGTGCAAGTATTAGAACTTACTTTGCTGTTGAGGTGCAGTATGTTGGTAGATGTCCCAATATATAAAAAGATCGGATTTTTCCTTTCAATATGAAAATCAATATCTTGGAATGGTCTCCCCTTGTCTTTATGAGTTACCAACATATACTTCCAGGTGGCTTGTCTTTCTATAAAAAACAAACAATTTCACTGGATTTAAAATTATTTCCAAACAGCTTTTGCTACATCAGCTCTGAACTAATTCATCTCAATTCATATCATTGGTTCATTTGAGTTACTTCATGTGATTTATCTTATTAAATTATAGCTTGGCATGAAAGAAACCTAGTCACTGAAAGGGTAAAATGCAAGATATTTCTAATTTTGTTTTTTTACATTGTGATTTCAAATGACAGCAGAGATTAAATTTAATTTTCATTATTGACAGGGAGAATAAATACTACACAAGAACTGGAGTCAATAAATAATGGAGACAGTAAACAACAGGGGCAGAAAAAAGTGACAGCAAACAGAGGGGGCCAGGTCAAGTTACACTGATTTAGTAGTTCCTAAAACCATTTGCCAATAAACATGGAAGGCATCACACAAGAAGTTAGAACTGCTTTCATTAAAGTCCTGCCTGAAAGACTCAAGGTTGTTATAAGTATTTTAACTTTTTCTAAACAAGATTTAAATAGTCAATAAGTCAAATTTAATGGGGAATTATGTTGTCAGCAAAGAGCAGACTCAAAAAGTAAAACTTGAAAATGAAATATGGACCGAAGTGAAGAATATATTGGTAATGTGTCATATTCATGTTCTGTTGTTGAGGAGGTACTAACCAATGTATTGAGATTTTTTCTCCCTAAAACACCAGCTCTTTCAAATCTATTCCCTGCTCAGGCCTTTTCTTGACTATATCTCCTCCATATATCTAACTTTACTCTTTCCAGAATCATCATGGTCACTGTGGCTTTCTCACCCATGGCACAGTTGCAGAAATTGAATCTTTTGTAACTCTCAACTCTTTTCATCAACTTGTTTCATCTTCTAAACACATTCAGATTAACACACACACACACACGTCCCTGACACCCTTCAGCTCTTTCTTACTTCCAAATCTAATTTCTACCAAACTGCACTTCTCAGAAAGTTTAACCTCTGCCTTATTGCCCCCCCACCCTCCACAAAGCACTTCAACCAACTGATTGAAGCTCTGCTGGTTTTACACCAACCCCACCAGCAACAAATGTGCTTCATTTCTGAGTCATGATAAACAGGGAGGTAAATAACTGAAACTTTTTTTAGAAATATTCCTCCACATCCTGCACCAAACAAACCCCTAAAACCTCAAATTCACTCAAGTTGTCCACTTGGTTGTACAGAAGCTGTTCAGGATAAAATAAAACAAAACAAAAAACCCTACTCCGCCTGGGCAAACTCTCCCACACCAAAACCACACAAATAAGGTAGTGTTTATCACAGTGCAAGATCACAATCAATCTATGACAGATATCTTCATACATTATCCAGCTTTCAAGGTATTTCAGTTTCTGAGCTGCAGCTGATCATTTTGGTCCCCTGCCAAAGAGGTTTTCCCCAAAGTTGCAAAGTCCTTCCCCACCTCTTCACCTTTGCAGCCAACTCCCACCCATTATATTTAATCTTCAGGACCACTTGAAATGAATTCACAACAACAGTGAAAGTAACTTCAATTGCTTCAAACCAGCTCAGATGAAGTTCCTTCTCTCAAACACCACAGCATCCACATCTAATCTCTTTAATCTCTCCATTTCTACAGAGATTTATCCCGACCTTTGAAAACATGCAAGTGCATCCCATCAGCAACAAAGGAAACCTCCCTCACCCTGGCAACGGTTGCCATAGTGCATTCATTTCCAATATCTTTATGCAGACAATCATTAACAACAAAGTCTTCTAACACCATCAATCTCTCTCTCTCTCAAATGATCCCCAGTAAAGTTTCTGCGAAGCCAGAATTGTCGGTGACTCTCCTTTGTTACTCATTACAGAGATTTGGTGGCTGTGATGTTGTTGCAGAGCTTTTTATCACGTCTGGCATAATAATCTCCAAATAAAAATGCTCACTTATTAGCTCCACCCATCCCTCATCTGCAGAACCATCTTAGTAGCTAATTAAACTGTCCACCTGTGGTCTCTGCTAGACCAGTTTGGCCATTTGCAGCATCTGCAGGAATTTCACATTCATAGAGAAGCTACACAGCTGACACAAGAAAACAGTGTTGACTACTGACTTGACATGGCTATAAGGTATTTGGCCAATTGCTGGTTGTATTTATAAGGTGTTGGACTATATTTGGTGGTGTTTTAATGTTTACCTTGACGATGCCTGGTGAGAGAACAGAAAGAAAACAGAAGACAAGAAAAGGAGAGGATTTAAAGTTTATATTTCACAACAAAATCGTTTTACACAAGGATTTGTGTTAAGCACTTTACACTGACATACTTTCTGCTTACCTTAATGTGTCTGGTTGATAACACAACTACTTTACAATGGGAATATTTGGAGTTGGAGGCAACAAAATTTACAGAATGCTCCAAATCACTCAACCACAGAGCCATACATCAATTGTATATACACATACACACACACAATAAATACACATGTAAATAGGTTCAACCAAACAAACATGGAACAAATAACATCTTTTGTCTTTGCAACATAAAAATTGTGTGAAAAAACAAGGTGACATTTAATTAAGAACTAACAATTAAATAGTCAGGATTACAACCAAAATTATATTGGCTGAGGCACATGTGAAATAATCAAATATTAAAAATGAATCCAGAAAAAGCAAAATTGGTGTCAACATTTGTGTGAATATCGCAGCCCTGAATATCGCAGCCCTGTCTAATAAAAGAGCTTCATTAATAAGATTATAATTGATGTTAATTGGGATACTAAATTGCAAGTGTGGCCTATATTGTCACAGTTTTAAGTAAAAAAAAAAGATAAAAATTTGACAGAGCTAAAGTCCTTCTAAAAGTAAACCAACTTAAATTTAACTCTTAAAATGTTTCAATAAATCTTAAAATACTCTGCTAAAATTCTGGCAAAATTTCAAGGAGAAATTTTGTAAATAAGAAAATATCTGCAGTTATTTTTTTCTTCATCTTTTAGCTAAGTATTTACTTTGAAAGACATTTGGAAGAAGTTTGTAGAAGAAATGTAAAGATATTTGAATTTAAGAGAAAAACGTTTTTAAAAAGACCAGCTTTTGCTGTATTACTTTTGATATCAGGAGTTCAGTAAATGTAGGTCTGTATCTGAATTCTTAGGTTGAAACTATAATAATCTTCACTTTGTTTTCCTCTTTTTCATTCACTCAAATCAAATTAAACCATGAAATAAGCAGCAATTAGTAAATAAGAGAATTAACTCTAAATAAAAAATAATTAAAGATAAGCTGGGTCAGAGAAATTGAAATCTTGATTAGCTTAAAAATAAACAAAACAAAAACCAATCAAAAAGCTAACATGTTTCTGAAATGTAAAGGAATTGGTGAATTAGTGTCTGGGGATCGTTGGCAGAAGATGAAAATAAAATGAGAAAGAGTGGAGGAATATGGAATCTAATCTGTGAATGGTTGGTGGAACATTCCTGAACACTGTTCTTTCCTCAGACCTCGAAAGCAGCAATCATATATATATATTTACATTTGTCCAAAACTCTCCATCTACACCCCTCATTTTATATACACTAAAACTGCACGGGGATGAATTTATGCACAAAAGCATTAATTAATGTAATAATGCACAAATGAGTGAGTGGGAAGTGGTAACGAGGAGAAGAAACAGATGAAATGTTTATGTCAATATATACACTTCAGAATGTATGTATATGTGTGAGTGTGTAATGGTGGTGAATTCATTAATAATATATATACATACACATATATTTATGCACACACACACATATACATACATACATACATACATACACATGTGTGTGCATATGTATATATATATATATGCACATAGATACACACACATACATACATACATACATACATACACACATACATATATATAAAGATTACACGTACACACATTAATTAATTTAATAATGCATGAAGTGGTATTTGTTGTAGAATAATGTAAGTAAGGGGTATCTGTACAATAATTGTAGCAGAGTGCTGATATCAAATGACTGTAAGTCTTTGTTCCCATCAATGTGATGTTGTTAGCTAATATAATATATTTTTTATATATATATATATATATATATATATATATATATATATTTATGTATATATATACACAATGTAACAGTCATCTTATAACCAGCACCAAGATGACAGTTAAGTTCGAAACCAGAACAGGTTAGAAAAAAAACAAAACAAAACAACGAAACAAATCAATGAAGGCCAGCTGAATGAGGAATTAGGGCTGTTGTTTGCGAAAGATGTCCATTATATCCTGCGGCCATGAACTTGTCGCTGTTTAGTGAGAAATGACTGGCCTGAGTTATTGTGACTTAATTTCTCATCCACCGCTCGTCGCTGTAACTGCCGACTCTGTAACAGAATAAAGAGGAATATCATACGAGGGAGACTGTTTTTTCTTTCTTTCTCTCTATCTATCTATGAATTTTTCAACACACAGAAATTAATTAGGACAACGTAACAATGTAATGTTGCCTCTAAAAATGAAAAAATTCAACAAATTGTTGATTTAATGTGGAGGTTTTGTTCCTGTAACTTCACCCAGTCCAAAGATTCCAACCTGAGATCCAACTGTGTGGCACTGAAGCTTTCAACTTCCCCAATGCTGCCATCATTACCAGAGTAATTTTACATCTATTTTCTGTGCTGGCATGGGTTAGGTGGGCCATCATGGTCACAGCCAGTTCTCACTGGGAACCACTGCTCTCACAGATGGTGCTTGGGTGCGTGTCTCATTCTGGCTTGGTTTTGACAGCAGGATGGTCGTTCTATCACCAACCACTTCAGCGGTCATAACAACAATAATCCTTGGATAGAATTTATAAACATTTAATGCATTGCTACATGTGTTTCCCCAAATCACATGTCTCTTAAGATCCCAGTCCATATTCCTCGGATGATTACAGTCCGTAGTATCGATGGACATCGGGTTGATCATCTTCATGGATTCATGAAGATGAGATTGAAATGCACAAGCACATGAGGATGACCTGTTGTGATAATGGATGCAAATATTTTCAACCATTTCTCTTCAAGAGAAAGTCTTGGGGAAAGAGATCTTCATGTCTCTTTCAATTCGTTCTTTCTTTCTTTTATCAGATAACAACAAATAGGTTTAAATAATAATAATGATAATAATAATAATAACAATAATCCTTTCTACTATAGGCACAAGGCCAGCAATTTCGGGGAGAGGTTAAGTTGATTACATTGACCCCAGTATTCATCATCATCATCATCATCATCATTTATCATCCATTGTCCATGCTGGCATGGTTCAATCGAGCTGGTATGCTGGAATGCTGCACCAAATACCTGTCTGATTTGGCATGGTTTTCTACGGCTGGATGCCCTTCCTAACACCAACCACTCCGAGAGTGTAATGGGTGCTTATTCTATTGACCCTGAAAGGATGGGAGGCAAAACTGAACTTTGTGGAATTTGAACTTAATTGTAAAGATGGACAAAATGGTACTAAGCATTTTGCCCAATGTGCTAACGATTCTGCCAGCTGACAGCCTTAATAATGACAATAAACTAGTGGCCATTGGTAAATGTTATTAAAACATCAAATGTCATTTCTCCCCAAGACAGACAAACTCATGGAACTCCCTTGAAATAAATCTAAATCAGAGATACAATAGTTTAAAATAGGATGAAATATTTCATTTGCAGATACTTCTATTTTTTTATGAATATTTTTGTGAAATACCTCAACAAAACTCACCAGATTATACCAAGCTGTTATAATTAACTTTTCTTCTTCCTCTCGCATAACTTTGCTCTTCTCATAATCTTTCTATAAAATAGAATAATACGTATACATGTGTGTGTGTGTGTGTGTGGTGCATGAGTACTTTCAGTTTTTAAACAACATTGATATAATCATTGACAAAAGACAGATTTCAAGGGCAAAAGTAGTTGAGAGAGTAGAGAGACAACAGACAGAGCTTTACACAAACCAGCTGTGCTCAGTGTGGACATAAACTAGCTGTGGTCCCTGCCAACATAAACCAGATGTGGTTAGAGTCAACATGGGTCCATTTAGATCAGAAAATAAATTAAGTTTGTTTGGCCAATGGTCAAGGCTCAACATTATTATTTTCCTGCCAAAAATAGCAGCCAAATCTGCATCAGTTTACATTCCTCTCGATTTAAATTACACACAGTAGGGATGATGTAGTCCTAGTTACACTATGCCCCAAAAAATCTGAACAAAATGCAAAACAATCAAAGGGTTTGTTTATTACTGATTTCTAATACAGACACACAAGCTGTTACATTTTGCGTGAGGGAGTTAGTCAATTAAATAGCCCCCAATATTTGACTGGTATATATTGAATCCTTAGAAGAATGAAGGGGAAAGCTGACAAAACACATACACCTGTGCATATATATATATATATATATATATATATATATATATATCATCATCATCAATTAGCGTCCGTTTTCCATGCTAGCATGGGTTGGACGGTTCAACTGGGGTCTGTGAAGCCGGAAGGCTTCATCAGGCCCAGTCAGATCTGGCAGTGTTTCTACGGCTGGATGCCCTTCCTAACGCCAACTACTCTGTGAGTGTAGTGGGTGCTTTTTACGTGCCACCTGCACAGGTGCCAGACAGAATGGATGGTGCTTTTACGTGCCACCGGCATGGGGGCCAGGCAAGGCTGGCAACGGACATGAATGGATGGTGCTTTTATGTGCCACTGGCATGGAGGCCAGACAGGGTGGTGCTGACAACGACCATGATCGGATGGTTCGCTTAACCACAGCTGCAATTTCCACTGATTTTGATCGACCTCAATTTTGGTTCTGCTTTCTGATATCTGATTTGATTTGGTTTGATTTTGATTTTCACTTTGACTGTTCTCACTGGTCTTGCCGGGTCTTCTCACGCACAGCATACTTCCATAGGTCTCGGTCTCTAGTCATTTCCTTGGTGAAACCTAAAGTTCGAAGGTCGTACTTCACCACCTCGTCCCAGGTTTTCCTCTTCCACAGGTTCCCTCAACTGCTAGGGTGTGGCACTTTTGCACACAACTATCTTCACCCATTCTCGTCACATGCCCATACCAGCGCAGACGTCGCTCTTGCACACCACAACTGATGCTTCTTAGGTCCAACTTTTCTCTCAAGGTACTTACACTCTGTCGATTATGAACACTGACATTACACATCCATCGGAGCATACTGGCTTCATTTCTTGTGAGCTTACGCATATCCTCAGCAGTCACAGCCCATGTTTCACTACCATGTAGCATGGCTGTACGTACACATGCATCATACAGTCTGCCTTTTACTCTGAGCGAGAGGCCTTTTGTCACCAGCAGGGGTAAGAGCTCTCTAAACTTTGCCAAGGCTATTCTTACTCTAGCAGTTACACTTTCAGCACACCCGCCCCCGCTACTGACTTGGTCACCTAGGTAGCGGAAGCTATCAACTACTTCTAATTTTTCTCCTTGGAACATGGTAGAAGTTGGTCTCTGCATATTTTCAGTGTTTATTGCTCCTGAGCATCTGCCACAGACAAAAACTATTTTCCTAGTTAGCCTTCCTTTGACATTGCTACACCTCTTATGTGTCCATAGCTTACACTTGGTGCACCTTATAGAGTTTCTACCTACACCTTTTTTACAGATCGAGCAGGGCCATCTACCTGAAGGCGTTTGTGACTTGTCTACTTTCCTACTTATTAGGACTTTGGTTTTGGCTAGGTTGATTGTAAGGCCCTTCGATTCTAAACCTTGCTTCCACACCTGAAACTTCTCCTCCAGTTCTGATAGAGACTCAGCAATTAGAGCAAGGTCATCAGCATAGAGGAGCTCCCAGGGGCATCCTGTCTTGAATTCCTCTGTTATTGCCTGGAGGACTATGATAAATAGGAGGGGACTGAGGACTGAACCTTGGTGGACCCCAACCTCTACCCGGAATTCTTCACTGTACTCGTTGCCAACCCTCACCTTACTAGCAGTGTCTCTGTACATGGCTCGCACAGCTCTCACTAACCATTCATCTATCCCTAGTTTCCTCATTGACCACCAGATAAGGAATCGGGGGACCCTGTCGAAGGCTTTCTCCATGTCAACAAAAGCCAGGTACAGGGGCCTATCTTTGGCTAGGTATTTCTCCTGCAGCTGTCTTACCAGGAATATAGCATCAGTAGTACTTTTCCCTGGCACGAACCCAAACTGCATCTCATCTAAGCTAATTCTCTCTCTGATTAGTTGGGATATAACCCTCTCCGTAACCTTCATTACCTGATCCAGCATCTTGATACTCCTGTAGCAGTTGACTATTATGCTGCTACACCAGTCATTGGGTATGAATCCTTCGTGTATCACCTGGTTAACTATACGGGTGACTAGGCTATAGCCGACACTACCAGATATTTTGAGCATCTCTGCAGTAATACCTGATGGGCCTGGGGCTTTCCCTGTTTTCATGCTTGTAATTGCCTTAACTACTAAGGAACTGTCAACTCGGATTGCTTTTCTCTCTGTTGGGTCGACATTCGGCAGACACTCTTTATCCCATTTATTTTCCTCATTCAGCAACCTTTCATAGTGGCGTCTCCAAACCTCTCTCTTTGCATCCTCATTTAGCACAAGTGAACCATCATCCTTGCGAACACATTTCTCTCCAACTACGTCACGATTCTCTTTCACACACTGTCTTGCAACACGAAATACTTCAAGTCTTTCATCCTCCCGGCGCAGGACATTGGCAAATCTTTTCTTATCTGCTTCCCCTCTGGCTAAATACACCTGCCTCCTAGCTTCCCTTCTGGCAGTCTGATACACTTCCCTGCTACCACCGTTCTTCCAGTCCTTCCAAGCCTGTTTCTTTTGTCTAATAGCCCTGTCAACAATATTGTTCCACCACCACGTTATTTTGGGTCTTGAGGGGACTTTGCACCAGCCACAGATCTGGTCAGTGGCTTTCAGCAGGTTGTCCCTTAGAAGCGTCCAGTTGTCTTCTACCCCATGTGTAGCTATACCCCCTTCTATTTCGTCAAAGGCTTCAAGTAACATGTCTCTAAATCTCTGTCCATTTGCAGGGTCTTTAAGCTTCCAGACCCTTCTTCTCCATGTTGGTCGTCTTCTAGTCGTCCTCTTAGTCCTGATCTTAAAGTCACTAACTACCAGTCTATGTTGTGGGGTACATTCTTCGCCTGGGTAGGTTTTGGCATTTATAAGCAGCCATCTTTCCCTTTTTCTGGCAAGGATGTAGTTGATTTGGCTAGTATGCCGGCCCGATCGGTGGGTGACCAGGTGGCTTGTCGGTTTCCTGAAGTTAGTGTTGCAAACCATAAGACTATTCGCATCGCAGAACTCCAGCAGCCTGGTTCCCTCCTCGTTGCGGGAACCATAACCGTAGCCTCCATGAATGCCATGGAAGCCCCCAGCACATCATCCAACATGCCCATTGAAGTCACCAGCCACAAAGAGAAGGTCCCTGTCGTACGTCAATGAGGTGGTCTGCAGTAGGGTGTCATAGAAACAGTCTTTCTGTCCATCGGGTAGCCCTGGCTGAGGGGCATAGGCCGATATAACAGTTGCTAAACTATGATGGAGCACTAATCTAATCTTAAGTATTCTGTCACATACTCTGACTACCTCGATTACCTTATCTACCCATTTTTCAGCGATAAGCATACCCACACCCCCGACCCCATCAGTATTCCCAGCCCAGAAAATCTTGTACCTCTGTCCTTTGCCTGTGAGGAACCTAGCAGAACCTCCTCTCCACCTCACTTCTTGAATGCAGCATATATCAACACACCTCCATTCAAGCAATTCAACGATCTCGCCAGATCTGCCTTTCAGGGTGCCAACCCTGAGGGTGTAGGTGTGGGTGGTATTGGCCCTAGTAGCGTCATGGACCTGAAAAGAAAACTCGCATTTGGCAGGATTCATAGACAAACAATAAAACTCAAGTTCAAACCGCATACACAACACTAACATATCTTGCAATGAATGACCACTACCTTTTATGGAAGGAGGTGGGGGTGGCGTAAGACTTTGAAGTGTATCTTGCAATGAATGACCACTACCTTTTATGGAAGGAGGTGGGGGTGGCGTAAGACTTTGAAGTGTACAAGGGAGACAACAAGGATGAGAAAATTTAGGACATCCTGTACCAGTGGTGGGAGTGGGAGGGCGGGTGCACCGCGAAAACTAGCAGCCATGTATGCACGCCATTCCTTTCATCATCATCATCATCATTTAACGTCCGCTTTCCATGCTAGCATGGGTTGGACGGTTCAACTGGGGTCTGGGGAGCCCGAAAGCTGCACCAGTCCAGTCAGATCTGGCAGTGTTTCTACAGCTGGATGCCCTTCCTAACGCCAACCACTCCGAGAGTGTAGTGGGTGATTTTATGTGCCACCGACACAGGTGCCAGACGAGGCTGGCAAACGGCCACGCTCGGATGGTGTTTTTATGTGCCACCGACACAGGTGCCAGATGAGGCTGGCAAACGGCCACGATCGGATGGTGTTTGTTACGTGCCCACAGCACGGAGGCCAGTCGATGCGGTACTGGCTATGGCCACGTTCGGATGGTTTTCTTGTGTGCCACGTGCCACGGTCACTGGTACCACAAAGATACAAATTCCATTGATGTTCATCTATTTTGATTTGTTTTGATTTTCACTTGCCTCAACAGGTCTTCACAAGTGTCACAAGAAGGAAGGTATGCACAGGTGGACTGACTACGTCCCAGGTAGGGGCCACAGGTTATGGCCTGACTAGTCTTGCCGGGTCTTCGGATGGTGTTTTTATGTGCCACCGACACAGGTGCCAGATGAGGCTGGCGAACGGCCACGATCGGATGGTGTTTGTTACGTGCCCACAGCATGGAGGCCAGTCGGTGCAGTACTGGCTACGGCCACATTCGGATGGTTTTCTTGTGTGCCATCGGCACTGGTACCACAAAGATACAATTCCATTAATGTTCATCTATTTTGATTTGTTTTGATTTGATTTGATTTGATTTGTTTTGATTTTCACTTGCCTCAACAGGCCTTCACAAGTATCACAAGGAGGAAGGTATGCACAGGTGGACTGACTACGTCCCAGGTAGGGGCCATGGGATATGGCCTGACTAGTCTTGCCGGGTCTTCGGATGGTGTTTTTATGTGCCACCGACACAGGTGCTAGATGAGGCTGGCGAACGGCCACGATCGGATGGTGTTTGTTATGTGCCCACAGCACGATGGCCAGTCGATGCGGTACTGACTACGGCCACGTTCGGATGGATTTCTTGTGTGCCACAGGCACTGGTACCACAAAGATACAAATTCCATTGATGTTCATCTATTTTGATTTGTTTTGATTTGATTTTGATTTTGATTTTCACTTGCCTCAACAGGCCTTCACAAGTATCACAAGGAGGAAGGTATGCACAGGTGGACTGACTACGTCCCAGGTAGGGGCCATGGGTTATGGCCTGACTAGTCTTGCCGGGTCTTCGGATGGTGTTTTTATGTGCCACCGACACAGGTGCTAGATGAGGCTGGCGAACGGCCACAGTACGATGGCCAGTGATGCGGTACTGACTACGGCCACGTTCGGATGGATTCTTGTGTGCCACCGGCACTGGTACCACAAGCGGTACTGACTACGGCCACGTTCGGATGGATTCTTGTGTGCCACCGGCACTGGTACCACAAAGATACAAATTCCATTGATGTTCATCTATTTTGATTTGTTTTGATTTGATTTTCACTTGCCTCAACAGGTCTTCACAAGTGTCACAAGAAGGAAGGTATGTACAGGTGGACTGACTACGTCCCAGGTAGGGGCCACGGGTTATGACCTGACTAGTCTTGCCGGGTCTTCGGATGGTGTTTTTATGTGCCACCATGTTCCCACAGCACGGAGGCCAGTCGATGCGGTACTGGCTACGGCCACATTCGGATGGTTTTCTTGTGTGCCACAGGCACTGGTACCACAAAGATACAAATTCCATTGATGTTCATCTATTTTGATTGATTTTCACTTGCCTCAGCAGGTCTTCACAAGTGTCACAAGAAGGAAGGTATGCACAGGTGGATCGGCTACGTCCCAGGTAGGGGCCACGGGATATGGCCTGACTAGTCCTGCCGGGTCCTCTCATGCACAGCACACTTCCATAGGACTCGGCCTTCAGTGAGACCTAAAGTTCGAAGGTCGTGCTTCACCACCTCGTCCCAGGTTTTCCTGGGTCTACCTCTTCCACAGGTTCCCTCAACTGCTAGGGTGTAGCACTTTTGCACACAACTATCTTCAGCCATTCTCGTCACATGACCACACCAGCGCAGCCGTCTCTCTTGCACACCACAACTGACACTTCTTAGGTTCAACTTTTCTCTCAAAGTACTTACACTCTGACGATTATGAACACTGACATTACACATCCATCGGAGCATACTGGCTTCATTTCTTGCAAGCTTACGCATATCCTCAGCTGTCACGGCCCAGAAGAGAAATACTTATTAGTAGGTATAAAATACCTAAATTTGAGAGAGAGATATTTTGCCTATCTATGGGAGATGCGTGAGCTATATTTATCTTAGCGATAAGGAGCTATAAATTATAAATACATTTATTCTATATTTAACGATCAGCCTCACGTCTCGTTAAATATAGAAAAAAAATATATATTTATATACACACACACACATAGTTCATATGTATGTATGTACATAAAATGTGACTATAGAAAAATGTACATTAAAAAGATGATAATAACGACATCATCATACACACCCATATATACATCCAGATATAATATAAACTCAACCACATTGTACACCTGTATATACATACATGTACACACACACACACATGCATGCACATTTGTTTATGCATACTCACACACACACACACACTTGTGTAAAATGTGTAATTTTTGTTATTGAAAAAGGTTGGAACCTCTAAATGATCAATCAGCTTCTGTTTCTCATCCAATTGGTTGCGAAGGGCTTGGACTTCGGGGCCGGAAGCAGGATTCTGTTTGATGTCAAGGGATTTGAATACCTAAAAATTTAGAAGGAAAAAAAATAAACATGTAAAAAAAAAAGAAGAGAATTTCAGGATGAAACAAGAGAAGAATAGATGAAATAATTAATACAACTTGAAGGCTAATTAGAAGCATAATGAGGCTGCGTATTGGAGTTGGTCGAATCTAGCAATTGAATGGTTTTCTGAGTTGATGAGAATTATTTAATTGAACAGTATCGAGAAATGTTTGCCATGCTTAAGTAATGTGTAAAATCTAACCATTATTGTCATTACTCTGCACGTGTGTGTGTGTGTGTGTGTGTGTGTGTGTGTGTGAGTGAGAGAGAGAGAGAGAGAGAGAGAGAGAGAGAGAGAGAGAGAGAGAGAGAGAGAGAGAGAGAGAGAGAGAGAGAGAGAGAGAGAGAGAGAGAGAGAGAGAGAGAGAGAGAGAGCATTGTTGCTTTGTTGTCAGTTATATAAAAAAAAAGTGATGTGCTCAGTTTTGTTGTCTTTCCCCAGTCTGAGACGAAAGCTAAAAACACAAATTCTTCACAAAAGGGAAATGATCAAAGTCTTTTAGGAAGTCTGCTTTAGATTGGAAGGTTGAGAAAACAGAGTGAGATTATCAGAATGTTAAATCTTTAAAGTGTTGTTGTCTGCTGTTTAGCAAAAAGACAGGGTTATTGTAAAGTTTCTATAAATCTTGATGAGGACAAATTGGTGTTTTTGCCTGGAATGTAACTAGAGAAAGGTTTCCAGAGGTAAATGATTGACGAATTGATGAAAGATACATAAAATTGTGGATAAGCTGGAGAGAGGTGACATCTCCTCCAGTTTCATTCAATCTCTATATCTTATATTTACCAGAAAGCAAAAAAGAAAGAAAAAAACCCTCAAAGCTCAAAAATAAATTATCTATTGTGGTTTTATGTTTTGGCACAAGGCTAGCAATTTCATGGGTGAGGGCCAGTCAGTTAAATCGACCCCTTCTTTCATCAACCTGAAATGGGATGAAAGGTAAAGTTGACCTTAGCAAAATGTGAACTCAGAATGTAAAAACAGAGACAAAGTGCCACTAAACACTTTGCCCAGCCTGCTAATCAGTCTGCCACCAGCTTGTCACCTTAAAATGAATTAGAATATTAATTGCATAATTATCAACACTAAATATTCAGTAGCTAAACAAATGACAAGAATGAAAAAAATAAAAAATGAAAAAAATAAAAAATAAAAAAAATAAAGCTCTCTACATTTAACTTGCTACTTTGTCAGACAACCTGAATAGACTTAGAAATATCTTACAGCTTTAGCCTTTTGTAAGTAACGTCTGTACATCTCCTCCATCTTCTTCAGTTCATCATCTTTCTTATTCAGTTGTTCTTGAAGCCGATGGATTTGTTCAGCATCAAGAGAACGCTGTCGATCCAATTCCTCGATCTGATGTTTCTTCTCCGATACTTCTGCCTCTACACTTTGTATGTGGCGTTTCTGTTCTGATATGACCTTTTTCAATTCTGTCAGCTCTGTCGATGTAACATCTGCAGTGGTTTGACTGACTTGAAGTTCTTCTAGAAGCGCTTGTTGTTCTAGATTCTTCTGTCTTGACAAACTACAGAAACCAAACAAAAATGTAGAAATGTCTTAAAATGATGTTCTAGAAATATTATCTTCAAGTAATCAAACAGAGATAATTACTCTATAAATAGATTTTCAGATTGAGTGCATGTGGTGTATGTGTGTATATCATCATCATCATCGTTTAACGTCCGCTTTCCATACTAGCATGGGTTGGACAGTTCGATGGCGTCTGGGAAGCCAGGAGGCTGCACCAGGCTCCAGTCTGATCTGGCAGGGTTTCTACAGCTGGATGCCCTTCCTAATGCCAATCACTCCGTGAGTGTAGTGAGTACTTTTTATGTGCCACCAACACAGGAGCCAGAGGAGGCTGGCAAACGGCCACGATCAGTTGGTACTTTTTACGTGTCACCAACACGGACGCCAGTCAGGCGGCGCTGGCATCAACCACGTTCGGATGGTGCTTTTTACGTGCCACCAGCACGAGTATCACATATATATATATATATCATCATCGTTGTTGTTTCACATCTACTTTCCATGCTGACATGGGTTGGAAGGCATAGGAGACCCTTGTCAAAGGCTTTCTCCATGTCAACAAAAGCCAAATTCAGAAGTTATTTCTGGCCAAATACTTCTCCTGCCTCACCAGGAAGTTTCCTGACACAAAACCAAAATGCAGCTCACGTAGGCTAACTTTCTTCCTGATTAATTGGGTTACAACCCTTTCCTCATATTTAATCATTTTCATGTCTAGTTTAAACCATCAGCCAACAGTCATTCGTAACCAGCCACCTGATTGCTTGATTCACTGGAAACAGATGTTAAATCTCCCTCAAATCATATGCATGAGCCTGAACAAATGAAAGGCGAATACAATAATGTAGTCCTAAATACACAATCTGGAAAGGCTAGAAAGCCTCTGAAAGTAGGCTTCTTTAATCTGAGCCAAACAGTAACATGTCCATAGCCATGCAATTGTTACTCCTCTGCTCATACTCTGTCTTGTTATTCTTTTCTATAAAACTCAATAGGTTTGCTTCAAGCCATTTTCTTGGATTCCTTCAACTGACAGTGCTTGTAGCTTCATTTTGCTCTCATTTTCCAATAAAATAAAATTTTTTAAATTTGCTGCAATGAAATGTGATGTAATTAATTTAAGTTGCGGTTACCGTAAGTCAGCTTCCAGTTCATTTCGTTTAGTGTTGCTCTCGTCTAACATCTTGCGAAGCATTTCTGACTGCTCATCATCACCTGACTGAGAAGATTTCAAATCTCGATTCTCAATGGCAAGCCTCATCAACTTCTCCCTGGAAGGAAACAACATCACAGATTCAATTCAAAATGTCAAAAGCAACAAAAGAGAGCAACATTTTATAGATTGAATTGAAATCTTTATGGACCTCACTGTCGGTTGTCCACAGAAAAGGATAATAATTCACCTGATACCAGTGTGAATTTTTCATGGCATAATCAGAAGAGAAAGGATAGTACTAATGGCCTATTTTAAAAGACTTTCACATTGTTGGGAACAAAAGAGGATATTATTCTGGGAGAAGGGAAACTTGCTTTGATTTCTTGCCACAAAGTGGGCTTTGCTAAGAATATCTAAGGATCATGTCATCATCATCATCGTTTAACGTCCGCTTTCCATGCTAGCATGGGTTGGACGATTTTGACTGAGGGGTGGCAAACCAGATGGCTGCACCAGGCTCCAATCTTGATCTGGCAGAGTTTCTACAGCTGGATGCCCTTCCTAATGCCAACCACTCCAAGAGTGTAGTGGGTACTTTTTACGTACCATCGGCATGGGGGCCAGTCAGGCGGTACTGGCAATGACCTCACTCAAATCTTTTTACAAATGCCACCAGCACAGGTGCCAGTAAGGTGATGTGAGGGTGTTAAACTGAGTGACAACATAGTGGAATTTATTAAAGGTAGCCAAGGACATGGTGGTAGTGGTGTTAAACTTTGCAAAGAATTCTCTCTCTCAAAAACTTTATTAACCAAATTCCACTCAAAAGGTTTTGGTTTATCCAAGACTATGGTAGGAGACACTTAATGTACAGTGGGATTGAACCCCAAAACACACTGTTGCAAAGCAAAGCGAAATTCTTGAGCACACAGCTAGAGCTCTCTACTTACAGCCACCTGTGTTATGGCTGTTGCCCTTCATCACAAATTAAAGGTGAAGACAGAGAGAATTTAAAATTAGGTTAGAACGAATGGAAAGTTACTAACGGCAAGATAAGCATTCATATTATCAAATATACAGGTTTGTTTAGTTTTCTAGAAGAAAAGTCAAGCTGAAACCTATGAAATCATTATCATGAACTCTAAACCTTATTATAATGATACAGGCAAATGGTAATTGTGTCTGTATGTAACTATAGCTCATTGCTGAGTTCCATTCACACAAATGAAATTCAAAGATATCAAACATTAATATTTAATATTCCACATACCTTTATATTCAATTTACTTATCTTCTTTATTTTCTACAAAATTTTAAATAATTTACATATAACCCACCACCCTGATTTTCATTTAGAGTTTTGGCAGTGAATCCTGGGTAAATAAAAAATACAAAGGATCTGAAGTGTCGGCAGAAGAACAAGTAGGAGCAATTGGATGTGAAGTATTAAATATACTTAGGTAAAAAAAAAAAAATCAAATTCCTTTGTTCCAATTTATATTTTACATACAAACAGAAGCATAATTTTTCTCTTATTTATTTTTCAAATTCTTTTTATTTTTAAATTTTAAGAAATCTGTCCTAATGACAATTTCATTCTAGAATGTTCAATGGAATTTTTAATTGCTTTTGCTTGTTTTTCTTTTGTATAAACAGGATTATTTTACAAGTTTGTGAGCAAGAGAATTCGTTTATCACGTCTTTTTTTCATTATTCCCTGTTAATCAGTATGAGTTAATTATACATAGACAGACTCTAAGAAGTATGATGCAGTATGGTTGTGAGAGAGCTAGGCCTTAAATGTAGAGGGTTTGCAAAAGACTAACAAGAAATAAAGTGAGTATGCTCTACTTGGAGATGGAACGGTTCGGGTAGAAATGATCAGAGAGGAAAAACAGAATGAAGATGTTGTGAGCAAGAAAAAATGACTAGATTAGAATGTGAACAGGATCTGTGTGTGGAGGTGGAAAACTGTAAATAAGTGCTGCATATTTGGTGTGAATGGAAGTTGCAGAAGAGGAAAAACTGGGATGAAGTTGTGGAAACTGATGTGAAGTGGGTTTCACTAAAAAGATGGAATCAATTGAGTAGAGAAGAGTTGTCCACCATTTGTGCAGACAGGGCAAAAAAAAGAAATATCCCAAATGGTAGAGATAAAGGCTGGGAGGCACTTTATATTATATATATATATACACACACACATTGCCAAGGCTCTATCTTCTGCATTGGCCTTAAACTCTCTCATCTCTCTATCACTCCTCCCCTTTTCTTCTCATTTTCCATCTACTTTTGCTGCTGCTGGTGTAATTAAAGATGACACTGAATCTCTCTCCTATTCCCCATACTCAATGACAGGATGTCACTGGACCTCTTCTGTCCTCTCACCCTCATCATTCTACTTCTTTCACCCATCAAAAGCCATTTGTAATAAGGGGCGTCCTTTGGCCTTGATGTAGGCATAACAACTTCTTGGGTGCTGGTGCTATGATAAAAAAGCAAGCGGTACTCTCTAAGATGGTTGATTATAGGAAGGACATCCATGGGAAGAGGGAGAGGGAGAGAGAGAGAGAGAGCTCTGAGCAGTTTAAAAGGCCAGTAACTGCTAATAACAAACCAATTGAGACTGTGATGATCTGTCCAATCCATGCCGGCATGGAAAAACAAATGTTTGATGATGATGTTTGTGTAACCATCTATATTATACAACAGTTTGTCAACTGACAAACAAAACGTCTATCTTCTGTCTGTTGTCTCACTTTGCTGTTTTTTGTATGGAAACATGCAATAAATGCAACAAAGTAGTGCTCAATGGCATCTTATTTGATTTCAATGTATTATTTTGCAGATCAATCAAAGAACTTTTCATGGAATTGGGATCTTACATCTTGTCCCTGATTTCACAAAGACAAACCAGTTTCATGAAAATCTCTTATTTTTATGTTTCATCTTTGTTTCAATTGTTATTGTGTAGCTCTGTCTGTGGTACTTTCTATTGTTCAGTTTGTGCTGTAGAAATCTCTAAGAGAGGGGTATTCTGTGGGATCTAAATTGGGGGATCAGTTGGAAATAGTGGAATAAAACTTGCCTAATATAAGTCCTGAGCAGCAACAGAAAGTTGTGGAATTAATAAAAAGAAAAAAAAAAATCTAGACATGAATTTTAGTTATGGCAGAAACTGAAATTTATCCAGAAAAATAACTGCTTAAACAGAAATAAATGTAAATAAGAAAGATAAATGAATTGATGAAATTTTATGAAATGAGACGTACTTAATATTTAGAGGAATAGAGAGCATTTCAGTCTCTGTAAAGAGAGAACCCACAAATTTTTCTTGATGTTCCAAGCTGGTCAGTGTCTGTAAAGTACAGCTTCTCTCTTGATCTTCTTCAATGACTTCCTTCATAGCATCCCGTTCATTCTCCAATTTCTGAAAAATAAAACATTTTCAACAACAAAATTTCATCCTTTTTTTTTGTGGCAGATTAAATAAGCCTCAGACATTGTTTTGTTGGGACAGAGAGGTGGGTTATGGCTGTCATTTGTATTATTGTCAGTTATTTTTGTCAAGGAGGACATTTCCAATGTATATATATACCAGAACATTGTTCCATTCACCTAGCTCTTCCCATGTTTCAATAACATCTTCAGCTGTTTTTATCCATTCACATCTCAACAAATGAATTTAAGTGATTCCAAAGATATGAACAGAGAAACAACAACTGTCCTAAACTAAGTCCACCTTACTGACCTTTGCTATGGCCACTACCAGAATCTACAGGTAAATGATCCAGAGAGGGAGAGAGAGAGAGCGAGAGAGAGAGAGAGAGAGAGAGAGAGAGAGAGAGAGAGAGAGAAAGAGAGAGAGAGAGAGAGAGAGAGAGAGAGAGAGAGAGAGAGAGAGAGAGAGAGAGAGAGAGAGAGACTCTGAGTCAGATATGGGCAATCTGTTTCAAGAAGAGGGCCACATGAGAAACAAGTCATCGTCAAGTGGCCTGCACACTGATCAAAGTAATTTTGGGTTTGACCATTCAGAAAATCCCACACGATGTAGTTTGTCTGGCAGCTCTAAGTGTTTGATCAATTTGCTAAAAGTACCAGTCAAGTCCTCTCCCTCAAATCACATCCCACACATTGGATAATATATTCCTACATACCCTTACAAAGACAAGATAGCCAAGGCTGGAAAGTCAATATTGATCACACAGAAACAGACTGGACAATGAAAACATGTCCAGACAGTCACATTATATCCCATATGATAGACTACTACATGTGGAGTATTGAATATGATCCTCTGGTAAATAAATACATATCTGGACCAACAGACCCACGGGGGTCATATTTGGTTGTATTGCATACACATGTAATGCGAGCCAAAGACCACTGCTCTCTCACAGATGACATACAACAACAATTTTTAAATGAGTTATCCACTCATTAGAATTGAGAAATAATAAGAAACATATAAATACCTCTTTTTCTTTTTGGAGATTAGTTAATTTATTTTTAGCCATTCTGTAATCCACTTCATTTTTATCAGCTCTCTGGGTTTGGTATGCAAGGTCATTCTCAAGTTTGGTTATCTGGCTCACCATCAGATCCAGTTGAGACTTCTGCTGGGTAAACTTGCGCAATTCCTGCATTTAACAAAGCAGAATGAAAGAATTATTTTAATGAAACCACAGAGAGGTGGTAGAAAGAAGGGGTGAGAGAGAAAGAGAGAGAGAGAGAGAGAGAGAGAGAGAGAGAGAGAGAGAGAGAGAGAGAGGGGAGAGAGAGGGGGGGGAGAGAGAGAGAGAGAGAGAGAGAGAGAGAGAATATGAATATTTTCTTGAAGAAACATTTTGTAAAAGTTGAAAATTTAAAAGCTAAAATCATGAAATTCAGGTTTTAAAAACCCAACAATTTCATACAAAATATTCATATCAGTGCCAATCTCTGATCAACCATTTCTGCTTGTTATTCCATTTACCATTCCAAGTATCTAAACAATGTCTTTCTTTTGTCTCAGAGATAATCCTGTTCTTGTAAAGGTCTTCCTGCTGACCAGATTAACACCTTTACCTCTGAATGTGTCCCCAATTAGTATTTCTGTCCCACCAAGAAGTATGTGTGTACATATGTGTGTGTGTCTGCCCCCAATGGATTTGTTATATGTTTCATATTACATATAAAACAATATAAATTCCAAAATATGTAAAAAAATCAACATTCCATAGTAACTTTAGCCATAACCTCGACATCAATGTCAGCCAATCAGAAAAGAGGACAAACAAAATGTTAATCAGAGAGGTCACAGGTCATCATAGAACTGCCACTGTCATCCAATCAGAAAACTGCTCAGACAATTGTCATGTTTTACTGATGTAAACAAAACACAACCCAGTTACAAGTGTAAGACTATTTGGGATTTGCAGCTAAACCTCTGTGACACGTCCACATAAGCTGTACAAGAGACCAAGGGTAACATGTCACAACAGCATGGTTCCACACTAAAGTGTAGCCTGTTTGGTGTGCAAGAAAATTAAGTCTGTGTATCAGAGCGGTGCCGACTATGGTTGCTAAACAACAACCCTAAAAATAATTATTAAATTCTTCGCTGGAGATATGCTAAGGCTTGGCATCAATGGAGATATGCTAAGGTTTTTCAGTATTAAAATAGTTTGGTTCTAAAGAATGAAACTTTTGGAATTTTGCCACCATATCACACCAATAATTCCACATCAATTACATTGTAGTTCTTTACTGAAGAACCACACCAAATGTCACATGAAATCTTTACAAATGTTGGTTCCTAGAACTCTCTTTAATTTACTAAACTTCGACTCTCTTTCTCTTTTCTCTCTTTTACTTGTTTCAGTCATGTGACTGCGGCCATGCTGGAGCACCGCCTTTAGTCGAGCAAATCGACCCCGAGACTTATTCTTTGTAAGCCCAGTACTTATTCTATCGGTCTCTTTTGCCGAACCGCTAAGTGACGGGGACGTAAACACACCAGTATCGGCTGTGGGACAAACACAGACACACAAACACACACATATATATATATACATATATACGACAGGCTTCTTTCAGTTTCCGTCTACCAAATCCACTCACAAGGCATTGGTTGGCCCGGGGCTATAGCAGAAGACACTTGCCCAAGATGCCATGCAGTGGGACTGAACTCGGAACCATGTGGTTGGTTAGCAAGCTACTCCTGCGCCTATAAAAAGCTATTGCCTGCGTCAGCCGGGAGTCGAACCCGGATCGACTGCTTGGTAGGCAACCATGCTAACCATTACACCACCGACGCTGACTCTATATTTTCCATATCAAATCTGCCATTTTTATTCATTTTCTTTAAGAAACAATCCACAAGTTTTATGCCATGACCTCTCTATCTGACAATATAAAGAAAGAGCTACACTTTCAAGTAAGACACACACAATATTTTCCACTCTTCAATATTTCAGTCTTGCTGAGAGTTAATCTATTTAAACCTTTATTAACAATTAATTAATAATTATTTTTACAATATACCAACCGTTTCCATAGCAATTTTTTCTTCAATATGTTTGTTATTACTTTCATGCAGTTCATTCACTTTATTTCTTAGTTCACCCATTTCCTCTGTAATAATAATAAGAATAATAAGAATAATAATGATGATGATGATATGATGATGATGATGATGATGATGATGATGATGATGATGAAGTAGAAAGAAAATGGTATGAACATCAACCAGAAAGTGCAATAGAGAATGCTCAATACAAAATATGAGATTTTAATGAAATTCATGTCAGGCGACCAGATATAGTTCTTGACAAAGGGAAAAAGAGTGCACCATCATAGATATGGCCATATCTGTGGACATGGAAATAGAGGTCAAAGAACAGGAGAAAATAGGAAAGTAGTAGGATTTGGCTGGGGAAATATGGTGACCATGGAGGAATTCTACGAAAGTAATCCCAGTTATGAGTGTCCTAGGCATTGTCATCAAGGGACTCAGCAGCTCACTTATTGAGATTGGTGTAACTACAACAGTTACATTGATTCAGAAATCTGCTCTGTTGGGAGCAACAAGGATTGAAGGAAAGGTCTTTGATATCGAAGGGAATTGTTTATGACATTGCTTCTGAATGTAAAACAGCTGTGCACACCACCACCACCATCATCATTGTTTAACATCTGCTTTCCATGCTGGCATGGGTTGGACGGTTTGACTGAGGACTGGCAAGCCAGGAGGCTGCACCAGGCCCCAATCTGCTCTTGCAAGGTTTCTACAGCTGGATGCCCTTCTTAATGCCAACCTAATGTAGTGGGTGCTTTTTACGTACCACTGGCACAGGGGCCAGTCAGGCAGTACTGGCATCGACCACAATCGAATGGCGCTTTTTACGTGCCACCGGCATAGGAGCCAGTCAGGTGGCACTGGCAACGACCACGCTTCAATGGTGGTTTTTACATGCCATCAGCACGGGAGCCAGTCAGGCAACACTGGCATCAATCACGATGATAACAACAATATTAAAACTACCCCTGTTCTACAACCAACATTAGAACAGGCATTGTCATCAAAGAATTTCTTTATCTCTAACAATTCTGTTTTTGAAGCTATTCAGGAAAACAATTCCATTTTGCCCTCAACATTTAACCTGATATGTTGCTTTTAAGGAAGAAATCCTTATTTTTAACATTCATTCAATCTAGGATACTTTTTGATTAATTATTGGCAGTAATTGGATCAACAACTAGGAGGGACGTGCAGATCTGAATTATTAGGGAGTGCAGTATGACAGTCTAGATGTGCTGCACTCTCTCTGTATTCGCACATCTGCAGTAGAGGTGGGTAAGGAAGACTTGGTCTTTGTGTGATATCTGCTGCTCCACTGTACTTTTTACTGCTGGTGTGCAATGTAAACAGAAGACAAAATAATATATCCACACGCTAAATGTAATGTGGTTTGAACTCCTAACTAGTTCCTGAACTAATAAATCCTCACAAATATATTGAGGAATCAGTAAAACATGGTGTCTACAGTTGAATTTGAACCAATGACAACATTAGATCAATTGATTGTAAGGAAACTAGAAAGAAAGGTTGGTTGAGGAGAAACAGTTTATAAACAGGAGGGAAAAATATAGCTTACCAAATTTCCTTTTATAGGACTGAATTAATGTTTCATTTCTTGCCTGAAATAATATTTCAAAGAGAAATCTAATTAGATTTAGATATAGATATATATATATACATAATATATATATATATATATATATATATACATATATATATATACATATACATATATATATATACATAACATATATATATACATATACATATATATATATACATATACATATATATATACATATTATATATACATATATATAATATATACATATATATATATATATACATATATATATATATACATATATATATATAACATAGATATATATATAGATATACATATATTATATATATATATATATATAGTATACATATATATATATATACCTATTAGACAATAGATATACATCTATATATCATATATATATATACTATATATACATATATATATATACATATATACATATACATATATATACAATATATACATATACATATATATACATATATATATATATACATATATATATATACATATATATACATATATATACATATATATACATATATATACATATCATATATATACATATACATATATATACATATATATATATACATATAATATATATATACATATATATATATACATATATATACATATATATATATATACATATATATATATAACATATATATATAAATATCATATATATATATATATATATATATATATATATAAATAGATTATAGATAGTAATATATAGATATAGAGATAGATAGATAGATAGATAGATAGAGAGAGAGAGAGAGAGAGAGAGGGAGGGAGAGAGAGAGGGGGAGGGGAAGAGAGAGGGAGAAGAGATGTAAGAATAGAAGTGGAACCGTTTAAAGCTGTGTCAGTGTCCATGTCCCAATGGTGCAGTGACGAAAAGGTTTAACACAAGAAAACTAAATGAAAAATAATAATAATAATTTAACAGTTTTTGTGTCTTAAGTAATTAAAATGGTTATTCCATGATGGAAGTGCTTCTTCAGTTTTAACATATAATCTCAGGTCAAGTCACTGAGAAGACAACAGCACCGAAACACACAGCAATTGAAATTTGGTCTTTGAACGTGAGAATCCTTGAAGAAAAAGTAGGATTAAAAGAGAAAAAACTTGAGATTAAAAAGTTCAGAATTATTCTCAATTTAAGATTCTCTTAATTAATGAAATCTACACTAAACGATGAGTATCACGTCAATACTTCCCTTGTTCTTCAACAAACTGTACAATTTCAGGTTTTATTGACTAAAAACCAAAAAGCTTTCCATAAATCACATCAGTTTCTCTCCTATCTATCAAATGAGGCACAAACACTTTCACACACAAACACACACACACTCTGATGGAACTCCTGCCTACCAAACCCACTCAGAAGACTTTGGTTGGCTTGAGGCTATAGCAAAAGACATTTGCCCAGAGTGCTGTGTAGTGGGACTGAACCTGAGACCATGTGATTAGGAAGCAAGCTTCTTAGTCAAGCAGTCACTATATAAACAACACCCCTTTGCCCCTTCATCCTACACAAATATCCAATTTGATTTGGTTTTTATTCATATTTTCTTGAAGCAATAAGTTTCTGATAAATAATCAAATGTCAATATTTGTTAATTGAAACATTTGTTTATTACGCATATAATTACTGAGTAAAACAAAATACTAATTGAAAAGCAATAAAAGAAACAAAACCATAATGGAATGATTCGATTGATTAGAAAGAAAACCAAATTCTTACTTGTTGTGAAGCTAAGTATCGAAGTTCATCAACTTCATCTTTTAACGATCTTGCTTCTTCTGCTTGTTGATTGAGTTCTATATTCTGGATAACGAGAACAAATAATCAGTAATTACTTAATTATAACCATGAAATTATCTTGAATTAAATAGTCATTAGGAAATATTATATTACATTGTTTAATTCATTTTATTTAAGCAATTACTTTGATATTTTAAATGAAGTTGAAGAATGGTGGTCAATAGCATTGGCATGTAATTTTACAGAGATCATAGGAACCAGAAGTAGATAATTACACCAAAAATTCTATAAAAGATGGAAAAATAACCTTTTGTTGGAGGTCTCGAAACTCTTCAGTCATTATATCAAGGC